>NC_049230.1:58427384-58779051 GCF_011100685.1 Canis lupus familiaris
AACCATGTTTCTACTTTCCGTCTCTATGGATTTGACTACTCAAAATACTTCATATAAGCAGAATCATAGTCTTTTTGTGACTGCCTTACTTCACTTTGCATAATGTCTACTATGCTCATCCATGTTATTGCAGGTATCAGAATTTCCTTCCTCTTAAAGACTGAATAATATTCCACTGTATGTATGTACGTGTGTGTATATATATGTATATATACATATATATATCACATTTTATTTATCCTTTCATCTGTCAATGGACACTAGTTGCTTCTACCTTTTGGCTGTTAAGGCATTTTGACCATTCTTCTTCCAGTCTTGTGAGGGCATCTTTATAGAGCTGCCCTGACCCATCTTAGAAGCCATTCCATTTTATAAATTGGAAGGGTTTTGATATACCTATCAACTCTAGACACAAACCAGGCCCTAATACTAGATTTGCAAGAGAGGAGCAGATTCATTTCAGCCTTTCTGGATGAGATAATACATACTACCCTCCTACTAGTTCTTTTATACTTACTTTTTATGGGTTTATCTTTCCTGTTACACTGTTGGTTCTTCGTGGGCAGGGACTGCAGCTAATTCTTCTTGAATTGTGCCTGTGCCCCAGTATAGACACAAAATAACAAAGTAGACATTACTATTAGTTGGAAAAAAGATAAATGAATGAAATAATAATAAATGTTAATTTTTACTGGCTTTTATTATGTACCGGACACTGTGACAGGTATTTTATATACATAAGCTTATTTGATCTTCAAAATAACCCTGTGGTATAAGCCCCATTACCTTCATTTAACAGATAAAGGAGTTTGCCTAAGGTCTCACAGCATATAAAAGATATAATGAGGATTTGAACCCTTGTCTCTTTCAGCTCCAGATCCATAATGCTAGGGGCAGATTTCATAGGTGGTGATCAGTGGGGTTTAGCCTAAGCATTGATTCCAAGTCAAATATTCTTTCACTGGGTATCAGAAGCTACAGCCTTATGTAGATGTAATTCATGAGTAGATACTCCGAGGAAAGCTCAACATACTAGTAACTTGGACCTTTTATAGATTTTTAGCCGAACAACTTCTTGTTGAACTCGATTCACAGATATTCCTTTGTATGCAGATTCTTTCTCATGTTATTTTGAAAGTGCCATTAAATAGAATGCACTAGAATGAATTTATCCAAGTTCTTCATTTTTCATTTGGCAGATAGGTATCCATATACCATATGTTTATGGTGTATATGTGTTATATGTATATAGGTGAGTAAAATCTAGGTGCTAAGGAGAGCTCAAGAACAAAACAAAACATTCTTATGGAACTTATATTCTAGTGAGAAAACAAAAAATAGGTTAAAGTAAAATGAAGTAAAAGCATGCTGTGAAGAAAATAATCTGAAATTGACCAGTTAAAAGGAACTTTCTCAGTATTTTTAAATAAGGTTGTATCCAGATGTTCTGATTCTAATAAGGTTATTTGCTAATATTTGGCCCACTTTTTTTTCAACTTCTCAAATACTCTGAAAAATATAGAAGATAACATTCCCCACCTGATAGTCTCATTTTATAGGTCAGTGACTTTCAGGTTTTATTTACTATTACCCACTGAAAGAAAGATTTTATGTTGCAATTTATTATACATATGTTTGTGTGTATATATCTACATATCAATAAATATGTACCTGAAACCACTTTCATGAAATAGTACTTGTCTTTATTACATATAGTGTCATCTGATATTTTTCTTTTATTTTTTTACTTTAAAAGAAATGTTATTTGCAAGCCACTAACTTGGTTTTACAACCCACAGAAGGGGCATCCTGAACTTTGAAAAATAGTATATAGATGAGCAAACTGAAACTCTGAGAAGTTATGATTTGTCCAGTGTCACATAGCAAGGAAGTGGCAAAGCTAGGACTTGAATCAAAGCTTGATTCCAAAGCCCTTATTTGTCCTACTACATTATATAGCTTCCCTAGTGATGCTAACCTTTAATGAAACTGAACAACAACAACAAACCACAAATAACCTTTAATAATCATTACATAAAATGTAAATTTCCCAAAACAGAGGCTACAGGAAGGAGCAAAAATGGTCTTCCTTTGATCTGATCTGTCCATATGTTGGACAGAATACAGTTGATAGTACTCATTAGTTATGCTGGGAACCCATAGATTCCCAAAGCATTTGTATCTCATTATGCAGTCTAGCCCTGAGCTAACCATGGTTCTTAAAATAATAGCTATGATAAGACCTAGCTTCTGAATGTGAGAGTATGGCTTTCAAAAGTGACGTGTTATAGTGTGACTTGGAGTCAGGACTCATATATGGGAAAAGATATCTAGAGTTTGAGTTCAACCCTGCTCTCTCTGACCTGGCTGTGGTACTGGTTAATTTTGTGGAAAGGAAAAATCGTGCCCTCCTTTCTCCCTAGAGCACAAGGCTGTATTGAAGGGAGAAGGAAAGGAAATTAATGACTTCTGTCTACTATGAGCCATGCACTGTACTCTAGGCACTTCTGACATGGGTTTTTAATTCTCACAACAGTTTTGTGAGGGGAATGCTATGTTCTCTATTTTGCAGAGAAGAAATTATTTTATTTTATTTATTTATTTATTTATTTTTAATTTATTCATGAGAGACACAGAGAGGGAGAGAGGCAGAGACGCAGGCAGAGGGAGAAGCAGGCTCCATGCAGAAAGCTGGATGTGGGACTCAATCCTAGGACTCCAGGATCACGCCCTGGGCCAAAGGCAGGTGCTAAACTGCTGAGTCACCCAGGGATCCCCAGAAGAAATGATTCTTAGAATCCCAGTCAGGTAGTAACTGAGGCTGGTACCGGAACTCTACTATACCTGAACTTTAAAAATCATACCCTTCACCTTAGAGCTAAGTTAGAGCTCCAAGCAAATGAGACCGTGTAGACAAGATATTCCAAGAGTTTGGAAATGAAGAGTTATGTCATAAGATGGAAGTCTATGAAAACTAATAGTGTAGAAATAGAGCTGCTTTCTTACTCCTGTGCAATGTGGGGTGTACCTTGCTAGCTTTTAGTCTTCATGCAGGGGCTTTTCAATGAAAAACAGTTGTTTAATCTTCTGGTTTCCATTATTAACCAGCAGAGTTGTTTTCTTCTCCTTTTTCTGCCATGACTTAGACATTGTTTTGTTTTTCCTTTTTGGGCTTAAATTAGATTGGCTCTTCAAGGCTTCTGGATCTCCTTATTTCTTGAGTAGGCAAAAATAGTCAGGTGCTAGTGTCTGCTAGGGAAAAGGATAAAGTAACATAACATGGGCAGGATTGGATTTCAGGCACAGGCCATAAACCACTTCTCCAATGGCTGCAGGAATATGCTCATTTTTTTTGTGAAAAAGAGACTGTGACCCACTGTTAATCATTTGACTGTATAATTAAAGCCAAGGGTTTTGGATAATTTCCTCAGATATATATATCGGAAGGCCCATTTTTTTCTCTTCCATTTTGTCTTCCCACAGATCACATTAAGGGTAAAGATGGCAAAGTAGATAAGGCAAAAAGAGACAAGAACCACCATGGGCCAAACCCCATGGTAGGTGCTTTGTAAAACTGTTACTTTGAATTCTTACAATGTTCTTATTGGTATTGCCATTTCCTCTTTAAAAAAAAAAAAGATTTTTTAAAAAGAATTTTAATTTCTTTATTCATGAGAGACACACAGAGAGAGGCAGAGACATGGGCAGAGGGAGAAGCAGGCTCCCTGGGGGAGCCCGATGCAGGACTTGATCCTAGGACCCTGGGATCACGACCTGGGCCAAAGACAGACCAGAGCCTATCCCAGGACCCCAAGATCATGACCTGAGCCAAGCATATGCTTAGTCCACTGAGCCACCCAGGTACCCTAACCCCCCACCCCCACCCCTCGCTGCCCATTTTCTCTTTTATATAAATGAGGAAACTGGAGTTTGGAGAGGATAAGTAACTTTTTCAAGATTCAGAAGGTAGAACCAGTAATCTAACTCAGATTTTTTTATGGGTTTTGTTTTTATGGCTCCAGAGCCCTCTCTCTTTTCTCTCTTTCTCTCTTTTTAAAAATATTTTATTTATTTATTTGACAGAGAGCACAAGCAGGGGAAGAAGCAGGCTTTAGGAGATGTAGGGCTGATGTAGGGCTCCATCCCAGGGTCCCGGGCTCATGACCTTAGCCAAAGGCAGAGGCTTAAACTAATCAACTGAGCTACCCAGGTGCTCAAAGCTCTCGCTTTTTCTTATCTATTTACTGTCTTCACTAAAGTACTTCCATTTTCTCTCAGGGGCATTGCCAGAGTTCAGAGAATGTTGGTAGTGATTTTATCTCCTAGAACAGACTCTTTCAGAGTGGGGTTATGGTAACTTTATCATTTAAAATTCAGGCCATCACGGTGTGCCTGAGTGGTTCAGTTGGTTAAGCATCCAACTTTTGATTTCAGTTCAAGTCATAATCTCAAGGTCGTGATCTCAGAGATGTGAACCTGAGATCAAGCCCTGCCTTGGGCTGCGTTTTGTATAAGCAGGTATATAGCCTGCTTAAGAGGTATATGCTTAAGCAGGTGTATAGCCTGCTTAAGATTCTCATTCTCTGTCTCCCTCTACCTCTCCCTCCTCTAAAAAAATTCAGGCCATCAAAATCTTCAGGAGCTGATTATAGCATGAACCATTGAGACCACTTTGGTCTGACTTCCCATTTGTATTGCCTTCTACTAGGCCTCCCTGAGCAGCTCTGTTAACCTTTTATATAAAGATCTTGTCCAGGAGATACATAACACCAAAATAAACACACTTTGTAAAAGGTTACATGTTCACCATTCCTATTAAAATCACAAGTGCCCATTGAGTAAGATGGCAGAGATTAATTTAAGCAATTTTTAGGGAGTCTTTTTTAACTTACACATTTCTGAATAGTTTTCTTCTTGGTAAAAATTGTAACCTCTCATTTTTCTCTAGGCTTGTAAAGACAATTAACTAATACTTGAAAACTTAGAAAATTGGTATTTTTTTCTTTCATAAGTATTTTATTTAGTACATTTTATTCTTTAGAGCAGTTTTGGATTCATTTCAAAATTGAATGTAAAGTACAGAGTTCTTATATACCCTCTGTCCCCAATGTGCATAACCTTCCCCATGTCAACATCAAGCACCAGAGTGCTACAGTTGTTAGAAGTGACAAACCTGGGATCCCTGGGTGGCTCAGCAGTTTGGCGCCTGCCCTCGGCCCAGGGTGTGATCTTGGAGACCTGGGATCGAGTCCCACATCGGGCTCCCAGCATGGAGCCTGCTTCTTCTCCCTCTGCCTCTGTCTCTGCCTCACTCTCTATCTGTGTCTCTCATGAGTAAATGAATAAAATCTTTAAAAAAAAAAACAAAAAACTGACAAACCTGTACTGACTGACACATCATTATCACCCAAAATCCATAGTTTAGTTTAGGGTTCACTCTTGGTGTTGTACATTCTGTGGATTTTAACAAATGTTTAATGACATGTGTTACCATTGCAGTATTGTGCAAAATTGTTTCATTGCCTTAAAAATGCTCTGTGTTCTGCCTTTTCATTCCTCCCTCCCTCCTAACAACTGGCAACCACTAATATTTTTACTGACTCCATAGTTTTGTCTTTTCCAAATGCCATACATTTGGAATCATACAGTAAGTGTGTGACTTTTTTTGATTGGCTTCTTTGATTTACTGATAAGCATTTAAGCTTTTTTCCATGTCTTTTTATGGCTTGATAGCTTATTTATTTTTAGCAATGGATAATATTCCATTGTCTAGATATACCAGCTTATCCATTTACCTACTAAAAGCCATCTTGATTACCATCTTGATTACTTCCAAGTTTTGGCAGTTATGAATAAAGCTGCTGTGAGATCCCTGGGTGGCTCCCAGGGCACTAATCCCAGCGGTTTAATGCCTGCCTTTGGCCCAGGGCGTGATCCTGGAGTCCCGGGATCAAGTCCCACATGGGGTTCCCTGCATGGAGCCTGCTTCTCCCTCTGCCTGTGTCTCTGCCTCTCTTTCTCTCTCTCTCTCTCTCTCTGTGTGTGTGTGTGTGTCTCATATGTTATGTTATGTATATATGTATAAATAAATATATATATAAGTATATATGTATAAATCTATATATTATGTTGGTCTGTTTTTGGGCTTTCTCTTCTGTTCCATTATCTATTTGTCTATTCTTTTCCCAATATCACACTGCCTTAATTACTGGATCTTTGTGGTAATTCTTGAAATCAGATAGTGCTGTCTTCTGACTTTGTTCTTCTTCAATATTGGTAGTGTTGGCTATTCTGGGTCTTTTGCATTTCTTTATCAACTTTAGAATCAGTTTGTCAATACCCACAAAATACTTTGCTGGGTTTTTTTTCTTTAAGATTTCTTTACCTATTTTTTTTTAAGATTTTATTTATTTATTCATGAGAGACACACACAGAGAGAGAGAGAGGCAGAGACACAGGCAGAGGGAGAAGCAGGCTCCATGCAGGGAGCCCGATATGGGACTCAATCCCGGGACTCGAGGATCATGCCCTGGGCCGAAAGCAGGCATTAAACCGCTGAGCCACCCAGGGATCCTCTTCTTTACCTATTTTAGAGAGAAAGAGTGGAGGAAGGAGCAGAGGGAGAACATCCCCAAGCAGACTTTCCTGCTAAGTGCAGAGCCTCATTCAGGGCTCAGACCCTCATGAGATCATGACCTGAGCCGAAACCAAGAATTGGACACTCAACCGACTGAGCCACCCTGGCACCCCTTTATGGGGTTTTGGTTGGGATTATGTTAATTTATAAATCAAGGTGGGAAGAACTGGCGTCTTCACAATATTGACCCCTGTTATCCGTAAACATAGAGTATCTATGTTTATCTATATCTATCCTGGATCTTGTACATATTTTATTAGATTTAATGCCTAAGTATTTCATTTGGGACGGGGTGCTAATATAAATGGCAATGTATGTTTAATTTCAAATACCACTTGTTCGGTGCTGGTATATAGGAAAGCAGTTGTCCTATTTATTAACCTTGTATCCTACAACCTTGCTAACATATCACTGCTTTTAGTTCAAGGAGTTTTGGGTTTTGTTTAGGTGTGTGTGTGTGTGTGTGTGTGTGTGTGTGTGTGTGTGTGTGTGTGGACTTTTTCCAGATTTTCTACATAGACTGTGAACAAAGACAGTTTTATTTCTTCCTTCCCAGTCTGTATATCTTTTATTTCCTTTTCTAGTCTTATGTTAGCTGGGACTTCCAGAACAATGTTGAAAAGCAGTGGCGAGGGGATCCCTGAGTGGTTCAGTGGTTTAGCACCTGCCATTGGCCCAGGGCGTGATCCTGGAGTCCCAGGATCGAGTCCCGCGTCAGGCTCCCTGCATGGAGCCTGCTTTTCCCTCTGCCTGTGTCTCTGCCTCTCTCTCCCTCTCTCTGTGTATCTCATGAATAAATAAATATAATCTTAAAAAAGAAAAGAAAAGCAGTGGCGAGGAGATACATCCTCATTATTTCTGATCCTAGCAGGAAAGCTTTGAGTTTCTTTAAGTATGATGTTAGCTGTAGATTTTCTTTATCAAATTGAGGAAGTTCCCCCCAATTCCTAATTTGTTGAGAAGTTTTAGTTGAACAGGTATTTGATTTTGTCATGCTTTTTCTGCATCTATTGATATGATCAAATGATTTTCTTCTTTAAAGCCTCTTGATGTGATAAGAGTACATTAATTGATTTTTAAATGTTGAACCAGCCTTACATACCTGGCATAAACCCTACTTGGTTGTGATGTACAAACCTTCTTTACATTGTTGGATTCCAGTTGCTAATATTTTGTTGAGTTTTGCATCTATATTTATAAGAGATCCTGGTTTGAAGTTTTCTTTTCTTGTAAGGTCTTGGTCTGTTTTGGTTATTGGCATAATGCTGGCCTCATATAATAAGAGCTATTCCTTCTGCTTCTAAATTTCTTGTATATTCTTGAAGAGATTATAGAGAATAATTTCTTAAGTGAACCCATATGGACTTGGTACTTTTTGGTAGGGGGAAGATTATTAAATATTGACTCAATTTCTTTAATAAAGGCCTATTGAGATTGTCTGTTGCTTCTTGTGTTGGTTTTGGCAGAGTATATCTTCAAGGAATTGGTCCATTTCACCTAGATTATCAAATTTGTGTGCATAGGATTGTTCATAATATTTCTTTATTATCTTTCTGATGTCCATGAGATGTGTATTGTGTTATATTCTCTTTCATTTATATTAGTAATTTGAGTCTTCTAGCTGGTAAAACATTTTAAGAATAAGAAAAATAGGGGTGCTTAGGTGGATCAGTTAGGTGTCTGAATCTTGATCTCAGCTCAGGTCTTGATCTCAGGGTTGTGAGTTTAAGCTCTGCATTGCACTCCGTGCACAGCCTACTTAAAAAAGAGAGGGCAGCACGAGTGGCTCAGCGGTTTAGTGCCGCCTTCGGCCCAGGGTGTGATCCTGGAGACGCAGGATCAAGTCCCACGTCAGGCTCCCTGCATGGAGCCTGCTTCTCCTCCCTCTGCCTGTGTCTCTGCCCCTCTCTTTTTCTCTCTCTCTGTCTCTCATGAATAAATAAATAAAATCTTTTAAAAAAGAGAGAAAATAAAAACAAGGTTTTATTTCACCTTCACTATTCATTTTCCAATGTTCTTCCTTTCTTTACATAGATCTGAGTTTCTGACCTGTATTTTCCTTCCCTCTGAAGAACGTCTTTTAACATTTCTTGCTGGGCAGGTCTACAGGCAACAAATCAGCTCATTTTTGTTTGTCTGAGAAAGTCTTTATTTTTCTTTCACTTTTGAAGGGTAATTTTACAGGATAGAGAATTCTAGGTTGAGGGATTTATTTCTCTCAGCACTTTTAAGAATCTCACTCTATTCCCTTCTTGCTTGCATGGCTCTGAGGTTAATTCATTTTTTTAAAGATTTTATTTATTCATGAGAGACAGAGAGAGGCAGAGACACAGGCAGAGGGAGAGGCAGGCTCCATGCAGGGAACCCAGTATGGACTCGATCTTTGGAGTCCAGGATCACACCCTGAGCCGAGGGCAGACACTCAACCACTGAGCTATCCAGGCATTCCTCTGAGGTTAATTCAGATGTAATTCTTATTTTTATTTGTTCATCAATAAGTTGTTTCTTCCCGGGGATCCCTGGGTGGCTCAGCGGTTTAGCGCCTGCCTTTGGCCCAGGGCGGGATCGAGTCCCTAGGCGGGCTCCCTGCATGGAGCCTGCTTCTCCCTCTGCCTGTGTCTCTGCCTCTCTTTCTGTGCCTATGATGAATAAATAAAATCTTAAAAAAAAAAAAAGTTTCTTCCCTCTGGCTTCACTCAAGATTTTTTCATTATCTTTAATTTTTGAAGTTTGAATATAATATCCCTAGGGGGGTTTTTGTTTGTTTGTTTTTGCACTTATCCTGCTTGGTGTTCTCTGAGCTTCTTAGATCTGTAGTTTGGTATCTGACATTAATTTGTGGAAATTCTCAATCATTACTGCTTTAAATATTGCTTCTGTTCCTTTCTCTCTTTTCCTTCTAGTAGTCCCACTGCATTTATGTTCTACCTTTTGTTGTTGTCCCACAGTTCTTGGATATTCTTTTTTGTTTGTTTGCTTCAGTCTTTTTTCTCTTTGTTTTTCAGTTTTGGAAGTTTCTATTATCATAACTTAAAACTTTCTTTAGCCATTCCCAGTCAGCGTAATGCTGCACAGCTACAAGGATCACATTTTCTGAATCCCAAATTGTGACAACAGATCTCCTATAAGGATTTTTTTAAAGATTTATTTATTTATTCATGAGAGACACAGAGAGAGGCCGGGGGGAGGGAGAGAGAGAGAGAGGCAGAGACATAGGCAGAAGGAGAAGCAGGCTCCTCACAGGGAACCCGATCTGGGACTTGATTCCGGATACTGGGATCAGGCCCTGAGCTAAAGGCAGAGGCTCAACTGCTGAGCCACCTAGGCATCCCTTTTTTTTTTTTTTTTAAACTTTTATTTTTATTTTTTATTTTATTTTTTTTAAACTTTTTTTTTTAAAGATTTTATTTATTTATTTATTCATGATAATCACAGAAAGAGAGAGAGAGAGAGAGAGAGAGGCAGCGACACAGGCAGAGGGAGAAGCAGGCTCCATGCAGGGAGCCCGATGTGGGACTCGATCCCGGGTCTCCAGGATCGCGCCCTGGGCCAAAGGCAGGCGCCAAACTGCTGCGCCACCCAGGGATCCCTTTTTTTAACTTTTAAATAGACTTTTTTGAGAGCAATTTTAGGGTTTTAGGTTTATAGCAAAACTGAACAGTACAGTGAATTCCCATAAACCCTTTCCCTCAACCTCTTCTCATTAATATTCCACACACTGGTGTAATACATTTGTTATGGTCAGTGACCCTACATTGACCCAATATTACCACCCAAAATTCACAGTTTATATTAGGATTCACTCTTGATGTTTTTACATTCTGTGGGTTTTGACAAATGTATCATGATTCAAGTGAACTTTTAAGAGATTTATTTTGAATTCCTGAATATTGGAATTTAGAAAACATTGGTTTGTGGAAACCACAGAACAGAATATTTTTGGAAAATCCTGAGTACAGTTATTGTATGTGTAGATGCCTCAGATGAGCTCCAATGCCTATCTGTTTTGGCTGGTGTTTTGAGAGGCTTTGATACAGACTCCATAGCAGGTGAGGAGCACGCATATAGTCTTGTTTGCTCAGGTGGCTTGGCAAAAGCTGCAGGAACTGCCATGGGGGGCTAGGAAGGACCTGGGGACTATAGAGTCAGATCTGGCTTCTCCTAAAGGTATCATGCAGCTGGAATGTGAACATACATCAGTTTGAATTCCATTTCTTTTTCTTTCACTAGTGTCTTAAAATATGTGGCACATATTAAAAGCTCAGAAATTGGTTTAATCTTCAAAATTATTGGTACATAACCTATTTTTCAGTTTTCTAGCAAAAGGATGGAAAACTAAAAGAGAGTCCAATCTGTACAAATCTATAGTGATTTTTTGTCTTACCTGCTTTTTTTTTCCTTTGGAAGAATTACAGTGTAATTCTTTCTGAAGATAGAATATCTTTTTTTCTGATCTTAAAGGCAATATATAGTCATTGTCAAACATTTCTTTTAAGTTTATCCTGAGAGCTTTGCAGTTAAGGCATGTGATTAGTACTCACTTTGGAACTATTAGATAAAACTGGAGACATAGAGTGATTTTGATATTTGATACATACACCTGCACTGACCCTTCTCATTGACTACAGGCCAGAATTCTTTTTTTGAGAGAGAGAGAAAGAGCACGCATGTGCACACACAGACTTGTGCGGGGTGGAGGCTTGGGGGGCAGAGGGAGAGGGAGAGAATCTTAAATAGGCTCCATGCCCAGTGTGGAGCCTGATGTGGGGCTCAGTCTTTCGACCTGAGATCATGACATGAGCCAAAATCAAGGGTGGACGCTTAATGCACTGAGCCACCCAGGTGCCCCTGGGCCAGAATTCTTAATACCTTTCAGATATTTGCTTGCCCCTCTGGTTCCTCAAACCTGCATGTTCTCCTGTTGTTCTTATTTCTTTTGGTGGCATAAATCACATTGAATTAAAGCTGTGGTCACCTCTGCTACCACCTTTTTCATGGCCTCCATATCCAGTCAGCCAGCCAATTTGGTCATCTCAGTCTTTGTCTTTTATATGTATGCTTTCATCATTATGTGACCACCTTCTCTTCCTTTCCTTCCCTGCAACCATTTTTTAAAGCTTATATTTACTTACCAGTTTACGTATCAGAAACTATGACAAATGGTTCTCAACTGGAATTTGTTTGGTAGTGTCTGGAGACATTTTACTTAAGATACTGTATGTGTGTATATTGTATTTGTGCATTAAAAAAAATTGGGTAATTGCTTTACACACTGAAAGGGCTAAATGTGAGATCTGGTTCTATTGGTAACTAGCTGTGAGACCTTGAGCAAGTAACCTAACTTCATTAAGTCTATTGTTTCACCTGTAAAATTATTTTTACAGGTTTTTGGAATTCAGTGATAGCTTACACGTAAAGTGCTTAACACAGGGCCTGGCACAATGTTGAGTGGGCAATGAATGCTAGTCTGTTATTAGACCCTATTATTGTTATTTCACTACTTCTTTAATTCACACCTCTGTATCTCTAATAATATATGTGCTCTGGAGTCACAATTCTTGCATTTAAATCCTGGCTCTACCACTTCCTAGTTGTGTAAACTTAAACCACCTAGGCATTGTGTGCTTCACTTTCAATATCTAGATAAAGTAAAACTTGCACCATAGGGCTCATTTCAGTATTAAATGATAATATAAATAAAACACCTAGACTAGGTCTGGCCCATGATTAATGCTCACTTATGTTAGCTCATTATTACCACTCTTCTAACATTTAATACTTCTTACCAGTGTTACACTCATTTGTATACTTGTAGCTCCCTTATCTGAAAGGTAGTTCCTTGAAGAGAAGGATTATAAAATATTCACTTCTGGCCAGAACAGTATTTTAAACTTAGCTGTAACGTCATTATATTTTACTTGATAAAGGACTTTCAGAGACATCACTTCATTTGGGCCTCACAAAAACTCAGTGAGTTAGGTAGACAGAATGCTAGCTAAGTATGTACATAACTAGGAAAGAAAAGGGGAGGCTTGGGGCCTCTCATGCTCTAAGCATCGAGTCCTTCCTTTATGTTATTCTATGTAATTTTCATAGCTATCCTGAAAGGTAGTGTTTATTAATACATTGTAAATATAAGGAAGTTAATGTCTCAGTAACGTGACTAAAAACTCAACCAGCTAATAAGCTTCAGAGCCAGGACGTGTTGCCACAAAGCCTTGTTTTTCGTTACTGAATTTTCATGGCCAGGTGTCAAATTTGGTGGTATCTAAACCACAATCTCATTCAGATCCCTTCTCTGTTTTGGGAAGCCTAGCTACCTTGCCTCCTGAAAGCTATTGATGTTGAAAGCTGAAGTAATGTCAGGAGAGAGAAAACCTTCAGACAACGACCATTGGAAAAATTAATCTTAATTATCCCTGTATTTTAAAGACCATTAAAAAAGAGTAGATGAATGTACTCAGTTTGATGCCAATGATTTCAAAGGCTCCGTGAACATTTTTATACCACTCGGTTTGCTGTAGAACCACCTGAGAATGTTCTGAAATTTATACATAATAACCTGTAGTATGTTGGAAAGAGCCCTAGGTTGTTTGAAGTCAGAAGACCTAGAGTTGGATCCCTTTTTGCTGAGATTTTGTGTAGTCTTTGAATCCAAACAGATCTGATTTGAGAAAGTTAACCTCTCTTGAGCCTTTCTTTTATATGTGTACAATTAGGAGAAAAATACCCATATAGAAGAGTTTTGAACATTAAATGCAGTGAACTAACTATAAGACATATAAGACACCATACCTACTACATAGTAGGTATATAATTAAGTAAGCCATGATAATAATAAATATATGTTATTAACTACACAAAGAAGTTTAACTGTTTAGCTTGGTTTATATGACCTTTCCTGGTCTGGCCTTCCTCAGCATCCTGTTATCTCTTCTCCAGCCACTCACTACTGTGTCTTAAACTCTAGCTGCACAAAATTACTCATGTTTTCAAAACAACCAGTGCTTGTATGCTGCTATATCTTTGTACATGCTACTGCTTTTGCCTAGAATGTACTTTCTACTCCCTCCCCCTTCTCTATTAGAAGTCTACTTCTTCAAAACTAAGCTCAGTGCCACTTCTGATTGTTAAGTTCTACCAGATGTCTCCTCACTCCTACAGATTTATCACTACTTCTTGTTAGTTTCCATTAGCACCTTGTTTGTGCTTTTCTTGTGACACTGTAGATCATTTCTAGGTCTGTCTCCCCCATTGTCTCTGGAAGACAGTGACTTTATCTTAGTATTTTTTTAGAATTCTGAGGTAGCAGAGTGTATGACTGTATCCCACTTGGGGCTTCCCTTTCAGTTTGAATTCTAAAGGTAAAAAATGTGATGGTGCTTCTCTTTGTTTTAAAACTCTCCGAGGTGTAGGCAGTCCACATAGAGGTTAATCTCATTGCTCAGATTTGGATATCACCATGTGTGCGATTTCTTTAATCCTCCTCTAGCTATCAAAATGGATTTAGCAGTTGGCATCCTCTTTTTTCTGTCTGGGGCAATTGGAGCTTTGTAGAATTTGGCCTAGGGGATCAGTGACCTTGCCTCCCTGATTTAGGATGATCCTGGGGCATAGGACTGGATGTCATTGAGGACCTAGCATGGCCTCAGTGTGGGCAGTGACAGTACTGGGGGTCCTGCTTATGTTTATTCAGGAGACTGGGTATTACTTTCAGTCCCTGATTTAATTTTCTGTGACACATTGAGTCTATGTTTTAGCCTACAGAACACTTACAGCTGTGTCCTAATTCTCCCCACTTTACCCCTTCCCTACCTTGTGATCTTCACATCACTACCTTTTAAGGCATTGCTATTCTTGGCTGATTGTCTTGCATTGAAAGTCATCATAGCACAGCGGAAAAGACAGCTCTGAATCATCCATGTAAATGGCAAAAATCACCACTAGAAAGGAGCTGAGAGCAAGGACGGGTTGGGATCAGTGGTAGGCAAGGCCATCTGTTCTTGGGACTCACTGGTGCTTCTCTGCCAAGTGGGAGAGAGATCTTAATGAATAGGAACAGAGTTGCATAATTTGTATAATGACCAGTCTGAAGAACAATAATTATAATGATAGCAACAACCATTTTCTGAGGGCCTCCTCAGGATGCTAGGTACTAGAGGCACCGAAATAGATTGGATAAGGTACTGGTTCTAAAGAAATTTGCAATCTAGTAGGGGAGATAGATTCATAACATTAGTTGTCATATTACAGCAAAATCAGCTTAGTGATTTTGAGAAGTATAGGATGCCATGAACAGCAGGGAAAAATGTGTCTGAGACTTATGAAGCAGAAAAGTCTAGGCCATTTTTTAGAAAGATATCCTGTGTTTGACTTTTTTTGTGGGTAGTTTGGTCTTTTCCCACCCTCATAATGTGCATAGTTTGAACCCCACCGCACCCCCCAGCCAAGTTAGGTCTCTTCATTGTTAAACATACCTCTTGCCCTTATCATAGTTATCACACTTATCACAATTAACATTAAATATTTCTTTACAGAAATATTGTGCCTTCTACTAACCTGTAAGGGTAGAGACTATGCCAGTCTTATTTGCGTTGAATACCTATCATGAGGATTGTAGGTACCTAATAAATATTTGTTGAATGAGTGATTGAATCATCATGCTCATCAAGTCCTTGGATTTTCCCAACAATGTATAGTGTGTCTGAGGTTTAGGAAGGAACAAGCCTATAATTTTGAGGGAGAAACATCCCACACCGGGTTAATTTTCCTCAAAGTGACATTGTTAGGTGGCCAAATCTGGTTCTTTTGCAGGGAAATCCCTTAGGTTCTGAGCCACAGTGCAAAATAGATGACTCTGACACTAGGCTTTCTTTCTCTTGCATTTTCTGCTTTGTCAGTTTTTGACTAATGATGCAGTATTCCCTGAAAAAATCCACAGGAAACAAACAAAAGAAATAAGTGCTAAAAATGGCTGACATAGTATTTTGATTCCCAATATCTTACCCAATAGCTAGCTCCTCACTCAAACTCAGTATGTGATTGTTTTTCTTTGAAACTGACAACTTTGCAAAGGCATTGGAGTAAGCTAGGTATTTCTCTAGGTTTACTCAGCATGTACTGAGTACCAGATATGAGGCTGAAACTTTTTACATTCTTTCTACTGAATTTCAGGGATTAGGGTTTGGAATTGACCTGGGCAGGATCTGCCCTTGCCTTGAGGAGATGCAGGTGAGACTTTTGTCAGGTGTGTAGCTGTCATCAGCTCACCATTCTATCCCTCATATCTAGAAAGGTGCCAGTTGTATAATAGCAGGTATTTAATTCAATAAGTATTTGAGTGAATGCATTTGTAGCTTATGTAGCACACAGGCTGTTACCTTGACTTCTGTCCAGTTTTTTCAGGCAAATATCACTTTTCTCTCTTCTCACCAGACCCTTTCCACCCCTACTCATGGTAATTGTCCTTGTGCTTCTTTAACAGTCAACAGAAAAGATACTGGAATTTCTCCTATTTAGTTTTTGGGTTTGTTGAATTCTTTGTTAGGTGGAAAGATTGCTTATGAAATTGAGACTGAAACAGCTCAAAACATAGCTTAGCTGGAAAGGGGTGTTCTGTCTTCTGGTCAGCATTTTGGAAATTTGGAGGCTCAGAAAATCCTAGAGCATCATATCTGAAAGATAGCCTTCTATGGCTATCTCCTATAATTTTCTCATTATGCAGATGAGAAAACTGAGGCCCTGAAGGGGCATACTGTGCTTAGATTACCAGGGACCCAGTCCTGATCATATTGCCTTTCGTTTTTGTTTCTGTTTTTAAGACTAACTGTGGAGGGGAGAATTCACAAAACAAAAGTTTTTAAAATGAACTTGTGTTGAAGCAGTAATTCCAGATCATTTGTGACCCTTCTGTCATAAGCCTATTAAAATCAGTACTTTGCAAATTTGGGAGATTTCACAGTCCTCACCAGTCTTCAGAATTCCAAACGCTTGCCCTGTCCTAGTCCAGAAGGAAAGCAGCTGAAATTTAAACAAATTTCAATTTTTCATCTTTACAGGAGCAAGTGCCAGTAGAGTTGCAGTGATCTTTGGGGAGAGATTCTTGGCCCCATTTTCCTTACAATGTATGCATCTGACAGCTGGCCCATCAGTCTATTTTTAGACATAATCTGTGGGATTACAGAGTGCTTTCATTTCTTTTAAAGCTGTACTTAGAAATGCAAGCTGTGTGGAAAATGGTTGTGCTTTGAAACAATTTGGAGACTATTTAGTATATAGATTTTTAACATTTTTTTTGTTTGATCAACTAATGTAGACTCCTATCCAGATATTTCATCCTAATGACAACTTCCAGTTGTAACTGTATTCTAACTAATTCAAAAGAAATAAATGCTAAAATACAGAAATACTAGAAATGGAAATAAGTTTTGTTACTTCATTCATTCATTCATTCGTTCGTTCAGTAGGCTCCATGCATTGTATGCAGCCCAATGTGCAGGGCTTGAACTCACAACCCTGAGATCCAGACCTGAGCTGAGATCAAGACATGGACGCCTAACTGACTGAGCCACCCAGGTGCCCCAAGTTTTTACTACTTTAGATAATATAACTAATTTTCATTTTCCTCTCTCTGGGTCATAGGAGGAAAAATAGACATATACTTTATAGGGCTTTAAAAACAATAAGCATTCATTAAGCACCTACGGCCATTTATTGAATACATCTGTATCTCAGATACATACATACATACATACATACATACATACATATCTAGATACAATAACCATAAAAGGTAACGGATTGTATCCCAGTTTTGTATGAGAAAACTGAGACTTTAAGCAGTTGAGTAACTTGCCCAAGAGTCAAAAGTAAGACTTAGTAGAGCAAGAATTAGAACCCAGATCTGTCTCATCTCAGAATCCATGCTCTTTCCTTGTAGTAGGCAACCTCTGCTAGTTTTAAGAAGAAGCTGATTGGCAGAAGTAGAATGGCTAAGTTCAGAAAGGTGTAATAATTCAAAATATAACTCTAGGGGGTTTTATGTAGGTGCTGTTTTGTAAGACTGAATTCACAGATAGCTCTGTGCTCATATTCACTTTGATTTAAATCTATCATTTTGCAGTTTCTCTCTTGATTACATGAGTGAAAAAATTTAGAAAACATGGTTTACTACTTTAGCATTTCAAAAGTTTATCTGGAAAAGCCTCTTGCTTTTAGTTCATAAAATGTTTACAATTTAAGAAATGAGGGGATCCCTGGGTGGCTCAGCGGTTTAGCACCTACCTTCGGCCCAGGGCGTGCTCCTGGAGTCCCAGGATCAGGTCCCACATCAGGCTCCTTGAATGGAGCCTGCTTCTCCCTCTGCCTGTATCTCTGCCTCTCTCTGTGTGTGTCTCTAACGAATAAATAAATAAAATCTTTAAAAAAAAAAAGAGAACAATTTAAGAAATGATTAATGAGATAAAATTGCTCTAAAATTTGGAGGGAAAAAATCAGTATCACTGGAGGTTAATCTTTCCTCTGCCAGTGACTACTTTGTCTAGAAAAACTATGCCAATGATTTAGAACCTAGCAGGTATGACTTTGTTGTTCTTTACATTGGAATGTCTAAGAAGCTACAACTACAGTAGTGTTTATCCAACATTGTATACAGAATGATGTGTTAAGACAACAGGAGGAAACTATTCTGTTCTCCCAGGAAATGAAGGAAGTTAGAAGCAGGAGTATATCTCAAGGAAGTGAGTGGCTTAATAGATAAGACCTTGATAGCTTTGGGAAGTGGCCTTGACAAAGGAAAAAAAGCACTCAAAATTTGGAGTGGGGTCCCAGCTCTGCCTGCTTAGGCATTTGACTCGAATTTTGAGTGTTGATTTCTTCATTGTGTTAAAATGGGATAATGATATCTTACAGAGTGATTTTGAAATCATGTTTATGTGGATTTTTTTAATGATCAAGATGAAGGAGAATGTTTTGAAACTTTACCAGTGATGTAATTCCAACAATAATCACATTTAAATAACCAGCAGTCACACTTTGTTACAGGAAAATACCTTCTAAAGTAGCTGGTTTCTTTCCTTTTTTTTTTTTTTTTTTGTAGCTGGTTTCTACTTGGCCTATTTTAATGTAGTTGAAATTGAATTTACTTGGCTCAGTAGCAAACAGTTCTTGTTTCCTTACTCATCATCATTCTGCAGATTTCTGTCCTTGGTTGGTGGGCTTTGCACAACAGTTCAAAATGCAGAATTAGTTTCCCCTTTTAAGTGTATGTATTTGTGGCAGGAAGAATGTGAATTAAGGATGGATCCAGAGAGACCATCTGCAGTGGGTAAAAGCTCGTTGGCCTACCTTTGGCTTGACTTGCAACTTGCACTTGAAGTGGTCAACACACAGAGGATGTGCTGACCTGTAAAGATTAAAAACAAAGGCCAAATAGGGTTCCCCGCCAATACCATCTTTACCCCATCTACATTTAATTTATTAGGACCACTGACTTTCTGTTGCTGTCCTTTATAAAACAGAAACAAAAACCTTTCTTGGGCTGCCTGGCTAGCTCAGTCAGTAGAGCATGTGACTCTTGTTTTTGGGATTGTGAGTTCAAGCCCCATGTTGGGTGTAGAGCTTACTTTAAAAAAAAAGAAAAAAGAAAAGAAAAGAACCTTCTCCTGTATGTGAAGATGTTACTGTTTACATCTAATCTTTATGGAACTGCTTGCTTTGACATTGAGCTGAAAACCCCTGTGGATTTCCAAAGGCTGTAGTAGCACAGTGCTTCTTATTTTCTACCTTTTGAGCTTTTTGCAATTCTACATCTAAGAGTGAGTGGAGGGACGGAAAAAGGTACATCGCTTCCACTTTTTTTTTTTAATAAGAGTAGAAAGTAGGGATCCCTGGGTGGCGCAGCGGTTTGGCGCCTGCCTTTGGCCCAGGGCGCGATCCTGGAGACCCCGGATCGAATCCCACGTCGGGCTCCCTGGTGCATGGAGCCTGCTTCTCCCTCTGCCTGTGTCTCTGCCTCTCTCTCTCTCTGTGACTATCGTAAATAAAAAAAAAAAAAAAGAATTTAAAAAAAAAAAAAAAGAGTAGAAAGTATTTAATACGTCTAGATTCTTTAGTCTGAGGTAGGTTAGGAGTGTCTGATCCCAGCTTTACCACATTCTAGTTGTGTAATCTATGCCAAAACATGTCATTTCTGAGCTCTGCCATTTGCAGAAATGGGAAACATTGTCTTTGTTTTGCAGGTATTAAGTGTTGAATAAAGCAATATGCATGAAACTTCTAGTTCAGTGTTTAGTAGTACAAGGAAATACTCAATAAATGTTGTATTTTTTTCTTCCAAAAGTGTTTTCTAGGTAGAACAATACTGATTCTTGCACTTAGCCAGAATGTATTAGTCACTGTATTAGTCATTCATATAAGGGTAGCTTCTTAATCTTTTTCTGTTTCTTTCTTTTTTTTTTTTTTTAAGATTTTATTTATTTATTTGTGAGAGACACACAGAGAGAGAAGAAGGCAGAGACACAGGCAGAGGGAGAAGCAGCCTCCATGCAGGGAACCTGACGTGGGACTCAGTCCTGGGTCTTCAGGATCATGCCCTGGGCTGAAGGCAGCACTAAACCACTGAGCCACCCAGGCTGCCCCAATCTTTTTCTTATATTCCATTTTATTTTTATTTATTTATTTATTTATTTATTTATTTATTTATTTATTTATTTATTTAAAAGATTTTGTTTTATTTACTCATGAGAGATACAGAGCGATAGAGAGAGGCAGAGACACAGGCAGAGGGAGAAGCAGGCTCCATGCAGGGAGCCTGATGTGGGACTCGATCCCGGGTCTCCAGGATCACGCTGTGGGCTGCAGGCGGGCTAAACTGCTGCGCCACCAGGGCTGCCCCTATATTCCATTTTATTATTGAGAAATGCCTCTTAAGTTTCAGGCAGCTGCTTAAAAGGGACTTTGGGAACATATATAGTTTATAAATCAGGATCTATTATGCTGGAGCATAAAAGTCTCTGGAGACAAACCTAGATTTAATTTGTGCATGACATTTGCTTATTATTAGAGCTTAGGATGGTCATTGTGAATTTTAAACAGCAGTGTATCCTAGTTGTGTTAGTCAGGATTCTCCTTAGAAACAGAACCAACGTGTGTGTGTGTGTTGTGTTGTGTAGGTAGGTAGGTAGGTAGATGACTGATAGATAGATAGATAGATAGATAGATAGATAGATAGATAGATAGATAGATAGATAATGTGTTGTAAGGAAATGGCTCACATGATTTTGGAGTGGGCCAGCAGGTTGGCGACAGGAAAGGCAGTGGTGGTATAGGTTCACTCTAAAGGCTGGCAGGCTGGAGCTCAAAAAATCAACTCAAGAGAGCTTGATTTCCCAGTTCAAGTTCAAAGGCAGTCTCCTGAAGAATTCTTTCTTTTTCAAGAAAGGCCAATCTTTTTGTCTATTTAGGCCTTGACTGATTGGATGAGGCCTACCCACATTGTGAGAGGCAGTCTGCTTTACTCAAAGTCCACCAATTTTAAATGTTAATCTCATCTGAAAATACCTTCATGGAAACACCCAGAATAACAGTTGGCCAACTATCTGGATACCCAGTAGCCCAGCCATGTTGACATGTAAAATTAACGGTCACACTAATGTAACAAAGAATATAAGATTAGAGATTCTTGTCAATATTGGTCATCATTTTTGTGCCTGTTAATAATAATATGACTGCAGCTCTTTCCAAAGTATTTTCACATACATTACCCTAAGTGAACTTACAGTAGCTCTTATGAGGTTATCAGAGTAGAGATAAAACCCTATTTGTGCGCAGAGAGTACCAAGACCAAGACATATTTGGAAACTTGCTCCAGGTTTCATAGCTAGTTAATAGCAGAACTACAGTTTTCCCAAGATCCTATAACTTTAAGCCCAGGTATTCCCCCTTGGCCATTTTCTCTCTAGCAGCTGGGGAATTCTGGAACTGGTTTTGAGAGCCTTGTGGCTTTTCTTCTTGCAACTAGTATTATACTTCTCCTTGGAACCATTTTGTGATAGAAAGTTAACAAAATATATGTTGGCAGAACCTAAAGATCTTCTTTTCATATGACTCTAATGATGCCCTGAGGCAGAAGGAAAGGGTGGGGAAGGGAGGGAAACAAAGTGGGGAGAGGGACGGAAGGACGTTAGCAAAAAGAGTAATGTCAAAAAGTAATTAGAGCAGGACAAATGGATTGTGCTGCCATGTTCAAGGCTGTTATTTCTGTAGGCAGTGAGGAGGAAGGGCCCTAATGCAATGTGACGGATCTGGAGCAAAACCCAGGGCACTGCGCAAATTGCAGAGACTCGACCAATGGCAAGGCTCAAATTGCAAGGTTTGACTGAACAATATTTAGTATCTCAAAGAGTTGTTTCATGTTGTTTGGAGAAACTTGTGTCAGGGGACCTACTTTCTTGATTTCAGCTTTTGGGAAACAGCCTCGTAATCCTGTGTAGGTAATCAGTGTGTCCTAGGATAACTCCCATCCCAGCATTCTGTCTTTGCATATCCCCAGGTTAGGCAGAGACATGATGCCAACAGGGATTTTGGAAGAAAAGATGCCTAATATGAAACTAATTGGGGTATTACGTATTTAGAGGGAATGAAATAAAAAGGTAATATTATCGGGATGCCTGGGTGGGTGGCTTAGCGGTTGAGCATCTACCTTTGGCTCAGGGCATGATCTTGGGATTTGGGATGAGTCCCACATCGGGCTCCCTGTGGGGAGCCTGTTTCTCCCTCTGCCCCTCCCCTCATGAATAAATAAATACATATTTTTTTAAAAAGTAATATTATCAATATGCTTGGTATTGGAAGGTCGACCTATTGAAATGGCCGAAGGTAATAGTTTCCTCTAAGGACAGGATGCTTTGATTTGCTAGCCTAGCTAACTTATGAGTAGGATCCTACTGCTGCCACCATGTACAAGAAAACTGCCATATCCCTTAAGAAAAATAGAGCTTCATTGCCTAGAAGAAAGTCTTCATAAATAGATTGGCTTTCTCCTCTGTAAGTTAATCATACCTTTGAGATCTGTTATTAATTGCTGCCACCATTATGTCATGTTAGGTAAGAGCTTGTGCCTTAGTATTAGTACTTAGACATTCTTGGGTTCATAATATAACTCTGCCCTTTATGAGCTGTTAGATCTTGGGAATTTACCTAACTTCTCTGAGCCTCGGTTTCTTATCTCTAAACTGAGAATAATAAGCTTATTTCCAGACTTCTTATGAGATTTTGGTGAGATAATACACAAAACATTTAGCATTGGTGCCAGGCACAAAGTAAGGGCTCAGTAAGGGCAGGAGAAAAAGGCCTCAAATAGGGAGTTAGACACCTGTTCTTCAATGCTCTGGTCTAAGCAGACATAAATGATTTTTCTCTCAAGACCCCATAGTACAACTGAGGTAGGGCTAGAATGATTAAACCAGGCTTTCTTAATAGGCAGTAGGAAGGAGAAATTAAAACAGAATATTATGAGTCTAAAAAATTGGGCTCACAGGTTATAGATAATTGCTCTTGGCCTTTTGAAGAGAATCACCTATACTTCCTAGCTCTTGCCTTCCCTGAATTGCTATCCACTCCCCACCCACCACTCCCACCCGAAAACCCTGTGACAATTCAGAACTGACTGGTCAAAGATCAAGTCTTGGTACCCTGCCATTATTTCCTTACTTTTCTTTTTTTCTTTTTTTTTTTTAAGATTTTTATTTATTTATTCATGAGAGACACAGAGAGAGAGGGGGGCAGAGACACAGGCAGAGGGAGAAGCAGGCTCCCCACAAGGAGATCCCGGATCCTGGGATCCTGCCCTGAGCAGAAGGCAGATGCTCAACTGCTGAGGCACCCAGGTGTCCTTTTCCTTACGTTTCTTCAACTAACTTCATTTTGACAATTCTTTTCCCTTTTTTGTCATGCCACTCTCTCTGCAGAGTCCTGACTGCTAAGAAGGATAAAGAGAATCCTGTTCCCTCCCTACCCCCTGCCCAGAGACATACCTCTTATTTGTCTCATTGCAGAGGGAAATGTATTTCTAGAACTTTAGATACTCTATTTGGTGCTGGGTTCATAGCCCCCTAATTATGATTCTTTAGTTTTGTTACAATGTGAATCTTCTGAGGTACCCCAACAACCATGGGTTTATCTTGGAACAGTTTTCCAAGATACCTTTCTCTATGTGTAAAATCATGTAGAAATTGAACCCACTTGTTGGTTGTGCCATACTTGTTCAGGATCTACATCTCTATGAGAAGGCCCCAGGAACCAGAGTTGAGTCATTTCCGGCTTTTTGGTTAGATTTTCCAGTACTTTTCTTGGTTTGTCCAGAATTCCAAAACCCTGTTTATTTATGGCTTCTGGCTTCTTCCTGATAGCCTTTACATTCTCTAGGTTCTCAGATCATAAAGAATATAATACCGGGTATGGGCAGCCCAGGGCATGATCCTGGAGTCCCGGGATCGAGTCCCACATTGGGCTCCCTGCATGGAGCCTGCTTCTCCCTCTGCCTATGTCTGTCTGTCTGTCTGTCTGTCTCTCTCTCTCTCTCTCTCATGATTAAATAAATAAAATCTTAAAAAAAAAAAAAGAATATAATACTGGGTATACAGACAAAATAAATCCCAAATGTGTTAGATTTGGCCCAGGATTTGTAATTGCTGATCTTGTATTTTTTCTAGTTTACCTCTAAGAGCTTTCTTTTCAGAGAATATGATTAGGTAAAATTACCTCAGTTGTTAAGATTTAGTACAAAGTATTTTAATAAACTCGAGCTCTGATCTTTTTAGCATTCATCAACAGAAAATGCTAAGGAAGCTGACATTGTGCCTATCCGAACTTACTTTTCCATCTTTAAAATGGGAGTGCGGGATATCCACTCACATTATCAACCCCGTTTAGTGTGACAGACACAGAATTTTTCACACAGAACCAATTCTTTCCTACTGCAGTTCTTTGCACACAGTCAATAAAAGAGAAAGTTGTGCGAACATACTGATTGGTCATACTAGTTTTCATTGCTTTCTCAGTTGCTTTCCCACTGCTGGGAAGGCCTATAGAGACTGCTGATGCAGGCAGCCTTTTGTACCTTTTAGTAAAATGGTTGCCAACAATTAACCATCTGGCAAAAAAAGAATTTCCATATGGCTTATGGTTTGAATTTTATCTCTTTTCTCTACAGTCTTCTTGTACAAAATGAAATGTGGGATGCATTTAGAATAATGTCCAAATTAATTTTTAAAAATGTACAGTTTATTTTTCATAGACATTAGAGGCATATATTGAATCCCTACTATGTGCTGGGCATTTTACAAGCTACTGAACCAACACTTTCTTGTTGCTTTTGGGAATGAGCTCATGTTTAGCCAGAGTTTATAAGGGGGTAAAAGCATCTTTAATGAAAAATTTCTTACTGTGCTCATTTATTCAAAAAATTAAAGAATTTTTTAAAACTCCTGTCCTTTAGTATTAAGCCAAAGTGTGATCAGTGTGTGGTGATTATCCCTGGAATCTTGCAGTCTTGGCATATTTTTACTGACATTTATTGATTTACTTATGTTTTAGACCTGGGCTCCAAATGCTTTACTTGCTAGCAGTGGCTAGGGGCAGTTATATAACTTCTCTGAGAATCATTTTTCTTTTCTTTTCATGATCCTTACTTTGTTTACTTCACATGATGCTTGTGAGGGTCACATAGGATAATGCAAGGGAAACTCTTTTTCCAAGGAGCATTTTATGAGAATAAAATAATGCATGGTTAAAAGGATCTTTTTTCCAACTTTTTTTTTTTTTTTTTTTTTTAAGATTTACTTATTTATTCATGAGAGACACAGAGAGCAGGAGGCAGAGGGAGAAGCAGGCTCCCCGCAGGGAGCCCGATAATAGTACTTAATCTTGGATCCTGGGATCATGCCCTGAGACAAAGTCAGATGCCCAACTGCTGAGCCACCCAGACGTCCCACCAACTTTTTTTTAAATGACTTCATTGAGGCACATTTTACTTATATAATTCATTCTGATTGTACAGTTCAGTAGTGTTGAGTAAATTTACCCAAGCTGTGTAACCATTATAATAAATTAGTTATAGAATATTTCCATCATTCCAGTAAGATCCTTTTTGTCTTATTATTAATCCTATTCCCAAATCCTGTTCCAGGTAATCCCTAATCCATCTTTCTCTATAGATTTGTCTTTTCTGGTCATGTCATATAAGTGAAATTATACAATACATGTTCTTTGTATCTTCTTTCACTTAGCATGACAGATTTGAGGTTAGTCCATGCCATAGCAAATATGAGTAGTTTGTTCTTTATGTTGCTGAATAGTATTCCATTGTATAGATACATACCTTACATTTAGTCTATCCATTCATTAATTCCTGGACATTTAGGTTGTTTTCAATTTTTTATTATGATAATGCTGCTATGATCATTTACATACGTGTTTTAGTGTGGGCATATGTTTTCATCTCTTCTGAGTATAAAGATATTTTTAATTGTAAAAGTAATACATACTTGTTATGGAAAATTCTTTATTTACAGAAGTATAAATTTGGTGCATTAGTTACCACCCTAATCATGCTTCCAGGTGTGGTAATGGTAGTAATGATTAGTAGTAGTAATGACTCATCATCTTCTGAGTGTTCTGAGTATTTGCTACACGTCAGGCACTGTTCTGACATGTTTATGTGTGTGCTCATTTCGATTTGATTATTTCGTATATATATAAACGTAATACTATTCTTCCCCCCCCCCCCCCCCCCCGTTTTATAGAGGTGGAAACTGAAGTTTGAAAGATACATTGTAGGGCAGCCCGGGTGGCCCAGTGGTTTAGCGCCTTCAGCCCAGGGTGTGATGCTGGAGACCGGAATTGAGTCCCACATCGGGCTCCCTGCATGGAGCCTGCTTCTCCCTCTGCCTGTGTCTCTGCCTCTCTCTCTCTCTCTCTCAAATAAATAAAATCTTTTTTTTTTTTTTTTTTTTTTTTTAAAGAAGATACATTGTAAAGTTACACTTCTAGTTAAGTGGCAGAGCCAAAATTCGAACTTGGGCAGTCTGGTGTAATGTCTTTTAGACTTTCCAAAATGCACAGTTTTTAAGAGCAGAGGTTATATACTTATTTTATCCTGTACCTTGTTTTATTTTACTTGACTTAGACATTGTATCATGGTAGATTTATAGATCTATCTCATTATTTTTTGTGGTTGTATGAATGGATATGCCAGGCTTTGTTTAGTTAATCTTTTCTTAGTGGGTATTAGGTTGCTTTTATTTCCTCTCTGTTATGAACATGGCTGCAGCGAATGTTCTTGTATAATACGTAGCTTACTTGGGGAATTACTTTCTTTTTTTTTAAGATTTCATTTATTTATTCATTCATTATTTATTCTTTATTCATGAGAGACACACAGAGAGAGGCAGAGACACACAGGCAGAGGGAGAAGCTCCATGCAGGGAGCCCAAAGTGTGACTCGATCCCGGGTCTCCAGGATCACACCCTGGGCTGAAGGCAATGCTAAACTGCTGAACCACCCAGGCTGCCCATACATTTAGATTTTGGTGTTAAGTTTCCCCTCCCCTACAAAAGGTGGTAAGTAACACCCCGCTCCCTTAACTTCCTCACTCTTGCAATCAAGATAAAGGAGAGCCTGTTTTTCTCCCCTCATCAGTGCTGCATTATTATCTCTGTAATGTAGGCTACAATCATATAAATGTTTCAGAGAGAGGTCAACATATCAGGGCGAGGCAGTAGTGAATAGCTGGTATAGCAACAGTGATTCCCAGTCTTTTGATAGGTAAGGATTATCATTTACCTAGGCTCTCAAGAGCTGCAGTGTTGGAGTAGTCCAAACTGTAGTTCAGGTTGATTTAGAGTGACTCACTTGGTCGATGATCTAAAATGAACACAGACATTTCTGTACCCCAAATACTAGGGTCTGACTCCAGTATTCCTGCCTTGCCTCCAGCTCAGTTTAAAGTGAAGCTAAGAAGACACTATACAAGAACTTGAACATCTGTGATTGATAAGTGTGTTTGGCCTTTTCATTCTTTCCTTTAACAAAAACTGCCAAAATGAGGTCAACACCTTAATGCTATTCTTTTTCAGTCTGTCCAGGGGTAAGGCTCCAATCATCTCTGTTGCTGGCAGGATCTCTGTGGCCAATTTGGCATGGTTTTGTGGCCAGTATAGCACTATATAGATATCTCTTTAAGGAGAGATAAGTTTGACATTATGGTGCCAGTAAAGGAATCCAAAGACATGAGTTAAATGTTGCTAGTTGTGGTTGATTCGGTTTTCCTTCAGGAGCCAGGACCTACCACAGCTTCCAGTTCTTGGGAGCCCTGGTTAGCCACTACCATGAGGATTTTGCTTCTGTCAGAAGATCATCCCTTTCCTCTCCACTCTTCAGGCTTGGTGTCTTCATTCTGAGGCCCTGTTAGTTTGGGGGCTGCTGCCCTCTTCTGGTGTCCTGCAGGATAGCCACAACAGTTTGGATGGTCTGATTGTTAGGGGAACTGACAAACAAGGCTGTGTAGAATAGAGACTTGAAGCTTTCTGTAGTATCCAACTTCATGAACCAGTTCTAAGACTTTTCTATGAAAACAATTTGGCAGGCATTAGAAAATAAACAAGAATAGAGACTCACTGTAACACTATAGTGACAAAAGAATAAAACCTAGATGTCCAGCATTTGGGCTTATGCTTACAGCTGCTAAAATTGGCTATATAAAAGACAACATAGGGACTCCTAGGTGGCTCATTTGGTTAAGCATCTGCCTTCAGCTCAGGTCTTGGTCCGGGATTGAGCCCATGTCAGGCTTCCTGCTCAGAGGGGAGTCTGCTTCTCCCTCTCCCTTTGCCTCCTCCCCCCTTGCTCATGCTCATGCTATGTCTCTCTCTCTCTCAAATAAATACATAAATAAATTTTTAAAAAGTCAGTATAGAAGAATGAAAACATTTATCACAAAACAAAAACCATGCAGAATATACCAATTATAAAAAATATATATATACCAATTACAGCCATGGGAGATATCTCTTATGTAGGATAATGGCTAATCTGCAATCCTTAGAACTAGTTGTCAAAGCTAGAATGATTGTCTTTAATATTTCATTTATAGTTAGTAAGACAGTATGCCCATATTCCCTAGCATTTTTATGTATATATAGCTGTCTTTTCTCCTGAAACAAATACTTGACATTTGAGTGGCCTGCTACAAACATCTCTAACTTGTAGCTCTCCTCCAGACCTGATTTTTCTGGGACAGTAAAGTGGTACCTAATGCAGGCACTCCAGCTGTAACAGGAATTTCCTAGGCAATCTTTTTACCCATGGTGTCTTTTATAATAGAGGAGGCGCAATAGAATGTAGACCTTCTTTTGTGTGATTTGATAAGGGTCTGACTGGCCTCTGTAGTGTGTGTCTCTACCTCAAATGATGCCCAGTGGGCTGGTGACAGCCTATAGGTTATCTGATACTTCTGAGAATTTTCTTTTTATAAAGAGTCTTAAGGAGGGAAAGGAGCCTTTTGAAAAACTAAAACTTCTGTTTTCTGAAACAGCATCTCATCGTACAACATTTGGATGGGAATAAAAAGTATTAACTCATATGTCTTAATCCTTTTTTTAACAAGTAAATTATTCAGTTTTTAACAGGACCAGGACTAGAGTGATGCAAATGAGATATCTGCAGTGCAAAGTTGAAGACAACATTCATTCTCAGGATCATACAATTGCAAGATCAGCCTAGTTTATCTTAAATAGTCCCTGCATAACTACTGTGTCAGGCCTTGTGCTCAACTCTGGGGAAAACCTCATTCCTGGTGTGATGGGATAGATTATTCATTACCCTTTCTTAGACTGAGCCTAGGGCTCCTGGGCCTTGGAAGCAGCTCTTTGGTTGAGCAGGTTTTGATCAGTCAGTTGGCTCTCAGCTATAGGTTTAACATAACAAATAGTTCAAATAGTTTTTTTTTGTTTTTTTTGTTTTTTTTTTTTTGTTTTTTTATGCGTACCACATCTCTTTATTTCTTTGGTTTTCCAACTTGACTCTTGGACAATGCAAATTCAGTTACTTGCCTGCCAGGTCACTGTATGATCCCTCACTGATGGGGCCCAGGCTCAGGGGAGAGGCTCAACAGAAGGACGAGTGTCCCCAAGAGCCATCCAGACTGGCAGAGGACTAGAGGCTCCACAGCAGATGGGCCAAGCACCAGCAGAGACTCGACGCTCTCCCCCAGCCCCTTACCAGCTCCTTGCAAGAATGAGTTCATTCTTTTAAAAAAAAAAAAAAAAAAAAAATATATATATATTTTTTTTTTATTATTCATGAGAGACACAGAGAGAGAGAGGCAGAGGGAGAAGCAGGCTCCATGCAGGGAGCCCGACGTGGGACTCATCCCAAGTCTCCAGGATCATGCCCTAGGCTGCAGGCAGTGCTAAACCATTGCGCCACCGGGGCTGCCCTAATGAGTTCATTCTTGAAAGTGTATTTTGCACTTGAGATAGTTTGGTGCTGTGAAATCAACAGATTATTACAAATTTCTCTAAAAATCACTGTCAGCATGCGTTGCTTACCTACCTCTGACCCCCTGCCCCAAGATATATTTTTGCTGTCCTACATTCTACTTTCTAAAGGATCTTCACAGCAGGAGAAATGCCTGGGAGTGGAGTCTGTCCACATTGTTGGGGGAGGAAGTGATTGAGGGAGACCTGTGCAGGTTATCAGGGATGGATTTCCTGCCTATTGTCTGACTTCATTCTAGGCACATAGCAGTGGGGAGGGAGGAACTGGCTGAATGATTAGCTGAATGACAGCCTGACTAAAATCCAGAATGAGTCTTGCAAAGTGACCAGGTAAGAACTAAAAAGTCTGGTTTTGGGGCGCCTGGGTGGTTCAGTGGTTGAGCATCTGCCTTTGGCTCAGGGCGTGATCCCGGAGTCCTAGGATCGAGTCCCTGCATGGACCCTGCTTCTCCCTCTGCCTGTGTCTCTGCCTCTCTCTCTTTCTGTGTCTCTCATGAATAAATAAATAAAATCTTTAAAAAAAATAAAAATAAAAAGTCTGGTTTCTTTTCTCCTTAAGCACTTCCCTATTTCTTGGCTTTTCCTATATTGATAAATATTTTTTTCTACCTTTAGAAAATTGTAAGATGTTCCAATGATAGATCAATCTATCCATCTGTCTATATGTTTGTGAACATGTACGAGTATTTCTGTAAAATGAAGTAGTAAAAATGAATCCTTGGGTCAAATCTGTCTATACTTTAAATGTTGATAGATACTGTAAGCTGTATTCAAGCTGCATATTGATCACTGGCAATGTATAAACAAACGACTTTGTATTTTCTCAGCCTTCTCCAACACTGAAATATTCTCAGCATTTAATTTTTTTTTTGCCTTTTTGATGGATGAGAAATGGTTATTATATAATAGTTTCTTTATTTTGTGTTTGTGTTAGTGACCTTTTTGTTATTATGGCATCTTTGCTTGGTCATATTCTTTGCCACTTTAGGGGTTTGCTTGTCTTTTTCTTATCCAACGGTAGGGCTTCTTTATGTTTATAACTGTGTGTATGTGTTTGGGTATTTGCCGCTTAGAAATTAGACATTTATATAAATGCAGATGACTATTTTGTCCTTAATGATGTCTGGGTTTTATATTATACTTAGAAAGACTTACGTAAAAAAATAAATATGTTCTCTTGTTTTTCATTGAAATGCTTTTCCAGTTCTCAATGCGTGTGTGTGTGTGTGTGTGTGTGTGTGTGTGTGTGGTTCTTTTATAGCTCATGAAATTCCCATTTCAAGAACTATTGATATATTTTATAGCCAAAGAAAAAAAGTGAATTTTTAGTTTAGAGAGGTAATAAAAACTAAAGTAGTATGCCTTTTTGGTGATGATTGCTTTTCAATTATAGACTTGGGACCAGGCTACTGTCTTCCCTGCCCCATTACACCAATTATATTTGTCTTTTTCTTAACTATCTTTTTTAGAAATACCTATTACTTTTACTAAAAATAATAATTATATGGCACTTGTGCTTATAAAATGTTTCCATACACATTCTGATTTGTTCCTCAGAACACTCTTGAGTTAGGACAGTAAGTATAATTAGATAGATCTGTATAATATAGTTAGAATAGGTCGCTATTTTTTTTAACGATTTTATTTATATATGAGAGACACAGAGAGAGACAAGCAGAGGGAAAAGCAGGCTCCCTGTGGGGAGCCTGATGCAGAACTCGATCCCAGAACCCTGGGATCACAACCTGAGCCAAAGCCAGACAACTCAACTACTAAGCCACCTAAGTGCCCCAATAAATAGGTCTCTATTTTATAGATAAAGAAATTAAAATATATAAGATTATATGTAAGTAATAAGTGGCAGAGTTTTTCTGACTCCAATTCTAGCTGCAGCTCTTTTTAGTTATCTAAATTCTAAGAACATTTGAATATTGATATATATAATCATTCTTCTATTGTTCATCTTTTTAAAAAAGATTTGTGGCTTATAATCTACTTACAAGGTTTTTGCATCCTCCTGAAAAAAGGAAAAAAAAAAACAAAACCCTTAAGTTTCACAAGTGTTTGTTAGATGCTTAGGGACTGGAGAATGTTAGAAGGTTGGGATTACTGGACTTTCCTGGAGTTGAAATAAATATTGTGCTGCTGTTTGTTTAATAGCCTTTTGCAGTTTCCAGTGTCTGGGCTCTAGAATTCACCATATGCATACATTTAGAATTAAAGGAGCAATGTTTTTTTAGTAGCCCAGGATTTCACCTGTTCTTTGTATCTGGCTCCCACTCCAGAACCCCAACTATATACCTGTCCCAGCTCCCTCTAAGAGGTCTATCCTGTCAGTATCATTTTGCTGAGTGTTAATTTGCAAATCATTGTGACTCTTGTAGTGAAACATTTACTGTAAAAAAGCACCTTATCCAATGTTTCTGTTTAATTTCTCTTTTTAATAAGACCATTAAAATGGCATTGCATTCGATGTAGCATCTTAGCCTGCAAATTTAGCAGTTTTTTTTATACTGCATTCATCTCTTAGAATTCTGTATTACATGATAAAGGACCTAAACTCTCTAGTTTTGTTTTAACTTGATCTGAAAATAGATATTTAATGAATCCAAGTTTTTTTATTTGTGTGAAAAGTGAACTTCGGCCAGGACTGAGTAAACACCATTAAAAGGACAATACCAGACTTTGAATCCATAATTACATCATTAGGACCAAAAGGGCAAGGAAGATTGTGAAGAGTTGTTTTCCAGGAATAAGCTCAAAAGGATTGCCTTAATGAATTTGAATGTCTCTTACAAAGAAGATAAGGTAAATGGGAAGGTCTGTTCTGAGTTATAGAGGCTTGAAAAACATCCAAGCAAAAAAGGGAGAATTTCAGTGTGGCTGACCAGGCCATTAAAGAGGGGTGAGGATGCTCTTATCTTCATAGTCATTTTTGTGCTGGGCTAATTTACAAAAGGGACTTATACTTTTAGTGGTAGATTTTGTCTGTGTCAGGATGAGCCTGAGGCAAAGTTTATTTTTAGGATCTGCTCTCTGAACCTGTTGGACTTGCCTCTCTGGCTTCTGCTGACTTTATCCATCTCTCATCCCAGAAACCAACCATCACCACTTGTCTTAAATTCTAACTTTTATGAATTGAAAAATGACAAGTAGCTAATCTTAGAAACCAGTTAGTGCTTTTAGGTGACTACCTAAGGGCCAGGTGTCAGGGATATATGAACACTAACCAGGACCTTCAGGCAACAAATAGTCTCATCTTCAAAGTTTTCCACTCTGGCTGGTGAGAACAAGAACTATTCCTGGCCCTCTATGAGCCCCCAAAATCATTTCCTCTACTCCTTTTGGGTGGTGTCCTTTTTCCTTACACACATGCACCTACTTGTCCTCAGCTGCAGACTCAGGAGAGCCCTCTGCAGATCCCAGTCACATGCTGTCTGTGCAGTTCTTTCTTTTCCTGCCCTCTGCCCGTTAACTCCAGCTTCTCTGGCCTTTCACACTCTCAGCTCTGAATCCTCAACTTGGGGAGATTTGTTGGACTGTACAGGCTCTCCCTTCCTGTGTTCAGTCCTGGAAACTCTGAAGGCTGTTAGGTGGGGCATTCACAGGACTTTTCCTCTTCGTTTCCCCTCTCAGGAATCACGGTCCTTTGCTGCCTAAAGTCTAATACTTGACAAAGTGTATAAAAGAATGATCTTCAAGTATTGTATAAACACACAGGAAAAAAAAGATATCAGAAGTACACCAAATGTAACTAATATTTCTTATGGTTCTGTCTAGGTAGTGAGATTCAGTGTTTTTTTTCTTTATATTTTTTGTTTTCTGGTATTGTTTTTTTTTTTTTTAATTTTTATTTATTTATGATAGTCACACAGAGAGAGAGAGAGAGAGAGAGAGGCAGAGACACAGGCAGAGGAGAAGCAGGCTCCATGCGCCGGGAGCCCGACGTGGGATTCGATCCCGGGTCTCCAGGATCGCGCCCCAGGCCAAAGGCAGGCGCCAAACCGCTGCACCACCCAGGGATCCCTGTTTGTTTGTTTTTGAAATAAGCTCTATGCCCAACATGGGGCTTAAACTCATAACTCTGAGATCAAGAGTGACGTGCTCTGTCAAGTGAGCCAGCCAGGTATCCCTGTTTTCTGAGGGTTTTTTCTTACTGAATATATGTTCCTTTATGATAAGAAAAGAAACATCCTAAATAATAGTTTCCTGAGAATTTCCTTTATGGCAAGCATTGTGTTAAATATTTTTCATAAGATTATCTCTTAAAGATTTTATTTTATTTTAAAAAGATTTTTATTTATTTATGAGAGAGAGAGGAGAAAGAGAGGGAGGGAGGACACGCACAAGCAGGAGGAGTGGCAGGGAGGGGAGAAGCAGACTCCCTGCCAAGCAGGGAGCCTGACGTGGGCCTCAATCCTAGGACCCTTGGATCATGACCTGAGCTAAAGGCAGGTACTTCATCAAGTGAGCCACCCAGGCACCCCTTAAAGATTTTATTTTTAAGTAATCCCCACATCCAACATGGGCCTTGAATTTAACAATCCTGAGATCAAGAGCTGCTCATTCTACCGACTAAGCCAGCCAAGTGCCCCAAGATTATATCTTTTACTTCTCAGAGACTCTATAGAATAGGTACTGTTGGGATGCCTGGGTGGCTCTGCAGTTAAGTCTGCCTTTGGCTCAGAGTGTGATCCTGGAGTCCTGGGATTGAATCCTACATTGGGCTCCCTGCATGGAGCCTGCTTCTCCCTCTGCCTATGTCTCTGCCTGTGTTTCTCATGAATAAATAAATAAAATCTTAAAAAAAATAGAATAGGTACTGTTAACTCATTTTATAGATGAGGAAATTGAGACCGAACTTAGGCAATTTGCCTGAAGTCACAAAGCATGTAAAAGCAGGATCCAAAATTTGAATCTAGATTTAACCCTAGAATTTGCTTGTTTGCTCTTTTTATTCTATTTTCCTATTAAGCAGTAGTCCTGCATATGAGAGAATAGAGCTTGAGTTCCAGCTTAAAGATGTCCTGGAGCAGCTTAGAAGGTTTATTGTCCCTTGTGCTGGAGTATGTATCCCATATATTTATTCCCTTTACTCAGCATGTCTAAAGGTCACAAGTTGGCAAAAATCTGAATTCCAAAGCCCTGGATTGGATCATATTTCAGCATTTGTGAAAGAGAAAGATGAGTGGACATACACAGAGACACAGCAGGTAGTAGGAAAGTATCAGGGAAGCAAGGCCCCTTTCCTCAACTTGACCAAGCAGTGGTAGTTTGACTCTATTGATAGGAAACATGTCCAAAGCCTTTGGAATTAGATAGGTTTCCAGGGGGAAAGGAGGGCACAAAACTAATGGGTCTAGGAGTTTGCTAAATCTATGACATGTGAGGATTGTGTTGTTAAAGATAATTTTCATTATTTTCATTATTTTCATCTGTCTACTTATTTAATCAGTAACCCTGTGGAATCACTGTTCCATTTAATGGGTATGGAAACTGACCTCAGAGAATTGACAGTGCACTGCCAAACCTCTGCAAGTTGTGTACTTGGTATTTGATTTTGTCTAACTCCAAAGCATGTAATTTCAGACTGCTTTTTATTTTCATTAGCTGTTTCTGTAGAACTGTGGATTTCTTGGAAGCCTATGCTTTTTAAATGATCATTATTAGATTTTATACATACATAGAGATACATAAGAGTAATATAATGAACCCATGTACCCAGCTTCAGGAATCATCCAGTGTCTAATTTTGTTCCATCCATACATCCACCCACTTTCTCCCTTTCCATATTGTTTTGAAGCAAATCTTAGGTATCATTTCATTTCATCCATTAATATTCCAGTATATACCTGTAAAATATTTTTTTTAATCTACAGATTTCTTCTCCATCTTCTTTTTCCATCTAATTTAAGAGGTTAATTTGTCATGTTGAGTTTACCACAGCCCAGATTTAGCTAATTGTGTCTTTGTGTTGTAGATGAATGTGTTCCCTATAGTTCTTTTACTTAGTAGTTGGATCTAGAAGCTTGACCATCTTCAGATTCAACTTTTTTGGCAAGACTACTATTTAAAAAAAAAAAAATACTATTTCATGGAGGTGTTGAATTCTTATATCAGAAGATATATTACTACCTTGTTCTCTTGTTATCTTAGCTGTTGGTGGTTAATATCTAAGATCCAATATTTCGGGGATCCCTGGGTGGCTCAGGGGTTTGGCACCTGCCTTTGGCCCAGGGCGTGATCCTTGAGTCCTGGGATCAAGTCCCACGTCGGGCTCCCTGCATGGAGCCTGCTTCTCCCTCTGCCTGTGTCTCTGTGCCTCTCCCTCTCTCTCTCTCTCTCATTCATAAATCAATCAATCAATCAATCAATCTTAAAAAAAATAAGATCCATTATTTCATAGTAATATTTTAATTCCAGTATTTTTTGTTCATTTATTTGTTGGAATGCTTCTATAGAGAGAAATTTTTCCATTGCTGTTTATTACCTTGTGGTATATTTCATTTGGGTAAGGCAGGATAAATACATGATTCTTTGCCTTTACGTAAAAATTTTCAAAATGCTGTGTTGGTTCCCTACCATCTTTCAGAGGTGGCAAATTAATTTTGTTAGAATCATCAATAACTTATGGATTTAAACATTTGTGCTTCAGTTAATTGTAATTTTTTTTAAGGTACTCAAATTGTCCCATCTTTGGTTAGAGAGTGGCTCTTCTGGCAGCTTTTTGAGGGGATAGAAAAGACAGGAATGATGACAGGTTGAATGTAGATGAGGTCAAAGGGGAGAAAGGAATCAGGGAAAGAGTCCTTCTAGCTTGGGAGGTGAGGCCCTTCACTGAAACAGGGAGCACAGAAATAAGAGCAAGTTTTAAAGAGAGGACATGTCTGGACATGTCTGAGGTGCTTATGATCTCTAGGTGAATTTGCCCAGAAGGCAACTAGATATCAAGATGTAAGGCTCATGGGAGCAATCCATGACTCTAGGACCCAGGATAGGGCTCAGTTGCTATGTGTAGTTGACTCAAATTAGAATTATGTGTGTTATATTTTGTTTGATAAAAATCAGTCTCCTTGCTATCTGAAGCTGGGTTCTATCCCAAAGCAAGATTAGTAAATCCCTATTGCTGTCTCCTTTTGTTATGCCTATTCTTAGAGAGTCAGGTTCAATCTCTAGTAGGATGGGGTTGGTTGCAGTTAGGATTGCCACTTGGCCGGTTTACAACCAGTCCTATTGGTTTTCAGATTTATTGCACCCAATCTCTCAATTAGAGGAGAGCTCTGTGTATGGGTAGGATTTACTGGCGTTGGAATTGAGGTTGGGTGAACTGGTTTTGGTTTTGCAGGAATGGCCTAGTGTAACCTTTTTGGGAATATTTGTATTCCTGAAATTTTCTTTTCCTCTTCCACGTTCCTGCTCTCTGAAGCAACTATTTTCCTTTTTTTCCCCTCCTTTACTCAACAAATATTTATTAAGCACCTCCTTCATGTCAGGCACAAGGGGATATAATGAACAAGAATAAGGGGCACAGTCTCTGCCTTCATATAGCTTGGAATCTAGTGGGAGATATATATGTTAATCAGAAGATCACCAGCAATGTATGACTCCACACTAATATAGGAACTTCGCAAATAGGACATACTGACTAGAAATTTTGGACAACCAGTGCGGACCTTTATTTATTTATTGAAAGATTCAGTGTCAGGTAGGCTTACAAATCATAGAAAACGAAGGATCTGACACTTATGTAGGACTCTGAAGTCGAGTTCATCCAAGGGAAAAAACTTCCTATGAAGTAAGGTGAAAGAGAAAATGTGGAAATGAAATAGAATTTTAACACACGATTTAAGTTTAATAAAAGAACTACACACTATCCACTCACCCACACAATACAGACACCAAGAGCCTTCTAATTGGTTTAGCGTATTGTGAATGCCTACTGTCTGCTGAACCCAAGGCTGGACTCTGGGATTACCAAGGCTTTACGCTTTGGGGAGTACATTCAGTTTAATACAGAAGATAGAACTATAAAATAAAAATACTAAGTGATTTGTATTGTCATGGTATATTTTAGGGATCCAGGCAGAATGGAAGAACGGTGTGATTTGACTCTAATTTGAGGGCTGAGAGGATAGAGTCTTAGAATGCCTCACAGTGGGGCACTTGGGTGGCTCAGTGGTTGGAGCATCTGCCTTCAGCTCAGGTTGTGATCCCGGAGTCCTGGGATCAAGTACCACATCATGCTCCCCACAGGAAGCCTGCTTCTCCCTCTCCCTATATCTCTGCCACTCTTTCTGTGTCTCTCATGAATAAATAAATAAAATCTTTTTTTTCTAAGATTTTATTTACTTATTCATAGAGACACACACAGAAAGAGAGAGGCAGAGACACAGGCAGAAGGAGAAGCAGTCTCCATGCAGAGAGCCCGACGTGGGACTCGATCCTGGGTCTCCAGGATCACGCCCTGGGCTGCAGGCGGCCCTAAACCGCTGAGCCACCAGGGCTGCCCAATAAATAAAATCTTTAAAAACAAAATGGAAGTAGTAAGAAGAATCACTCCAGGCAGATTGAATAGTTTAGCATGCTTGCACTACAAGTGGGTCAGTATTGCTGGAGTGATGGGCACTTACAGAGAGTGGTGATAGATGAAGCTAGAGAGATCAGCAGGGGCTGGATTATAAAGGGTGTGGGTACCTGGAAGCCATTGACTGGGCATGGTGAGATTATGCTGCAGTTATTGGTGGCAGGTGGGGGTGGGAAGAGGGTGGTGGTATACCTTATAGGCCTTTGCCCAGATTCCTCACTCACACACAACTTAATTACTTATCAACAGAAACCTCTTGTGTTATCTGACCTCCCCCCCTCCTCGCTCTGGGTTAGGCAGATGGATGGATGGAAAATTAACTTGAGAAGTCAGGGTTGACACCAGAGTCTGGAAACTACTAGGCTTCAAGTGGATTTCCTTTTTAGAAGCACCAAAAGAGAAATCTTCTCTGTTCATTTGACCTGTCCCTAAGTCTGGTTTTTACTACTTCTCTCTCTCTCTCTCTCTCTCTTTAAACTTCATTTGCACATGTGGCTCAATAGCAATTTAAGCTATTGCTATATACAGACCTACAGTATTTATTTCCATTAATCTCTGGGCTGGGCTGGGTTTTAGTTGTGAAGAAGATAAATAGGGATGCTATATGGGACCAATTAGTCCCAACTTTTTCAGACTTCTCAGGAAACATAATAGTTGGCTACATTTTTGTTCGTACACATTTTGTGTGTTTGAACTGTATATCTGGTTCTTTTCATTCAAAAGGGACAGATTTATTCATACTATAATCTGTTCTTGATTATGGTGCTTTACAATTTCACACACAAGATCTCGACTAGAGAATTATGGAGATTTTTCAGCTTACTCTTCCCAGATTCTTCAATCTGTGGGTGGAAAACTGATCTAATTAAATACACTACCCATATTTAAATTGTTTTGATGGACTCAAAAATGTCTTTCTATACTTGATTTGGGCAAAACACGATCCAAATAAGGTATATGCATTGCATTTGGTTGTTATATATAAGGTGATTTTTAAATCACACCCTATAGTCTTTTCTTCCTTAAGCCAGTGATGTTCCTTTTCTGCATAGAGATTTCATTCCTGACTTTATAGCATAGGTATTAAAACGTGTTTTGAGATGTTCCCTGTTCTGTCTATTCCTTCAAGTCCTGAAATACCTTTGCTACCTGTCTCCTTGCAGAACTACAAGGTTCACCTCAAATGTAAGGCCCTCTCGATGGCTTCCCACTCCAGTCTAATGAATTATCCATTCTTCTGACCACTCATAACATCCTATTATCAGTTATCTGTTCAGTATATTTGTACTACAAGTGGGTTAGTGTGAAGTGGTAGAAAATGAAGCTGGAGAAGTCAGCAGATGGTGAGCACCTCTAGGGCAAGGATCACATATATTAATTTCAGTCATCTCAGGTACCATAGTCCCTAGCTTATAGGAGACATTCAACTAATATTTGTAGAATTGGATGAAAAATCCCAGTTTCTGAAATATTTTTAGTTTCCAACTCTGAGTTGTTTGTTTGTATCTTGCTTCCTGAACTATAAATTCCCTTCTTCAACTCCAGGATAAAAGGCAATATTGGAAATCATATCTAAGTATGTTCTTTCTTGTTCTTTTTTTTTTTTTTTCCTTGCACTCAGGAGGTTTGCTTGTTAGCCCTAGATAATATGGATTTCAGCTGGCTGTGTTTCATTATTCCTGTTGAGTTGAATTCAGCTCTTTCCCCTACCATAGAGAATGTTTGTTTTTTTGTTTTTTTATTAAAGATTTTATTTATTCATGAGAGACACAGAGAGAGAGAGAAAGAGGCAGAGACAAAGGCAGAGGGAGAAGCAGGCTCCATGCAGGAAGCCTGATGTGGGATTCGATCCCGGGACTGCAGGATCATGCCCTGGGCCGAAGGCAGGGGCTAAACCACTGAGCCACCCAGGGACCCCCCCCACCCCCCATAGGGAATGTTTGTATCAAAGATCTGACAGATGAGAAACTGAGACCTTGGGCTCTTGTTTTTTTGTTGTTTGCAAGGTTAAAAAGGAATTTAGAATATTCTCTGCGTATTTCTTGTTTTCTGAAATGGATAGAGATTTTCTAACTAATCCTCCTCCATCATGGTGGTCACATGGCTTTCACTTTGCATCAGACTTTCACTGAAACTTCGTACAAATAAGGCTGAACTGATTCCAGTGATTGTGTGACCACTAGAATGGCTCTCTTTTGTTTTACATTGAATCTTGATACCTCCCTTTAGCTTCAAAATCTGCAGTCTTCTTTGAAAGCTGCCGTTTGAATAAACAGATAGGAAATAATGTTGAATAGTAACATCTAAGAAGAGGGATTATCTTTTTCTGTTCAAGTTATATGGTATAATGGAAGAAATAAGGGACTAGGCTATGTAGTTTTCTTCTTTGTTGGTCTTATGACTACTTACTGCCTCTTCCTTCCTTCCTTTCTTTTTTTTTTCTTTTTTTTTTTAAAGATTTGATTTATTTATTCATGAGAGACAGAGAGGCAGAGACATAGGCAGAGGGAGAAGCAGATTCCGCGTGGTGAGCTTGAAGCAGTACTCGATCCCAGGACCCTGGGATCACAACCTGAGCTGAAGGCAAATGTTCAATCACTGAGCCACCCAGGTGTCCCTGCCTCTTCCTTTCATTGGCCCTCAGTTTCCCCATCTAGAAAATGAAAGTGGAACAAGTCTCTTGCAAGATTAAGGTCTGCCACAATTCAGACTCAACTTTTGAATTCTCTAGATATATAGTATGTAAGTGGTTATTTATTTTTTTTTTTTGTAAGTGGTTAGATATAGAATTTTGTTCTGCTTTTTTTCTATATTACAAATCTAGTATTAGCAAGTAAAACTTTGCTAGTTTATTTTCTTTGTCTCTCCTTCCCATTCATAAATTCTCAGAATCCTTTTAATCTTTTAAAATTATTTTTCTTTTATGCAGTTGTTTTTTAACAATCTCACTGGGACCTCTAGTTAAGATTTACAGTTTGTCTTTTGCATTCACATGGTAAATGAGATGTATGTTCATGTTCTCTTTCCCCTTCCTCCCAGTAAAGGACTTTTTAAAAAAACCTGTGGAACTGAGGATGCTGAAGATTATGACTCTATCCTAAGATTAAGATTTACCCATCTTCTTAAACTATGTTAAAGATTTGTTCCCAGGCTTATGGGTGTATCAAAGATTATTACTAAGGGATCCCTGGGTGGCGCAGCGGTTTGGCGCCTGCCTTTGGCCCAGGGCGCGATCCTGGAGACCTGGGATCGAATCCCACATCGGGCTCCCGGTGCATGGAGCCTGCTTCTCCCTCGGCCTGTGTCTCTGCCTCTCTCTCTCTCTCTGTGACTATCATAAATAAATAAAAATTGAAAAAAAAAAAACAAAGATTATTACTAAGACCTGCCCTTAAAAATTAAGGGCATTGCTTCAGTCTTGATATGGGAGCCAGGCTAAATAGTTTCCCTTTTCATCTTTCTTCCAAAGGATGGTGCAATAAAGTAAAGATGCTTACTACCTGTACTCTGTACTCTGTTGTGTGTAGGTACTGGCTTTTAGATATACCTGTATTCTTTTTTTTAAGATTCCACTTATTTATTCTTGAGAGAGAGAGAGAGAGAGAGAGAGAGAGAGAGAGGCAGAGACACAGGCAGAGGGAGAAGCAGGCTCCATGCAGGGAGCCTGACATGGGACTGGATCCCAGGTCTCCAGGATCAGGCCCTGGGCTGAAGGTGGCTAAACCGCTGAGCCACCCAGGTTGCCCTATACCTGTATTCTTTAGGGAGACAGAGCTCCCCTTTGAATGAGTGTTCCCTTTTTTTTTTTTTTAACGATTTTGTGTATTCATTCATGAGTTGCGGAGAGAGGCAGAGACATAGACAAAGGGAGAAACAGGCTCCCTGCAGGGAGCCTGATGTGGGGGGCCGCTGGGGGTGGAGGGGGTGGGAATGAACACTCCATCCCAAGACTCTGAGATCATGCCCTGAGCCTAAGGCAGATGCTCAACCGCTGAGCTACCCACCCAGGCATCCTGAGTGTTCCCAATTGAATAGCTTTTTGCTGATTGACTTTCCCCTTGTTCAGGTTTTCCCCCCTCATTCTTTTTATAGTCACTTTACTAAAATTATAAGAGCTACCTTAAGTTCCACAGGGACTGAGAAGAAAATCTCTATTAATTTCCTATATGAGCGAGAGTGGGAAAAATGGGTGGATGTGTTTGTGTTGGGGTGAGGTATGTGGTCACAGTGAGAGAACATATATTTTTAGGCAGACAAAATATAGCCTTTTCTCCTCTAAATCATTGGTCACTTTCTCTTTAGGTCCTACTTTGTAAGATGACCCTAATGGTCTCTTGGTTGGAAAGCCCTCTAGCTATATTTGCCATTCAGTTATATGGCTGCCAAGTGACAGATTCCACTCCCACCTCAAGAAGGGTCTCTTCTTTTTTCTGGAACACTGCTAATAAAATGTGTTTAGCCCTAAGTGATTCCCAAGGCTAGGCCAGGGAGAAAGAGCGGTTTCATGGGGTGAAACATTTTGCACAGTTAAAAAGCATTTATTCCTGGACTCAATTCATCTTTAGGTCATCCCGCCTTTCTTGAAGAATTGGCCCTGTAATCAGTGTTCTGCTATCTGAATGGATAGCTGAATGTTTGACATCATATGTCATTAGCATATGGCTCTGATTTGCCAGCCTCTGCCGCTCTTTGGCAAGGTTTGAGCATGTATATGCATACACATACTCTGCTCTGTCATGGGGATGGTTCACCATCAGGGAGGCATAGCATAAGATTGCCTAAGATCTTAGGAGTTTTAAGGGAATGAAGCAGGAAGCTTCAACATTTAAGCTTTTGGCTGGGGGCAGGGGATGATATTTCTAAACTTTGTGCTTTCTAAAAGGATTTTGCGACCTAGTTTTTCTTTTTCCACATTCTTTTCAGACTATTGTGTATAACCAGAGCATGAAAATTAAGGGCCGAAATTAAAGTGAACCCTGCAAAATAACTCAGAGCTCCATGTTTTAATTTTCTTAGAAGAATTTGCCTTGTCATTGTTTATTATAATGACAAAAAGCAGGGAATCCCAGTCTTACCCTCCCCCCCCATATATACATAACCTGGTATTTTTGTTTTGTCTTTTCCTTCTGCCAAATATTTCAATTCTAAATTTGTTAATCCAGAACACAGGAACATAGGGTATAGAAGAATAGCTCTTGAAAGAAAAAAGGGAAAAAACTCACTAGAACTCTTTTAAATTAAATGAAAATCAAATCCTCTAAACTGCTGACTTTTAATTTTAGGATCTCAGTTTAAAGGAGATCAGAGGAATATTTCTTATTAAATGTTCCTATGATACTTTTCAGAGCACATTCTAGGCAGTATTGTTAACTAAAGAAAATAAGTCTATCTGTTCTACTTAGATAACCTTTGGTAATAAACGAACTCCATACACGTTGTGACCTTAGCGCCTGAACTTTCTAATCACATGACTGGCTTGTAAACTGACCTGTGAGGATGACTGTCTTAGTCCCAGCTAAGAGAGAGAAATTGGCCAAGTGTCGGAAGGGTGGTCATCAAGCTGGACTTGTCCTGTAATCTCTGTTTCTTCATGGCTGCAATAGAACTTCTCAACAGACTTCCAGAAGCATGAAATGGAGACATGGGAAGGTAAGAGAACTGTTGAAGTCTGGGCCCAAATCTGAGGTTTAGAAATTTTCTTTGAAGACTTAGAACAAATAGTAGCCTTGAGGGAGGAGGGAGGCAGTCCTCTCCGTTTTTTGTGTCTTAGCAGAATTCAGCCAACAAGTTTTCATGTGTAGCAACTGGCTATAAATGTTTTGGATTGTAGAAAAGTGAGGGTGAAATGTAGTAAATTCATTGTTGTGGTTGATGATTTTAAGAGAAAGAGCAGGCAAAAAAAAGAAAGAAAATCTGGATTTAAATTTTATAGTGACTTGAAAAAAATTTTAACTTGATTTTGCCCACAGTCCTTAGGTAAAGTTTACATTGTAAAAAATTGTTCTGTTTACCTCTTGACAGAATTTGTTTGTATTTTAAATTCCTTAATCCAGTTCGCCATCTGTGAAAGTACTGTAATTATAGATAGTATTGGGGTCATGAGGCCGTTGATAAGACAGCCTCATTTCCTTTGGGGGAATTTAGATATTTTACGGTTTGGGGTATAAGACTAAGCCATTGCTAATTTCTTTTTAAGTAGGTTGTTTTTTAAAATGGGTAAATTCATTCTGTGTGTGTGTGTGTGTGTGTTTCATCAACAGCAACTAGTTAGTATTATAATTATAATTTGTATATTTAGAGATAGCCTCCTACTTGTGTGAGAAACCCCAGTGTCCCACAACTTTATTACTTGTGCCAGAAAGGACATACACAGCTAAAGAAACAGCTAGAAGATGAATCTTAGCATTAAAGATTCGCTGTATTTGTTTGCTGTGTTTATAAAATATAGAGTCTAAGACTTTGCCAAAGGTTTTGGTTTCTTGTAGGCATGCTCTGTTGAGCTATAGCCAGAAGAGTTTCATATTTGAAGTAATTAGTAAATTTCTAGGACATTAACTAATAAAATAGTCCTAGGAAAGCGTCCTAGCCCCGTGCAGCATGGCTAACATCTGCCACAGGCAGCTTTGCAGTTTCATTCTCACTCTGAGGATGCACAAATCAGGGAAGTGGGACTGACCTTCTCTCAAGCAACATTATTCTTTATAGTAATACTCCCTGTATATTCTCTCCCAGCACCATATATGCCAGAATTATTATTATCTCATTGGTTTTTAGTCTTTGTTAGTGGAAACAGCAACGTTTGTAGAAGTTATCAGTTACGTGCAAAACCTGTTATTTTTAATTTCGAGCAGCTTCCTCTTCTTCCCCCTATATATACACAGAAATTCTTTGTATTCTAGATATACTAGCTTTTCCAGAAAGGAGTCATTTAAGAAGTATGATTTGCTCTGGACCCATTGGAATAGGAGTTTAAGGGTAGGCAAAGATACCAGAGCAGTGATTGCATAGGTTTGGAAGGGATAGCCCTGGAGGATTTGGATATTTTTCCAACTAGCTTGAATCGGTAAGTGTTGTATAGTCCACAAGTTCTGAAAGAGAAAAAAGATTTGAAGAGAAAGTTCTCCTTCGGTTCTTATTAAGTATTGAAACTTTGATTTTTCTTAGCTGCTCAATGACAGAAAATAACTTATGGTACTAAAACAAGAACTTTTATAAAACAAGGAAGTGAATTTTAAATTTTTCAATGGAATCTTCCATATAAAATTCTAGTAAAGCAAAATGAATTATCCCAGTTGAAGATCTTTGGAAGCTTAAAAAGCAAATTCAGACTTCTTACAAAAGAGTTGAGGGAAAATGCTACTGTAAAAAAGTGTTGCCTGGTTTTAGATATTGGGCGCTTGTCCATTTAAATTAACCTTTGTCACAGCTGGGCATACAAATGTTTTGTTTTAGTTCACAGAGGGTTAACTCTATTCAAGCTTTCACTGTGGCAGGCCTGATCTGTGGAGTCATACAATCTGGTCTTTCAGCCCAGCCAGTCGCTAGGCAGGAAGTCTTATTTCTTAAGCTATCTTTCAGAATGGGGGGTTGGGATTTGGAGAAAGGTGGGGGAAGGGCCTTGGAGCATCTGTAAGGATCAATAACAGAGTGAGCCGCAAGAGAGGCCATTGTGCACACTTCAAGATAGATGCAGCCCTTGTGCATGGCCCCTGCTTGGCAGGACAGACACCTAAAACCAAAACAATGCCACCAAATGAATTCCTTGTGAAAATCAGATTGCTCTTAAAGGAAAAAATATTTAAAAGAGTGCCCTTTTAACACTGGGAATATTCTCATTCCTCAACTTGCTAGGATCATGCAATCCCCACTAGAAATAACTCCAAATTGATTTTTAAATGCCTTTTGTCCTCATGCTAATACTGTATTGAGTTGGGAGGGTGATCATTTGGTCTTAGTCACATGCATCGATGCATTGAGTAATCTATCATCTTTCTCTTTCTCTCTCTCTCTCTCTCTCTTTTTCTTCCTTTCTTTTATTCTAACATTTGCTTTACCCTACTTCGGTTGGGAGCATCATTAAGGGGATGAAAAAAAACAAAATTTGGTTAGAATTAGAGTAACACGTGTGAAATCCCTCCTCCAACAGCTGGTATTGGCTTTTGAAACTTCATCTGAACCAAACAGATGCTCTTAGTGTTATTTTGAGATCATTTAAACCAGACTCATAGCCAAGAAATCTACAGAAATCATAGGTTTTATTTTAAAATGCGTTTAAGTCATGATATCATGCCACATCTTATTGCATATTATATATGGGTATTGAACAGGGATACCTGAGCTTGGGAAAGTGAGCAGTTCCACCAATGAAATTATGATTTTAAAAGTACTACCAAGTTTGTTGTAATTTTACTCCAGTCCAGTTTTTCAGTTTTTGAATTCGTCTTTCCCAAGCCCACCTGTAACATTCCTGTTTTACTGTATTATTTTTTCAGAGGCCTAAGGCAGTTGTTCCATAGGTCCTTTTATGATGCAAATTCTTTATGGCTGTTGGAAAGAGTAATGGAGTCATTGCCGCCTCTCTCCCACTAAACCCCCAAAGTATTGGTGACAACTGATGGTAACAGCTGTGGAAAATGGAATCATAAAGAGCCTCTAATATCATTCTCCCCATTTGAAATCTTTCAGGAATAAATGCATAAACCAACTTGGGGCCCATAATGTGACTTGGAAACATACTAATGGAATAAGGGCAGAGGTGGGGGGCAGGGAGAGAGACCTCCAGTTGAAGTGAGCCCCAAGTTTAATTTATTTTATGCTTCTTGAGTTGAGACCTGACATATTCTCCTGCACAGTTTTGAGGCTTAAGAGAATATATAGACAAACACTTAACAAGATCATCTGGATATATTTAACCCATCTCTCACCTGTACCCTTTTCTGGGGAAAATGATGTATTAAAAGAATACCTAAGTTAATCATCACAATGCCTCCTTGATACCATTGTTTTGCTTCTCTGATACATTATAATTCTGCATTAATATTTAAAGGATCAATTCTTTTAATGGGCATTTTCCAGAGAGATACAAATATTACTAACAAAACTTGGAAGTTCAGTTACCATTTACATTGTATTAAAATGGGGTATGAAACCTACCATGACCCTTTTGAACAATGTGGTCTTTAATGTGCTTTAACGGGGAGGGCCTACTGAAGAAAAAGCCATAAAAGTCTTCAGAGTTCAAGATGAGGTTGGGATTTTAGCTCATTGCTTTTGTCATTTTCACACACAAACATCGCTGCAATCATGTTTGATTTAGCATCTTTAGTACAATGAGGTGAGAGAACAAAAGGATAGTAGAGGCACAAGTATGGAAACCAAACATTCTCCCTTACCCCCCAAATTTTTTCAGATGATTCTTTGTTTTCTGTCTCCCCTGCTACTGGGATTTCTTTTTAAGCCAAGGAAATCGGTCTATAAGATTCTTATTTCTGCATGCCTCGGTGATTTGCCTGGGCAATTGAAAAACAAGCCACTCCTCAAATATTTTTTTAGCCACGTAAAAAGTCATGTCCTAAAGACTTGGTAAAAACACCATAATTAGGAAAAATGCATCTACTCCTATTTTAAGGTTCAGAATTTGGGGGCGTTCCCGATGCACAGCTGTTTTACATATTTTGAAAAGCCTGATAGATGTAAAGGTCATTGCTAACTCTAACAAGGTCTTGATGCTCACACTGTCATCCAAGGACCTTGCATTAATTAGAATGAGAAGCATGGAAGGTCAGGAGTCAACTGACTGGTGGGCCTCTGTGGATTGTCACTGGGGCCAGTAAGAATTCCTATAGGATTTTTAGCCATTAAAACCAAACAAAAACAAAAATAAAACCTGCTGCTTTCATGGCCTCTGAGCAGACCTCTTGGTCTGTATGGTAAGGGCTCATCCCCTGTTGCCCAAATGGCTTCTAAAAACTTGGCTGCATCCATTGCTTTGCTACAGGATTCTCAGTGTTGGGGAAAGAATCTCAGCCACCGGGATCCCTGGGTGGCGCAGCGATTTGGCGCCTGCCTTTGGCCCAGGGCGCGATCCTGGAGACCCGGGATCGAATCCCACGTCGGGCTCCTGGTGCGTGGAGCCTGCTTCTCCCTCTGTGTCTCTGCCTCTCTCTCTCTCTTTCTGTGTGACTATCATAAATAAATAAAAATTAAAAAAAAAAAAAAAAGAATCTCAGCCACCTGATTCTGTCACTTAGCCAAGTCACTTGACATCTGTGAGCCTCAATTTCCTCATATATACAAAAGGGGTAGTAATACCAATCTCACAGGATTGCTATAGGAGTTAGATAAAAGAACCTTTATCACAGTGCCCAGCACATACTTAACATGCCTTGAAATTGGGCAGCCCAGGTAGCTCAGTGGTTTAGCACTGCCTTCAGCCAGGGCATGATCCTGGAGACCCAGGATCAAGTCCCATGTCAGGCTCCCTGCATGGAGCCTGCTTCTCCTTCTGCCTGTGCCTCTGCCTCTCTCTGTGTGTGTCTCTCATGAATAAATAAATAAAATCTTTAAAAAAAAAAAAAACATGCCTTGAAATTAAAATGAGTTTTACAAAGTGGCAAGTTTAGGGAGATTAGGAAGAAGAGGATTCTTGGGTGAGCCGGTGGCTGGTACTGTTTAAATATTCCAAGTAAAAAAATCTGCCTACCCCCAATGCCTCCTTTCAGCGAACAACATTCAGGGCGGGGTCTTTTGGAAATTTAGCCTTGAAAATGTTGTATAACAGGTGAGACGAGCTGCTGAGTCTTTGCTTTACAGCCAGTTACTATGCTAATAATCTGTTCCTGGGCTAATAAAAATAATTAGTAATTAGAGTGTCTCTGTGAAATTGGTGAATTTATTTTTGTCCCTAAGAGAGTCTCTTAACAGTTGTGGTTTTGTTTTTTTGTTTTGTTTTGTTTTTTAAGTTATGTTGATTAGAAGAAAAAGAGAGGATGGGTTCTAAGCACACAGATTAAGTGATAATTAGGAAAGGAAGGATAGTCAGATTAGTCATCTCCTTCCATGTGTTTGCTAGGTAAATAGATGCCAAGACAATGGCCATGGCCATGTTTAATAGCCCCTTCTCAAAAACTTTACCATGAAGTGGTAAAGTTGGAAATATTGTTAGTATACTAATCACTGCCCTACTTAACTTTGGAATCTTCAGTCTCCCTGCCTTCTAGGGGTTGAGAGCTTATATCAGTGGCTGATTATTATGATCTCTGTGTATAAAATTATAATTTTTGTAGACAACATTCATTGAGCATTTACTGTGTTCTAATCCCTAGGAACACAGGTGAATTAGAACCGCAGCTCTTGGATTTGAACTACAAAGAGGGAATAATGTTAATGTTGCTTAACAAATATTAACAATTGTGGGGAGAGGAGGAACACTTGGCTGCAAAAGCATTATTCAAAACCTGCAGAAGGATTTGTTTTCACTTTGGGAGGCCTGTCTTTCTTTAGCTTTTTTTACTAAACTTACCCTACATTTCTTGAAATGTTTTTGTTCTTCCAAAACATGGAAGAACAAAACGTATGGCTCCAAAATAGAACATTCCTATATTTTTCTTAGCATAGTAAAATTAGAGGCCTGGGTTTCAAATGGCAAAAGTAGGGAAATATTCTAAGCATTATTACTCTGTTTGCATCTTATTCATTGTTAGCAAAAGCATTTTCCTTTTTTGAGGTTTCAACATGTTTCCTCATAGTAATGGCTACAGCAACCTAGCTTTGCTTTTCAAAGGAACTAATAAGTTATAGGTAATTTATGGAATGTCAATTACAGTTCATTAAATAACCACTCTACAGCAAATGAATGTTTTGGACATTTGAAAAAGAAAAAAACACCATCCCAGTGGCCATTTAATCCCAAAATACATGCACATGAGTCTGTGGGGGAAAAAAGGTGTGTTAAGAGAAAAGCTTGGCCCCCAATAGGTGCTAGTCACAGAAGTCTTGGATATGTCACTGTTCCAAGATTCTGTGTACGTGCACACACTCTCCTAAGCATTGATGGTTTTTGTTAAGTTTGCCATGAGATAGTTGTAAATTATGTAAGATTCTAGGTTCTTTTTGAATATGTAGAAATTAATTCTTAGCACCTTTGCTAATGTCTGCATGCCTTTTGAAATTATGCACACTAAAATATTTGCCGTGAGTTTACCAATCTGATACTAGAGAGAAACTACCCACCATAGAATAGTTTTAATATAGAAATTTCATCATATGTCATATGCTGAAAAATATTTGGATTCAGTTTCTTCGTTCTTTATTTCTATGAACCATTAGTCTTACCCCAAAAGATGAATGTCTAGGGAGGAGTAGGGGAAAAGAGTGCTAGTTTTATGAAATACTGATTCAGTGCCTCAGGGAAGCAGAACCTTTAGCTACCTTAATAAAATTGTGCGTGTGTAGTGTGTGAAGGAGTACTTACATGCCTTGTTTACGTTTCATGATTTTTGGTCCTAGTGGTGAATGTAGAGAGAGAGAGATCCTATCACTTAGAACATAGTTTTACACATGGAAGTAGTTACAAAAGCACTTTTTGGCAAATAATATGAGAATCTCCAGCAATGAACATGTCTCTATTCTGGCCCCATTAAACTAAATCTGGCCAGAAGATTTCCTTTTAGTAAGGCAAAGGAAAATGTGGCAACCAAATCTTCCACTCTTCTGGAACATATGGTTTTACTAAAAGCATGCTAATTGGTCTCTCTCTCACCAAGACCTTAGAATCGGGGGAACCTAGGGAGCTGAGTACTGAGCTTTTAGGTATTGGTTCAAAGTCTCTGCGCTGGGCCACTAGTTAGTCATCTGAGTTCTTATAAACTCTGCACTTTGGTTTGTTAGTAAAGAAGCTATACTCTTCATTCAACTGACATTCACTGGTGGTTGTTCTGTGTTTGGTATATATTAGAGATGCAGAAAAAATAAAAATCTCTCCTTGTTTTGTGGAGCACATAGTCTTGTAGAGGGAGACAAATAGGTAAGTGCAACAAAGTGTTGGAGGAACAATGCTAGCAATCCTGGAGGGTACAGAGGATATGCAGAGATAGGAGTGCTCATTTCTGTTTGGGCTATCAGGTTCCTTCACCCAGGAAGGCATCATGAGAGGTTGGTTGACATTTGCCAGGCTGGTAAAGTGAGGAAGGCTCCCCCAGGCAGAGAGCAGCATGAGCGAAGGCATAGCTAAATAAAACAACCTGACAGGGTATCCTGTGAATTATAAGCAAGGCCCATATGGATCAGAAAGATTGGTTGGTTCTAAATGCAAGGACAGCCCAAGAGAGAGCTTTAATCTGTGAATGGATACCCTTACCAGTTACCTGTTGAGCAGAAGAGAACCCTCTTCACATTCCTTTTAATCCACCCTTGCAGGTATGTTGAAGAGATTAATGTAGCAATTTGCTAGAAGGGAACACAGGTCTACCTCAGAGCTGGAAGGCTGTATGAGACTTACTGCTGGGATTTAGGGAGAGTACACCTTAACCTTATTAACCTTCTTACAAATTGCCAGTTCCTATAAGAAGGAGAGGTCTTAGTTAAATTTGGTTTTAAAAAGTTATACTCGCTGCCTAGGGCCATCTGTGCTTTGTGGGAATGTTCCAAATAGAAAATGGGGTCTGTTGTATTTCTTTAATGAATGGAGAAATAGTCTTAATAATATATTGTCTTAATAATATCTTTTATTCGTTAAGACTAAAAGTTTCTTTTAGTTTTTTAGGGCAAGTGATACATGTTTTTACTGAGATATTCATTGTAGTTTTACTTATATATAGGTAAAATAGTTGGTGGTTAGTGACCAAAGTATTATAATGTTTTTGGTTAAGTAGTATTAGTTGTTTTTGTTTTTCATTTTAAATTTTATTTTAAAATTAACAGGCAGTAAAATTGAGGCATTTTTGAGGTGTTGTGCAGTTCTATGAATATAGATTTGTGTAACTATCACTACAGTCAAGTTTTGTTTTGTTTAAAGATTTTATTTATTCATTCATGAGAGATACAGAGAAAGAGGCAGAGACATAGGCAGAGGGAGAAGTAGGCTCCCTTCAGGGAACCTGATGCGGCACTCGATCCCAGGACCCCGGGACCATGCCCTGAGCCGAAGGCAGCGGCTCAACCACTGAGCCACTCAGGCATCCCTAAAGAGAGAATATTGATAGAAAGTATCTTCAGAGACTAACCCCTGAAGATATGCCAACATCCAGGAGTTCCAAAGATACTCAGTATAAGAGATTGAGAAACTAATAGTTTGAGAGAAAGTAGGAAAACCTGGAGAGTAATATTCTGAAAGCCAAGGGAGATAAGTGTTTCAAAAAGGAAAGAATTCAGATGCTTGTCCGATTTCTTTCATTCAGCAAACAGTGAGTACTTTCACCTTGTAAAGTTCCATGAATAGGCCCCACAGTGATCAGGACAGATGAAGTGCTGGTCCACTTAGAGTTTACACATATATTTTTAAGGATTTCAGTGTAAAACTAGATTGCAGTTCTGAGGACCCAGCTATACTTAATTCTGCTATTTACATTTCAGAAAGTTGCCTTGAACACTTTAACACTCGAGATGATTCCATGGTAATCCTAATTTCTTTTTTTTAAAGATTTTATTTATTTATTTATTCATGAGAGACACACAGAGAGAGAGGCAGAGACACAGGCAGAGGGGGAAGCAGGCTCCATGCAGGAAGCCCAATGTGGGACTCGAACCTGGGTCTCCAGGATCACACCCTGGGTGAAGGCAGACGCTTAACCGCTGAGCCACCCAGGCGTCTCGGTAATCCTAATTTCTGCGAAGAGTTATTACTTTACTAGAATAGAAAGTTTATTGCGTAAATTCATATGATCCAGAATAGCAGCCATTCAGTGTTGTAGAAACATAGGTCATTTAAAAACTAAATGAAGTAGTGTTAGAAGTTATTAATGCAAATATGCCCAAGTTACTTTAATTCTCTGGACCTCAGTTTCTCATCTGTATAGTGAGAATGAGGAATTTGTGTACTTTAAAGCCTCCTATGGCTTTGAAATTTAATGACTCCATAATCTAGGATCAAGTAATCAGAGAAGCCACAAATGTCAAGATATGTAACAAACACTGTCAACTCTCAAAGTCACTAATATCCTTATCATTGAAACCTTCAGTAGCCAAATCAGGCTCTAATTCAGTGTTTGACAGTGGAAGCAGAAAATGGTAACAGTTGGAAGCTACACTATAATGAAAGTCCTTAGGAGTCTCTTTGGAATAAGGGCAAAGACAATTTTGTGTATGCACATTTTCCTAAGGGAGATTTTGACAACTCTGGCTTAACTAGTATAATTTCACACTGCGTATTTACACCTCTCTCAAAGGAACCTGTAAATTAAACTCAAAATTCATGGAAGATATCTCTTTTTTCTCTCTCTCTCTCTCTCTTAAGATTTTATTTTAAAGTAATCTCTACTCCCAATGTGAGGCTTGAATTTGCAACCCCAAGATTGAGAGTCTCGTGCTCTATCGACTGAGCCAGCCAGGAGCCCCATGGAAGATATTTCTAAAAAGTGCTATGGACCACAGGTGGAGAAATAATAACCATGACATAATAAAATGCAACTATATTTGTTGATCCATATCTTCATTTTTAGTACTCTACGGGTCTTTTACATATTTTAATCCTTTCATTTTCACAATTCTGTGAGATGAATATTTTTATATTTTATAGATAAGGAAACTGAGCTCAGATTATCACGCAACTAAAATAGTGACTAGCTAGAATGCAAAGCTGGGGTTGCTTTTGCTTTTAACTTTATAATTACAGTAAATAAAATATGCAACAAAAAACTTTGCAATTTACTACAAAAGCTCAATAAATACATTTTTAGTTCTCTAACCCAAGTAATAATCTCCAAAATTGCAAGTAGAGATGAAGGGGGCTGCTGAAGAAAGCCAGCTATTTGAAGCTATTCTATCTATACCTGACTGGTAGGCAAACCCAGTAGGCTCCAGGCATACCAGAATTAGACATCACTCAGGTGATTTACCATCTGTCTTCATAGGCATCCTGAAGTTTATAGTATTATATAGCCCACTTTCTTATGCATTCCTATTTAGTCCTCATAAGAACCTTTCTGGGGGAATCACTGACAAGTATCCTGAGACAAACTGGTGATATGATGATAGTAATAATAGTAGCTCAGGGACGCCTGGGTGGCTCAGTGGTTGAGCACCTGCCTTGGGCTCAGGTCATGATCCCGGGGTCCCAGGATCAAGCCCCACGTTGGGCTCCCCGCAGGGAGCCTGCTTCTCCCTCTGCCTGTGTTTCTGCCTCTCTCTGTGTGTCTCTCATGAATAAATAAATAAAATCTTTAAAAAAATAATAATAGTAGCTCACATTTATTGAACTTTTTTTTATTTAGGGATTTTATTTTTTTAAGTAATCTCTACACCCAGTGTGGGCTTGAAATGAACAACCCTGAGATCAAGAGTCACATGCTCTACTGACTAAACCAGCTAGGTACTCCTATCGAGCATTTATTATGTGTCAGAAACTTTGCATATATTAACTCTGTTCTAAGCACATTACATGTATTAACTCAATTCTCACAGAAACCTAGTAACAGGTTTTACATTACTAAAAAAGAATTTAGAGACTTTTACATTTCACAGAGTAGGGAACTGAAATAATAGGACCATACATTTAATAAATGTAAAAGCTGAGATTTGAATCCAGACAGTTTGACTTCACGGCTCATCCTCTTAATCAGTGTATTTGTGGTAATTATTACACAGTATGTATAAGTGAGGTCATTAATCTGGATACCTTACATTTATGTAGTGCTCTCTGCCAATTAAATCTCAGTAAACTGGGGATCCCTGGGTGGCTCAGCAGTTTAGCACCTGCCTTCAGCCCAGGGTGTGATGCTGGAGTCCCGGGATCGAGTCCCATGTCAGGCTCCCTGCATGGAGCCTGCTTCTCCCTCTGCCTTTGTCTCTGCCCCTCTCTTTCTCTCTCTTTCTCTCTCTCTCCCCACCCCTCGTGTCTCTCGTGAATAAATAAATAAAATCTTTTAAAATTTTTCAGTAAAACTTGAGGGAGTATAAATATAAAAACATAGCTCAAAAAATAAAAATTTCAATTACTATATTATTTTTTGATGTATAGAGAAATGATCAGCCTGAGATCACAAGCCTAGCTTTTTTTTTTTTCCACAAGCCTAGCTTTAATCCTTACCTGTTTTGCATAAAAGCTGAGGTACAGATGTGAAATATGTGTCATTTGCTTCTACTGATGATCCAAAGCCAGGTAAGAAAGCTCATACTGTCTTAATAGTCAGGACATTAGGGCAACTCAGACAAGGCAATAAACAAAGTCTTTTTTTTTTTTTTTTAAACAAAGTCTTATATTTGGTGCCTAGGCCTAAGCTTTTGTCCTTATAGGATGTGAATGAGGCAGCTTTGCAGCAAAACATGAAAAAAGGCTGAGAGATTTTAGTTCTTATATGCTTATCTTTCTATGCAGTCATATAGTGTATTACTTTCACAAATACAGTTGCCTAAAGGAGAGAAACTGGATTTATATTAATTAAAAACATAGTAGGTGTACCTGGTGGCTCAAGCAGTGAAGCATGCGACTCTTGATCTTGGGGTTGTGAGTTAGAACCCCACATTGGGTGTAGAGATTACTTAAAGAAATTAAAGAATCTTTAAAAAATACAAAACAGGAGCACCTGGGTGGCTCAGTTGGTTAAGCATCCAACTCTTTGTTTCAGCTCAGGTCATGATTTCTCAGGGTCATGAGATCAGTCCTGCATCACGCTCTGTGCTCAGCTCAGAGTCTGCTTGGGATTCTTTCCCTCTGCCCCTCCCCCCTATTCACATGCTCTCGAACTCTCTGTCTCTCTCTCTCTCTAAAATAAAACAGTATACAAAAAGGAATAGATGAATAGACTCCCTCTCTGTTCTGTACTCATCAAGCCACAGTAGATTTTTCTTTTTTTTAAGTAAACTCTACACCCAACATAGGGTTCAAACTTAACAACTATTTAGGGATTTTTTTTTTTTTTTAAGTTATCTCTGCACCCAGTGTGGGGCTTGAACTCAACAACCCTGACTGAGATTAAGAGTCGCATGCTCTACCAACTGAGCCAGCCAGGCGCCCCAAGCCACAGTAGATTCCGAACAATTTATTTTCATATGATCTTTACAAGCAGGAACATGTCCAGAGGGAAAGGCAGATGATCAGAATGATAAGGGGACTAGAAATCATGTAACTATGTAGGTCACTTGTTGAGACTAGTGGTATTAAACTCCAAAGGCTATAAAATTCTTGGTGGAAAAAGGGAGGAAGCAGGCTTGTTCAGATTGTGAGTGTCCACAGACTGAACTGAGACCAGTATGTTTTAATTACACATTTAAGCTTCAGGAGCCGTAGCAACTACTCTCAACCCTTATGAAGTCATGAGGTATAGCTCCTCTGTTTCCCCACCCCTCATTACCACCACATACCACAGAGATGAACATCATCTCCTTTTCTGGAACAAGACCATCTCACCAGTCAAATTCACAATTCCAGGCTCATCAGAAGCTAGCAATCCTTGTGTCCTCATTACAAAATCTTGGGAATAGAGAATTTCATTGAGCCAACTTGGGCCATTGACTTTTTGTAGTCCAGTTAGCAGTAGCCATTATCTCTTATGCTCCAGTCAGCTTATCTAGCAATGTAAACCTAGTGCCTTACAGGCTAGGGCAGTGGCTGTTGTCAAAGAAAAGAATATTGGTTATGAGCTGAGCAGACAGTCCAAAAGATAACCTATTACAGAGTCTATTCTCTTACCATACACTGCCTTCTGGCAATCTCATGTATGCCTACAGCCTCCCTACAGAAGACTCCCAAGTCAATCTGACTCCAGATTGCATGTTCCAGCATTCATCGAGGCCTTCCTCATCTCCATCTCAGATAACCACACTCCTAAACATGTTTAAATGCCTACAGCCAGCAAGCCTTGTTGCCTATACTGTTCGGTTTCCTTTGACATACTTCTGCTCTAAGGCTTAGTTCAGGTGACACCTCTTCTAGATAATCTTTCCTTCAGTTTCCTCATCTAGCACCAAAATCACCCACTTCTCTGTGCCCAGTGTACCTTCTCTTTCTAGTTTAATGTTGACTGCTCTGTATTGAAATTATGGGATTGATGCCTTGTCTCCTCCACTATTATGAGGTACATGTGAAGAGTGCAGAGGAGCTCTCAAATATTTATGCAGTGAATATATGTCACAAGATGATTTCAAGCAAAAAGTAGTAATTATTACATAGTGAATCATTGTCTATATTTCCAACTTCAAAAATATGTACTTGTTTAGAGCTCTCGTGCGCAGATCAAGCTATCCATTAATGAAATATCTGTATATTTCTATTTTTTTTCGGAGAAGACTCCCCAGGCTCAACCAACTCTTTTTCCCCCGTAAATGAATAAGGGATCCTTAAAAATTTCCAGTAGCAATCCAAATAGGACAAACCACAGATCTGCTTATTTCCAACTGGAAAACCTAAATTTACAGGAATATGAAAAGTCTTATACCACAAATAGAAACTTGATTCCTAATTTGAAGGTTCCTACACATAAGAGGCAAGAAGAAACTAGGACTGTGGTCTGACTTTTTCTTTTCTTGGCCCCACTTGTTGAATGATGAGGTAGCATTTTCCCTGGATTTATTTCCATGGCTCCAGCTAGTTGTAATTTGTGAACCATTTTATCTTTGTTTTCAGGCCTAAGTAATGGCAGTAACATTTTTTTTTTTTTTTTTTAAGTAAGCCCTACAGGCAGCAGGGGTCTCATACTCACAACCTTGAATTCAAGAGTTACCTGCTCCACCAACCAAGCCAGGCAGGCACCTCTCTTTTGTCTTTTTCCCATCTTTCTAGTCAATGACTTGTAAGGATAACTCCTAAAAGTTCAGTCCATACTGATCTTGTGAATTACTCACTTGTTTTTTTTCTTTTCTAAAGACTTTATTTATTCATGAGAGACACAGAGAGGCAGAGACACAGGCAGAGGGAGAAGCAGGTTCCCTACCAGGAGCAGTAGAGGAGAATTCTTAAGATTTTCACTTATTTCTGTTTTAAGTTCTATGTTTGCAGATGAAATTTTGAGGGTACCTGTTCCCAGTTTCAAGGATTTCATTTCAGATGGTGGCAACCTATGAAACTGAATACAGTCAGTAGTACTTAGAAGAATGTGCAGCTGATCAGGGGAGTTAGATCCAGTAATGCAGTTGAAAATGTTTTAAATACCCTTTGTTTTAAATACCTTTTAGCTAGGCAAGTTCCAAATTGCCTTAGTTGTTAGTATAATTTTGGTCAAGTCAGCAGCTGTACTCTCCATTTCCTAAATCTGGCCTTCATCACAATCTGAAGAGCAGGTTTTGATAAAAATCAGTTTCCAATTGTAATTTGCGTAACCTGAGCCCTTGGAATGAACAAAATGTCCTGTTTGAGGTGGGGGAGGTATTTTTATAATAGTAGGGCTGAAAGGAGAGATGAGTGCAAGAGGAATTTTGGTTTCTTCTATACTTAGCCAAATTAAAGTAGAACTAGTTGCTATATGGAAGTACTAAGTAATACATCTAGTTAGTTCTTTGCTTCACAGATTGTGTTGTGACTCCTGTTGTTGCTTTGGTTTGCGGGAAAAAAAGGCAGCAGTAATACTGAGGCTCAATTTTTATATATACCATTCCTTCTCTTCCTGCACTCCACCCCTATAGGAGGTAGTGTGGTATAATGGGAGGTCTGTCTTTGGAAAAGTAGTGAGACTGAAACAGCTCCATTTTGACTCACTTTGTGATCCTGGGCAAATCACTTTACTTTTCTGACCGTGGCCAAGTAACTTAACCTTTTTCTTTAATGAAAATAAAATACATAAGGAAAATTTAAATGTTAAACTGTTTTTACTTTTCATATAGGTTTTTATTTTGAGCATGTCTAAATGATAGTCCATTCTCCTCTGAAAAGCCTTTGTTCTTGGGGCACCTGGCTGGCTCAGTTGGTGGAACATATGACTCTTGATCTAAGGGTTGTAAGTTTGAGCCCCAGGTTGGGTGTAGAGATTACTTAAAAAATCTTTAAAAAAAATTTTATAAAGCCTTTGTTCTAATCTTTATCTTCTAAATGCACACGAATCTCCCCTAGTTAAAAAAAAAAAAAAGTATCCTTTTAAAAGCTGTTGCTTCTTCCTACAAACTGTTCTTCTGTTACTTTTAAATGAGGTGACACTACTCAATAAAATACTGCTTATTTTATTTCTTTACCACTCATCTTTTTTTTTAAGATTTTATTTTTTAAGTAATCTCTACACTGAGCATGAGGATTGAGCATACAACCCTGAGATCAAAAATCACAAGCTCTTCTGACTCAGCCAGTCAGGTGGCCTACCACTCACCTGTTTTTAACTCAATATGATTTTTGTCTCATCAGTTTACTGAAAATGTTATTAGCCCTTTGAGCCCTTTGTTCTTCCTCACACTTTTTGACCCACATTGCATTTGACAAGTACTCTCTTTATGAAACCCTTTTGTTTCTTACATTTCTCTTTATCATGGATTTATATTCCACCTATGCCTTCTTTGATCATGTCACCCCACTTTCCATCCCTAACTTCTTACCTTCCCCAATGTCTTAGTTTTATCTTATTATTGCTCCTCTACACATCCCCTTCCTCCTTAGAGTTCTAATCTATTGCCATAGTTTCAATTCTTCCAGGTATTGACTCATAGATTTTTCATCCTAACAATGGTTAAACATTGTCCCCTACATAGCTGTCTTTGGAATATTTCTGCTTGACTCATCATCTTCTCTTAAATTCAAGAGAGGATGATTTTGTCCCTCACTCAGCTTTTACTTTCCTCTTTTGTATTAGTGATACCACATTTCTCAAGCCACCGTGGTGTAAAACCTCAAGTTCATTTTTGACCCTTTCCTCCGTTCCTATTATGGGATGCCCATGCCATTCATCTTGTCGCAACCTGCACATCATTGTGAGATTGATATTCCTAAAATACTACTTTGATCCAGATATATCTCCATTTAAAAATCTCAGTGGCCTTTTTTAAAAGATTTTATTCATTTATTTGAGAGAGAGCTCGACCGGGATGGTGGTGGTGGTGGTGGTGGTGCAGAGGGAGAAGCAGACTCCCTGCTGAGCAGAGCTCCATGTGGGGCTCATCCCAGGACCCTAAGATTATGTCTTGAGCAGAAGGAGATGCCTAATGAACTGAGCCACTCAGACGCCCCTAAAAATCTCCGTAGTTTTTTATCAGTAGGATAAAATGAATTCCAATGTATTCCAAACAGTTTTCTAGACTTCTGTATGACCATTCCTCTGTAAGATCTTTCTGCTTAACTATATATCTACATAGTTTGCCCAAACATACCTTACATTTGCTTCCTTTTTTTTTTTTTTTTGGCCACTGATGATGTCCTTTCCCTTACCTAAAGTGCCCTGTTATCTTTTGTTTCCAACTTTTTTACCATGAAATATAACACTTGGAGAAAAGTACACAAAACACAATTTTACAGCTTAATGAATTAATATCAAGCAAGCATCACCCAAGTCAAGAAATAAAACATGGGAGATCCCTGGGTGGCTCAGTGGTTTAGTGCCTGCCTTCAGCCCAGGACATGAGTCCCACATTGGGCTCCCTGCATGGAGCCTGCTTCTCCCTCTGCCTGTGTCTCTGCCTCTCTCTCTCTCTCTCTCTCTCGAATAAATAAATAAAATCTTAAAAAAAAAAAAAAATAAAACATTCCCAGAACTCAAAAGCTCCTCTCTACCCCAGCACTGTTCTCACTATATGTTCCTTTACTGTCTGAGCCTGTTTTTATTGTTGTTGTTGTTTTAACTTATTTAAAATGAATGGCATACTATGAATGGTTGGTTTTGGGAGGTTTTTGTTCCATCTGGCTTCTTTTACCCAACATTTGTACTAGTCATCCAAATTGTTGCAGTCATTCAAATACCTTTTTCTCCTTTTTTTTTTTCCGTTTTTTTTTTTTCAAATACTTTTACAGCTGTATAAGTATTATATTGTATGAATGATACTATTTATCTCCAGTAATATTGATAAATATTTGGGTTATTTTTTTTAAGATTTTATTTGAGAGAGTATAAGCCCCACCCCGGGAAAGGAAAGGGAGAAGCAGACTCCCCACTGAGAAGGGAGCTTGACATGGGGCTCATCCCAGGACCCCAGAATCATGACCTGAGAGTAAGGCAGACGTTCAACCAACTGAGCCACCCGGGTGCCCCATATTTGGGTTATTTTTAATTGCATCTTTGACAAAGCTTGTCATAATGAACATCCTAGAATTTGTCATTTCATATACATGTGCATACATTTCTCTTGGGTCATATATATCTGAGAATGAGTCATAAAAGAGGTATATCTTCAACATTAATAACAACACACTGTTTTCTGTAGTAGTTGTACCAATAAACATGTTTACCGATAACATAAGAAAGTTAGTTTTACCAAATTGCCACCATAACTTGAAGTCTTTTTTTTTTTTAACCATTGTCATTATGGTTTTAATTTGCATAGCCTTGATTATTAATAGGTTGAACATCTTTTCTTAAGGTTATTGATGATGTGGATAGTCTCCTCTGTGAAATGCTTATTCAGGTTTCTTGCCCAGTTTTCTACTGGTTTGCATTTCTCTTAATGTTATATAAGAGTTTTACACATTTTGAATATGAGCTCTTTATAGGTTGTATGTGTTGCATATATCTTCTTCCACACTGGCTTGCCTTTTCACTCTCTGAACATTCTTCATTTTAATGTAGTCTGATTTTATTGAAGTTTTCCTTTATGGTTAGTGCTTTTGTGGCCTGTTTTAAAAATCTCTTCCTAATCCAAGATCATGAAGATTTTTTTTTTATTATCTTCTAAGAAGTATATTATTTTGCTTTTGCTATTTGGGTTTTCAGTCTAGTTGGAATTAAATATTTTGCATAGTGTGAGATAGAATCAAGTTTCATTTTCTTTCTGTATAGGTATCTAATTATCCCAGCACTGTTCACTGAAAAGACTTGTCTTTTCCTCATTGCTCTGCAATGCCACCTTTGTCATAAGTTAAATATCCATAATATACCTGGGTATGTTGGGGTATGGTATGTCTTCATTCAGTTCCTTTGGTTTGTTTGTCTGTCTCTGAGCCAATAAAGCATATCTTAATTAACATAGCTTTATTTTTTTTAAGATGTTATTTATTTATTTATTTATTTATTTATTTATTTATTTATTTATTTGAGAGAGAGAGAGAGATAGAGCACAAATGGAGGAGGAGAGAGCATCAGGTGCTACCCACTGCACAGAGAGCTTGATGTAGGACTCAGTCCCAGGATGCTGGGACATGATCTGAGCCAAAGGCAGACACTTAACCAACTGAGCCACCCAGATGCTCCTCACCATAGCTTTAAAATGAATACTGATACATGGTAAAGTCTTGTTTTTCTTAAACATCTGTGCTGTTGGAGCACCTGGGTGGATCAGTGGTTGAACATCTGCCTTTGGCTCAGGTCGTGATCCCAGGGTTCTAGGATTAAGGCCCACATAGGCACCGTAAGGGAGCCTGCTGATCCCTCTGCCTATGTCTCTGCCTCTCCCTCTGTGTCTCTCATAAATAAATCTTAAAAAGAAATCTATGCTGTTTTTGTTCTTTTGCATTTTCCGCATGCATTTTACTTTTAGCTCAAGTTATACATGAACACGCAGGATTGGGATTTTACTTTATCTATTGATCTTTACAGTAATAACTTAGAATCTGTGAGTGAAAAAAAAAAAAAGAATCTGTGAGTGTAGTCTTCCTTTCCAGTTACTGAAATCTTCCTCAATTTGTCTTAGAAATCTTTTATATTAATTGTTTTACAGTTTCTCCATAGATATCATATATGTATTTATTGGATTACATCCTAGCTAATTTATATTCCTTGATACTGTTGTATCATATTCTATGTGTGCCCCCGTTTTTTTAATCTGCAAAATAGAGATAATAGTAGTATCTACTCCATAGAATTGTTAGGAAATAGTGAATTATATGTGATACATGAAGAACAGAACTTATTGCATAGTACCAGGCTCTATGTTAGCTATTATCATTGTAGACTTATGATTTATTCCCTAATAAATCCATGAAGTGAGTATTATGGTTATCTCTATTTTACAGTTGATAGACTTCTAGAATTGAGGCATGTGCCCACAGTTACAGAGCTAGGAACTGGCAGTGCTAGAATTCATACTCAGTGTGACTTAACCACCAATCCAATATATTTCAAACCTTTTACACTTTTACATTTTTCATTCATTTATTCAAGAAAATGAGCATCTTTATAGCAGTCATGGTTCCAGATGTTACTATTAACATCTTTGATTGGGACTTAACCTACAGTGTAACTTTGGTTAGGTGTAATTGGGGTCCTGCTACTTTTATAAAACAAGAATCTAAGTATTGTAAAATTCTGGTCAGATTGATGAACAGATTAGTTTATGACTGCCTTTGTTCTCATTTACTTACTGTTCTTACTAAATGATAGAGATGAAAACATCTGTTTATTTGAGCAGACGCTTGTCGATGGTGCTCTGAAGAGATGTTCATGGGGCTATCTGATTCAGATTGTTATTGATTTTCTATGCCAGCCATATCAGCTGTTTTTATTCATCATTTTTATTATTTCATTTGAACTTGATATACCTACCTCTGAAAATTAATCTGTGTCCATAGAGACCCCAACTGAGCTCTGCATTTGCCCATATCTATCTCAGCAGGAGTGTTAAAATTTGAAGAACTGAAATTTAATGTGATCCTGTTACCTGCACTAGAATAATTACTGTTTTCTAAAAAAATATTTAAGGTTATCCCTAAGGTATGGAAAACTAGCAAAGACAAACATGTAATCTTTTTCCTAATATTGCTTACATATGGTTACATTTATTTATCATTAGTAACCAGCAAGTTCCTTTTAGAATGTTGCTCAGGAACAAATTTGTGGGCATATCATGACTGTCTTACACATAGAGGGGTAGGACATAACCTGATAATGTATCTCTGGATACTTCTGTGTAACTCATCTTGTGATAGTCTTGCTAAATCTTAGTGAACTATATTGGCTGTTTTAGAAAGGAATGAGATTCTTCTCAGGGGAAACCCAAGTTGAAGAGAGGTCTCCAGCTTCAATTTTAAGACATGACTTTATATGCCAATTGTTTTTTCTCCCTGTCCCCTCCTCTGCCTTCATTTGTCTAACTGGTAGTCATATGTCAGAACTCACCTCCTCAAGGAAGTTTGTCATTACCTTCCCTTGCCACCAGACTGACTGAATAATCCTCTGTGCTCATTTTTTGAAGTTTTTTTAGAAAAAAAGAAGACAAACAATAGTAATGTCCAGTAGTTAGAAGTTTACAAAGCTGCTTCATTCTAATACCATGAGGAATCCAGAGCTCCATGTCATTTATAGGCAATCTGTTAATTCCTTGATTCTTAAAACAGTTACTTGAAAAAGTACCATATTATCTGTGTTTTATAGACTAGAAATTGAGGTACCTCTGGAGAGGTTAAGAAACTTTCCAAGGTCATGCAGCTAGCAAGTGACAGCATAGGTTTGAGCCCAAGTTCTTAGTCTCTGTGTTCTACTGCCTCTGTTCAAGATATCTGGAGAGCTAACAGTTGTCTATTTCCTTTCCATCCCTTGGTGGAGATTTGCCTTGCCACAAGCCCTGAGATCAACTCGACCACCCTATCCAAGCCCTGAGATCAACTCGACCTCCCCATCCAAGTGCATTCTATTGACTGCCAGGCTGATCTGTTGACCTAATCTCAGTCTTTAATCTCAAAGTTTAAAAGTTGTTTTTTTGTTTTTTGTTTTTTTTTTAAGATTTTATTTATTCATTCATGAGAGACAGAGGGAGAGGCAGAGACACAGGCAGAGGGAGAAGCAGGCTCCATGATTGGAGCCCGACGTGGGACTCAATCCCAGGACTCCAGGATTGCGCTCTGGGCCAAAGGCAGGCGCTAAACCGCTGAGCCACCCAGGGATCCCCTAAAAGTTTAAAATTCTTAACTGTCTTACTTTCCACTCTCCTCTTTTGTTTTACTCTTGGGGACAGGGGCAAGAGAAAGATTCCAATAGTTTTTTTTTTTTTTTTTTAAGGTTTTATTTATTTATTCATGAGAGACACACAGAGAGAGAGAGGCAGAGACATAGGCAGAGGGAGAAGCAGGCTCCATGCAGGGAGCCCGATGTGGGGCTCAATCCCAGGACTCCAGGATCATACCCTAGGCCGGAGGCAGGCGCTAAACCGCTGAGCCACCCAGGGATCCCCTAGTTTTTGTTTCTAATGTTTGATTTTTTTCCCCTTATTACATCAATTTTCAGAATAATGAGTTGGTGTCCTAGTAACCTCCATGGTAACTAATGAGATTTTTCTTTTTAACATTATTGTGAATGCATTGATTTTTATATTTGAAGTGTTTTAATCCATTGCTATTATTATTCTTTTTGATGCATAGGTTGCTCCAGTTTTAGGCCAGTGGGGGGCTTTTTATGTTGCTTTTTATGTCCTTTTGACATGACCCCATTATTAGTCTTGGGTAGCACACTACCACTCATCCTATATGTATATTCTGCCTCAGACCTGGAATCAAACATTTCTCTAAGGAGTCTGGGAACCTCTTTGTAGAAAATGGTATTTTCAAAGTTCACTATCTGAGTCCTTTTAGTACTGCTGATCAAGATAAACATTCAGCTTCTCTGATAAATTAGGTTCTTCTCTCTCCTACTCTATTTTTTTTTAACCATCGCTATTTTTGCAGATAGCAAACTACCTTCAAATACCTATCATTTTTCAAACCCTCAGCTTTTCATCAACTCCTTTGTCTCTTATCTTACTGACTTCTGAGCACCACAGTTACTATTATCCATAGTCTCTAATGTGAAGTACTTATTTGCCTGATTTTTCCTTTCTCTTGTATTTTAGGTAGAATAATACAGATTAAGAACACAGTAGATCGACAGTGGTGAATTAGGAATGGTTATGAACATTTCCTTTGTGTTAGCCTCATTAGTCAGAGAATGCTGTAGATATTATGAATCTGGAATTTGAGTTATGTGATAGTTGTTCATGATATTCTTATGAATAAGATAGAGAAATCCAAGCCAGACTAGAGTTTCTACTCTAGTTAAGAGACAAAGCTAATTGAGCATCTATTTCCAGAATGGTAATGGTTAAGCCAGATTGGAGAAGGGGCTAACAACTTGCCAGAAGGCCACATTCTGTTTAATATTGTTTTAAGGATGAAATTGAAAATAATCTCATACTGACCATACATGGAGAAAAGAAGGAGGTAGGAGAAATAACTAGTTACTGGATGGTAAGACTGGAGCCCTAAAGATTTCAACAGACCAGAATGACATACAGAATTTATTATATATAAAGATAAAATTGATCCAGGATGAATATTACGTTCTGCCCTTGAGTTCAACATTTACCTTCCCAAGAATGGAGTAAAGAAAGATGTGGTTGAGGCACCTCACTGGCTCAGTTGGTAAAGCTAGAGGGAATCCATGCCTCGGGCAAAGGTCTCTTTAAGGCAATTTCCAAGGCACTTTCTAACGCTATAAGATTCCAGGTTTCTGTAATATGGAGATAACGATACCTTTCAGTTACTATGGTGAATAAGTAAGGCCAGACATGTAAAAAACTTCTTGAATGTTGCCTGGGACACAATTAATACTCACTAAATGTTCTTTGTGGTATCTATAAGAATTATCTATAAGAATAATCTTTGTCCTGGCCTGGTTCAAGTGAGATAATGAAAATAAACATGCTTTAAATATCCTTCAGGTCCTCTACAAGAATAGGAGATACAGAAATCTATTATCTGACTTGAGACAGGGCACAGCTGAGGCATTTCACTTCAATTGGTTAATTTACAAAGAGCTTGACTCTTTAGCTTTTTTTTTTTTTTTTTTTTTTTCCCCAAGTAAGGAAGGGCCTGACCTACCTGCATATAGTTTAGATAGATTTGCCTTGCTGTGGCCACAGAATGTAATAATGATTAGGTCCATAGACTTTGGAGGTTCCAGCCCAGCTCCCATACTTAACTACCTGGGTGACTTTTGGAAAGTGATATCACCTCATAAGCTTCAGTTTCCTCTTCTATAAAGTAAGAGTACCTTATATTTTATTATTCACCGCAGTAACATATGTAAAGTGCTTGGCACAAAACCTGGTACCCAAGTGATCACTTAGCAGTGGCTTCTCCTGTTTTTATAATCTTTTCCTGCATATTTTTTTTATTTATTTTTAAAGATTTTATTTATTTATTCATGATAGTCACAGAGAGAGAGAGAGAGGCAGAGACACAGGCAGAGGGAGAAGCAGGCTCCATGCACCGGGAGCCCGATGTGGGATTCGATCCCGGGTCTCCAGGATCGCGCCCTGGGCCAAAGGCAGGCGCCAAACCGCTGCGCCACCCAGGGATCCCTTTTCCTGCATATTTTGAGAGAAGTTTGTAAAATGCTTCTTTGAGGGGCTTCACGGTTGATTGGGAGAGGGCCTTTCTCCTGTACCTTTGAAAGATTTTCTTCTGAATTAGTTCCTGGTCTGTGGCTTAGACCAGTGCTCTTTATAGACACAGAACATGGCAGTAACAATAGCTGTGAACAGAGAAGCAGTCATAGGATTCAAAGGGAATTTGACTAGTGCCCATCGGTGGAAATACGGACTCACCTTGACTTTGATCTCATTGTGGCCTTTTAAGTGCTTGTGAAAAGAACAAGCAGTGTTATACAAAAGTAGAATCTACTAAGTAGATTCTTAATAATTCTGTATTTGATTGTTGTTCAGTGGGTCCTTTGCTCTGGATCCAGATGCTGCACAGAATGCCATATGAATGCTTTCTGAAGAGGTTACTGAACTCCAGTTCTGATATTGGCAGAGTAGGGTCAGTCACTTCCTAAATGGACAAGTTCCTTAACTTTTTCTGAGATCTTCATTTTCTCAATTACAAAATAGTAATAGCAATTGTATTATATCCACCTACGGGATTCTAAGAATTTTGTGGCACAGCACAAAGCATAATACTTAGTTGTGGTTGGTACTTAGTAAAATCATATCTCTGAAGAAAGGGAGAAAAGGGTATGGTTCTTCCAGATATTGATTAATGATAACTATTTTTAAATCTATTCTAGTAGACTTCTGGTTTGTATTTTAATGTGTGTGTCTATATATGATATGAATCCTATATGTGGTAGAATGTGAGGTGTGTGTTTTTTAATTCTCTACTGTAACTTTGCTCTAATGTTTACCTTGAGCTTCCTTTGCATTTTTATTTATTTTTCCTTTGCATTTTTAAACAGAAAAGAAGAAGAAAAAGAATGGTTATTACACCAGGGCCATTTTATATTTTAACCAAGTTTCTTTTAGTTGCAAATAACAGAAACATTTAAGTTAGCTGGGGGTGGGTGGGGAGAGTATTACAAGACATGGGAATGTCAATTTGTCGCAATAAGTCAATTTGCCCATAGTTAAGTTCATCCAAGCCTTAGAAAGGCTTGGAACGGTCTGTAACTAGGAAATATAGAGTCCTCAAGAGCCTAGGCAATTCCTCTTTCTGTATCTGTCTTTCTCTATTTCCCTAACTGTATGGTCTCCTGGACCTGCTTCTTTCTGTATATCTGCTATTTGCTGTGTGACTTTGGAGCCTTAATATATATGTCTGTTTCCCTGTATGAAAAAAAAAAACATTGTGTAATTGTTCCCTGTACTGCTGTTAAAAATTACCACACATTTGTTTTTTCACAGTTCTGGAACCAGAAGTTTAAAAGTTAGTATTGCTAGGTGAAAATAAAGGTGGGCAGAGCCATACTTCCTCCAGACACTCTAGGGGAATTCACTCCTTGTCTCATCCAGCTTGTAGTGGAAGCCATTCCTTGGCTGTGACTACCTTCTTCCTGTTTCCACATTGCCTTCTCCTCTGTACATAACGTGTATGTGTGCATGTGTGTGTGTTCTCCTCTTCTATTTATATCAAATCTCCCTCTATCTTTCTCTTATAAAGACCTGTGTGATGCAAATAGGGCCCACCTTTATAATCGAGAATAATATTTTAACTCAGGATCCTTAATTTGATCACATCTGCAAAGACCCCTTTCCCTTACAAGATAACATTTATGGTTTTTAGGGATTAGGACCTGTTATATTTGGGTGGCCATTATCCAGCCTGGTACAAATAGGGATAAGACATCTCAAAGTTGGCATATGATAAAAGTTGCCTAAATGCCTCCTTCCTTCTCTACATCTCTTCTAGATAAACTGCCATGCCCCTCCTATAACATTTCTTTCAACTGTTTTTCCTTTCAGGAGTATTATTACATTAAGCATGGATCTCTTTGAGAAAATAATGAAAATAATAGCTGTCATTTATTAAATATCCATTGTAGCCCAAGCATTGTGCCAAGTACTTTATTTATATATGTAGGTACCATTATAATCCCCCATTTTACAGATGAGAGAAACTGGATTCAGAGAGGTGAAGTAACTTAATTTTACCAAATTCAGTCAGTTGGTAAGTATCAGAACTGGGGTATGAATAAGGATCTCTCTCAAACTCTTAGGACTGTGTTCTTAATCATTTTATCTTGCCTATTACTCAGGAGTATGGTTCAGATTGCTGGTTTCTTGCCTTGGCTTCTGATCAAAAACTTTTCCTTCAGAGGTTTCTTGGCACCTGTTAGCAAGATCTGACATCACAGTTCACCAGGGCACTTTTTTGTCATATATCCGTTCTTTGGCAATTGCTTGATCCTGAGTAAATGAAATTTGAGACCAGAGGAAGTTAGCTATATTCCAGCCTGAATTTCCTCTTTGACTAACTTGTTTGTTGTGAGGCGGTAAGTTCCTTAACTCTGTGGATCATGATGATTGATTTCTGAGCACCCAGTACTGGACATAGGGCCTGGACACAGAGTAGATATTCTGCTAGAATGTAAGCTTCACCAGGGACTTTTATTCACTGCTATATCCAGACCTTACAACAATGCCTAGAATACAATAGTTGCCCAATATCAATTTGTTAAATGGATGGAAGACTGGTTGGCTGGCTGGGCCTAGTTAAAACTTCTTCACTGGTTAATAATTATAACTTTCATTTATTGGGTGTATGCCATTTGCTGGGCACTTACATAACTTATCAGTAACCCTTATCCACCTTTCTGCAGGGTAGAACTAAGTGATAGGCTCTGGCTGAGGAAGGTGAGGGAAAGGGAGGAGTTGAGGATATCTCCCCAGTTTCTGACCTGGATACTGGTCCAAGTGATGATGAAACCCCAAGAGAGGAGCATGAGTTATTTTTTTAGATAGGCTGTGTTTGTGATATCTGCAGGTAGATGCAAGGGTCTGTTCCTAGGACAGAGGCTCTAAAAATGCCCCATTTGTCAATTAGCTGGGAAAGGTGATATTCTTGATCTTTCTAGGACAAAGTTGCTTTTTTTTTTTTTTTTTAAGTTGAATTGCAGGCTTAAAGCCATCATTTCCATGTGTTCTAATTTGAATATGTTCAGTTTCTGTTCCAGATGATCGGGCTGAACAACGAACCTGTCTCATTTGTGGGGACCGTGCCACAGGCTTGCACTATGGAATCATCTCCTGTGAGGGCTGCAAGGGGTTTTTCAAGCGGAGCATTTGCAACAAGCGGGTATATCGGTGCAGTCGTGACAAGAACTGTGTCATGTCTCGGAAGCAGAGGAACAGGTGCCAGTACTGCCGCCTGCTCAAATGCCTCCAGATGGGGATGAATCGGAAGGGTGAGTGGTGCTTGTGGCTGTACTACCCATCCTTCATCCATCACTTTACCTTTAGGGTTAGCTATTAAGCCTTGGAATTTTTTATTTCCCAAGCCTACACTATATGCCTGGTCTTATACTGTGTACTCATAACCCAAAACCAAATTTTGGCACAGTTCTTTGCCTACAAGGAATTCCCAGACTAGGTGGGAAGAAAGACTAGTCAGATGTTATGGATTCTTTGAGGATGAATTCATGGAGTGGCAAGACACCAATGAATAATCAGGTTCTAACTCAAATTAATATACTCTACTAGTTCTTCTTTCAAAGCATGATGACAGAACGTAGGACTTTTAGGTGAAAGAAACAGAACAGTATGTTACTCGAATGTGATATCATTTTGTTTGCTAGAATCAAGGCATACTCAGAGGCTAGACATGTCTAGAAATCTGCATCCACTTTGGTGAAGAATTTGGAGTTTATTGGGAAGCTTTCCGAGAGCCATTAGTGTGAGATTATGTAAATAAACCAGTTTTCTAGGAGGATTAATCCAGGGCAGGCTTTGAAGAATGGATTGGTATGGGGAAAGCAGAGAGGCCACCTAGAAAGTATTTAGAAGAGTCTGAAGAAAGGAGTGAAGAATCTGACAGAGGGGTAGGAAAAGTAATGGCACAGATTGGGAGATGGGGAGAAGCTTACCTGATAGGAGTTGATAACATACTGGATATTGGGCAGCACCAGAAATTGAAGTTGCAGATTTGGATTAATAGTAACAGCCCTACCAGGAAAAAAATAATCAGGCTAAAAAGCAGGGTGGGACAAAATGTTGGCCTTGGCAGTACCATTGTTTGAGGTATCTAAGACACATTCAGTGGTTCACCAAGGAATTTGGATGTGTAGGATTGGAGCTGAAGTGAAAAGTCCTGCCTTCAAATAGAAGTTTGTGGAACTTCTCGCCATCAGGTATTAAAATTTTGTTAGTGTATAGAAATCATCAAAGAGAACTTGGATACAGAAGAGGAGAGGGCCAATGTGAGAAACTCAAGAGTATTCTCATGGAGGGTGGAAAGTAGTACAGTACATAGAGTTCAGTAGAAAGAATGGAGGCAGAGGTTGGTGACAGACTAGCTCTGTGACCTTGGGCAGTTTGCTTTATGTCTCTAATGCTCAATTATCTTACCTTTTAAAAAAAGTATGATAGGGCAGCCCCGGTGGTGCAGTGGTTTGGCGCCACCTGCAGCCCCGAGGTGTGATCCTGGAGAACGGGGATCAAGTCCCATGTCAGGCTCCCTGCATGGAGCCGGCTTCTCCCTCTGCCTGTGTCTCTCTGCCTCTCTCTCTGTGTGTCTCTCATGAATAAATAAACAAAATCTTAAAAAACAAAAAGTATTATAATACTTAACTTTTCAGAGTTGTCTAAAAGATTAAATAGGACAATGTATATATAAAATACTACTCAGCAAGGTACTAGGGTTCATAATAGCAGTGTATAGGCATAGGCGTTAGATTTAGTGAACTGTTCAAATTGATTTTGTCTGGGGCAGCCCAGGTGGCTAAGTGGTTTAGCGCCGCCACCTTCAGCCCAGGGCCTGATCCTGGAGACCCTGGATTGAGTCCCAAGTCAGGCTCCCTGCATGGAGCTTCCTTTTTCCTCTGCCTGTGTCTCTGACTCTCTCTCTGTGACTCTCATGAATAAATGAGTAAAATCTTAAAAAAAAAATTATTTTGTCATATTAATAAATGCAGACAACCAGATATACTTTTTTTAAATATTTTTTTTTCTTTATTTATTTATGATAATCACAGAGAGAGAGAGAGAGAGAGAGAGAGAGAGAGGCGCAGAAGCACAGGCAGAGGGAGAAGCAGGCTCCATGCACCGGGAGCCCGACGTGGGATTCGATCACGGGTCTCCAGGATCGCGCCCTGGGCCAAAGGCAGGCACCAAACTGCTGCGCCACCCAGGGATCCCCCAGATATACTTCAACTGGTTTTTTATTATATGTGGGATGAGAAAAATCTCTTGAAAACTTGCCCATTATGAAGAAAAATAAAGTTATAAAAGGACATTTAAATAAATTTAGGTCATTTATAATTTATTTATAATACTAATATTTTTTTATTACTGTGTATATCAGAAACTTATATACTTCCTGTGCATTATCACTGAATATGCACAAATCTATTATTAAATATTACCCTCTGTTTAGGGGTGCCTGGCTGGCTCAGTTCGTAGAGTGTACAACTCTTGATCTTGGGGTCATGAGTTCAAGCCTCACATAGAGATAAGTATATCTTAATTAGTATAGAGAAAGTATAGAGATAACTTCAAAAAATCTGTCTTTTTTATAAAGATTATTTATTTATTTGACAGAGAGAAAGAGAGTGCACAGGCAGGGGGAGCAGCAGGCAGAGGGAGAGGGAGGAGGAGGGTCCCCGCAGAGCAGGGAGCCTAATGTGGAGCTCCATCCCAGGACCCTGGGATCATGACCCGAACCGAAGGCCGACATTTAACTGACTGACCCACCCAGGCACCCCCCCAAAATAAAATCTTTAAAAAATATATATTACCCTCAGTTTATAGGTGCAGCTTGGGGAGGTAAAATGACTTACCAGTAGATAGATTAGTGGTGATTATGTTGATAATAATTATGAAGTTGTTATTAATCACAGAGAGATTGTACCTAACCACATGGACAACATGCTGCTTCACATGTCTACTGTATGGCATAGCTACTTGCATGTTGGAATGCCCGGTGTTAACTGGATGATAAATCCCTATAGTAGGGCATTTAAAACCTTGCCATCTTTGTCCTCTATGTTTCTAATCTCATCTTCTGTGTAAAACTTACATACTGTACCTCAAACTTGCTTTGCATTATCCTGCCTGTGCTTGGGTTTTCTCAGCCTAGAAATCCTCCCTCTTCCCCACTGTTTCCTCTTATAGAAATCTTTCCTAGCCACCAACACCAAACAGGTAATGCCTTGAAGAGAGAGTCTGTGGCAACCTACCCACTTTCATCTGATTTGGTCTTGGTTTTGTTTTCTCATCTCCCTTTGTTGTCCTTACTGTTTTATCAAAGCCTATTTGTGGGTTGCATCTCACTTACTCAGTTGGAGCATGAGATTCTGGGGCTTCTAACCAAACTCTCCCACTTAAGGGAAGAAGAAGCTTAACCTCCTAACTCCTGTAACCATAGCCAGAAGATGACACTTGGAGTGTGGGGGGTGGGAACTGCCTCTATGTACCTTTATATTCTTTACAGGATGGCTTATTTGCCTTGTGAAGGCTGCCTCTCAGAGAGAAACCCTGCCACCTCCTGGTTGGTGCTGAGAAAGCAGAATTAAAATTACAATTGCCATTGGAATATTTTTGGATTGATGGAACTGTTCATAGGGAACTGTGGTGTTGTTCAACATATAATTTTATGCATTTTTCAAAACCTACAGAAATATACACCGCTAAAGAAGTGAATTTTAGGGACACCTGGGTGGCTCAGCGGTTGAGCATCTGCCTTTGGCCCAAGGCGTGATCCCAGGATGCTGGATCAAGTCCCACATCAGGCTCCTTGTGGGGAGCCTGCTTCTCCCTCTGCCTGTGTCTCTAACTCTCTCTCTCTCTCTCTCTCTCTCTCTCATGAATAAATAAATAAAATCATTTTTAAAAAGTGAATTTTACTGTATGTAAGTTTGTTTAAAAACAAGTATATTAGGGAAAAGACAGAATGTAGACTGTGATAAATGAATATGATATTACAAATAAATCACATAGCCACACTGAAGGAAATGGGAAGAAAAGAGCTGACCTTGGGAAATAGTGTTTTGACTATATACTGTATACTATAGGGCTGAAGACAAAAAGAACTGTATACAAACAAAGCTCTCTAGTTTGTAAATTTATTTCTCTCAAGGTTATGGGTTGGGAATTCTGACACTATATATATCCCAGGGTTGAACCAACAAATAAATACATTGTTGATAATGGAAGTCAGGTTTCTCACACCAGAGAAAGAAGTTATAAATCAGGAAGGGGGAAGGCTAGACCGAAACTTCTGGTGCTAGATTGGAAGTATCAATATGAACTCATATTTAGAAAAAAAAAAAAAAAATGGAAAAACCAGATCTTGGTTTCCAAATATCAAAAGGAATCAGGCCTCTTTGGAGAAATGGTTGATTCTAGGATTGGGGCAGGAAAAATACAAGATGAGCCTGGAGCGTCTTGTGGTACCAGAAAGTTAGAATATGCTTTTTTTTTTTTTTTTTAAAGGAGAGGGCAGGAAGGTAGCATTACCAAAAGATCATAGAAGCCAACCTGAAAGTACTTCTAGTAGCCAAAGTTGGAAAAACTTGAGTAACAATATAACTATGTATTAGTTGAAAAAACAAAGAGTAAAATATCCATGAATTCATACTGATAAAACTAACTAAATAAATAGAGGGTGACAGTTCTTTTTTATAGAATGCTATAAACATGAGGGAAATAGAAAATCACCATTAAAACACAATAGTAACAATTGCTATAGATAGGATCTACTTATGGATGCTAAAGTAAGAGAGCATAGTTTTATTTTTAGTTTTTTAAGATTTTATTTATCTATTTATTCATGAGAGACACAGAGAGAGAGAGGCAGAGACACAGGCAGAGGGAGAAGCAGGCTCCATGCAGGGAGCCCGACATGGGACTCAATCCTGGGTCTCCAGGATCACACCCTGGGCTGCAGGCGGCACTAAACCACTGCGCCACTGGGGCTGCCCTAAAAAAATTTTTTTTAAATCAAAGTTAATTTTCAAAGGGAATTTTTATCACCTTAGTGATAATTAATATTAGTGTATTTTAATGCACATTAGGATAAGTGTGTAATTAAGAGTTTATGCCTACCTAAGATTTTGTTTCTCCAATCATATGTAGACACACTATTGGAAAAACTAGTTGTGGAAAGAAATCTGGCCTTAGTCTAATAGTCTGGACTCCAACCTTGATTATGCTGTTTAGTTTCTATTACCGTAAACAAAATACTTAATTTTTCTGAGCCTTACATTCATCTTTTCGGTAGAAGTGATACTGATACTTCCCCCACATTCTTTTTTGTTTTTTGTTTTGTTTTGTTTTGTTTTGTTTTGTTTTGTTTTACCGGAGATAGTATCCAAAACATAGTACCTATCCATCATATAGGAGTTTCCTTAGTCCAGGTGGGGTTGAGAGACAACATGAGCTTTTAAGTAACAGAACAAAAAATTGGTAAGATGTAAATCTTTTTTTTTTTTAATTTTTATTTATTTATGATAGTCAGAGAGAGAGAGAGAGAGAGAGAGGCAGAGACATAAGCAGAGGGAGAAGCAGGCTCCATGCACCGGGAGCCTGACGTGGGATTCGATCCCGGGTCTCCAGGATCGCGCCCTGGGCCAAAGGCAGGCGCCAAACCGCTGCGCCACCCAGGGATCCTGGTAAGATGTAAATTTTTAAGATTTGTGGTCCTTGGGATCCCTGGGTGGCGCAGCGGTTTGGCGCCTGCCTTTGGCCCAGGGCACGATCCTGGAGACCCGGGATCGAATCCCACGTCAGGCTCCCGGTGCATGGAGCCTGCTTCTCCCTCTGCCTGTGTCTCTGCGCCTGTCTCTCTCTCTCTGTGACTATCATAAATAAATAAAAATTAAAAAAAAAATTTTAAAAGATTTGTGGTCCTTTAAACAGAAAAACATGTTGAGTTCCTTCCTCACCTCCAAGGCAATGAGAGTGAGATATCAAGTAAAATGTATTCACTGTTGGATCTGCTGATGGTAGTTCTTTATTCTGTACCTGTGAGATGAAACAAAGACATGGAGAACTCAGTACTGGAAATAGAAATGTCTGAAGACTGTCATTGACTCTAGAACAGCAGAGAGAGGGAATTTTAAGGATTTTTAGAACTTGAAATTAGGTTGAAAGAAATCTCCAGACAAAAACCAGTATGCATCTGGCTCTGATGATATAAGCTGTGTATATTTCTCACTCCAGATTCACAGCAGTCTTGTAATGCAGATCTGTTGTCTTCATTTCATAGATGCTTCGAAGATGTTAAAGCTCCAGCAAAGCGGGGAATGGAATCTTGATTTTTTTAATTACAATTGTATACGTAGAAAAGAGGCTGGATAGAGGGAAGGATTAGTTACTGAATACCTACTTTATGTACCAGGCCCTATGCTTGGTGCTTTAGCTATGTTATTTTATATGTAATCCTCACCATACCCCATAAGATAGGTTCCAGAGTAGCCCCTTTTATTGTTCGGTAAACTGAAGTTCAGAGAGGTGAAGAAACTTGTCTGTAGTTAAACACCAAGCAAAAACTGGTTTTAGACCCAAGCTTGTCTAATTCTGAAATGTATAATCTTCTAAGAATACCAATAATGGTGTTTACTTTAGGAAGATGAACTTCCTGTCAGCCTTTCACCTACCACAGGAACTGAGTGTTATGCTTGGAACTCTCAACCCTGCCCCAAGGACTTTCTAGATTCTTCATGTTTTAATTTTTTGAAAGCAAATATATATTTATATATAGCAAAGCTTACTCTCACATGAAGCTGTTAGCTTATTACCTTCTGTTGTTAACATTGCCTCCTCCAAGCCAGCCTCCACAGTGGCCATCACAAAGATTTTTTGAAAATGCCAACCTGACCACATCTCCCCCTGAATTCCATCTTATCCTCAGCTTCCTCTGCTGAAGTCCATATGCTTACCTTGCCATTAACAGCTGTGATCTGGTCCCAGTTGGTCTCTCCAACCTCCAACTTCATCTCTTGTTTCTCTCTCTCTCTCTCTCTCTCTCAGACACACACACACACACGTGTGCGCGCGTGCACGCACCCTGCATGGGTGCATCCCATGCAAGTGGAGGGGGCTGAAGAGGGAGAGAGAATCCCAAGCAGACTCCACACCCAGTACAGAGCGCTACACAGGGCTCAATCTCACAACCCTGAGATCATGACAGGAGCCAAAACCAAGAGTTGGATGCTTAACCCGACTGTGCCACCCAAGTACCCCTCTAATGACTGCTTTTATAGGAAGAAACCAATCAGATCAAAATTTTGATTAATTTAAAAAAAATATCTGTTCTCCTCATCCTATAAATTAGACTCAAACTTAGCCAGGAAATAAAAAATACTTTCTTTCTATTCCTCTCTTTGGATTTACTGGAGCCTTCAGGTACATCATTCTGGTGGGATATTTGTAATTGTGCAGAGGACTATTAATGCTATGACCTTTGCTGAGCATATTAAATGTATGCAGCGTGTGCAGTGTGTGCCCATTGCCTTGGAAGCCCAAAAGTCTCTGCTGCCTATGAGGTAGCCTAGAATAATGCAAAGAGAAAGAGTACATACTTTGGGTCCAGAAAGACCTATGTTTTAATCTTGATTTCACCAATTATTAACTTGTGCTTTTGGCCAAATAAGTTCTCTTTTTGTGCCTAGACTTCTGTCGGTATGCTTTTGACTGTTGACTTATGTTTCCTTCCAGCAATCAGAGAAGATGGCATGCCTGGAGGCCGGAATAAGAGCATTGGGCCTGTCCAGGTGAGTTCTAGGCCTCAGTCTTTGTGATCTATCCTGGAAGCTCAGAGCTTCAGATGTCCCTGTAGCTGTTTACCTTGAACCTCTCATCTCCTGATGGGGAAAGCCATCTTGCTTTCATTCCTGCAAAACTGCTCTTAGAACCTGGTTCTGAAAGTGCTTTGAAAATCTTAAATCTGTAACATAATGATTAAAGCTCTTGTAATTCCCTCAGTCCTTCCCAGGGATTTCACAGGAAGTAAACTCAATTCTGGCTCTAAAACATCCAGAGGATTTTTCCTGTCACTCACTTAAGGTTGTTTTGTTTTGTTTTTCACTTAAAGTTATTGATAACTTAGCCTGGCATAAAACAGCAAAGACTACTTTGCAGTTCAGTATCTCTAAAGATAAATCAGCAGAAAGTTCATTGCCTTACTTGTAGAGTAGGAAAGATAATGCCCATTCAGTCTCACAAATATTTAAGTATTTACTTTGTGCACATCCTTTGTACTGTGAACTCAGTCTAGTGGGAGAGTCAGATGTGTAAACAGACATCAGAGTACAGTGAGTGGTAACAGAGGATGCCCAAGGAGTACAGAAAAGAGGGACTTCTTTTCAGTTTGAATTGGAGCTGTGGTTGGGGACTGAAGACATTCAGGGAAGCCTTCCTAGAGAAGGTAAAGTTTGGGGATACCTGGGTGGCTCAGTGGTAGAACATCTGCCTTTGGCTCAGGGTGTGATCCTGAGGTCCAGGATTAAGTCCCACATCAGGCTCCTTGCAGGCTCCTGCTTCTCCCTCTGCCTATGTCTCTGCCTCTCTCTGCCTATGTCTCTGCCTCTCTCTCTCTCTCTCTCTCTCTCTCTCTCTCTGTGTGTGTGTCTCTCATGAATAAATAAGTAAAATCTTTTTAAAAAAAGAGAGAGAGAAAGAGAGAACATAAAGTTTGAACTAAGTCTTGAAGGAAAAAGAGGAATTAGCTATGTTGGGAAGGGGTGGGGAGTGTATCTTTTATTACTATTAGACAGAACAGACTGTAAAAGACCACAAGATGAATCTTTAAGGAATCACGGAGAGTTTATGCAGTCAGGCTGGAGCACTGGGCTCAAGTAGTGGAATGGCAGGAACTAAGGCAGTCCTTGAGTTTGGAATCTATTCTCTAAAGAATGGCCTTCAACTATCTTTGATTATAGTTTCTTAGGTAAAGGCTTTGTAGGGCTAGCCTACACCAACTTGTTCTTACTTGCCAGAAGAAGAAACTTCATGAAGGTAGGAAATTGAATCTATTTATGACCCAACCAGTGAATCCCTCGCACACTAGTGAGCAAGCCCATGCCTCAAGGATTATTGGTGTGGACCAAGAGGCAACTACTAAAAGCTTTTAATAGAGAGAGAGACACATGGTCAGATTTGCATTTTTAAATGATTATTCTAGGGATCCCTGGGTGGCTCAGAGGTTTAGCGCCTGCCTTTAGCCCAGGGCATGATCCTGGAGACCCAGGTCCCACATCAGGTTCCCTGCATGGAGCCTGCTTCTCCCTCCTCCTGTGTCTCTGCCCCCCTCTCTCTCTCTAGGTCTATCATAAACAAATAAATCTTTTTATAAATAAATAAATAAATAAATAAATAGATAGATAGATAGATAGATAGATAGATCGATCATTCTAGAGGGACCTGGGTGGTTCAGTTGGTTGAGTGACTGACTCTTGATTTCGGCTCAGGTCATGATCTCGCGGACATGGGATCAAGCCCCATATCAGGCTCCTTACTCAGCAGAGAGTCTGCTGAAGATTCCGTCTCTTTCTCTCCTGCTGCCCCTCTCTCTCTCCATGCATGTTCTCTCTTTCTAAAATAAATAACTTTTAAAAATTTAAAAATTATAATTTAAAAAGATCATTCTAGAAATAAAAATGGTGTTTGAGGAACTGGGTAAGGGTCAGTGAAACTGGGAGCAGAGAAAAAGCAGTTCAAAAGGTTTTATAGAAGTCTAACCAAGAGATATCGATAGTGGTTTTCAGTAGGGCACTGATAGTGCAAATTGAAGGGAAAAGAATAGATTCAAGAGATACTTAATAGGTAAAATTGATAAGATTTATCCAGGTGAATGTGAAGGAATGAGAGAAAGACAGGAATTCATAGTTGTTTTGAGACATATGTTGATGAAATATGGGGCATTTTCTATCACATGAACTTAATATGTGCACTCAAGTGGGCTGTGGGTGTGTGCTGTAATCATTCTTTTTTTAAAATCAAACTTTTTTCATGTTATTCAAATCATATCTATTTCTTGAAAATTTATTTTGATATATATCCATACGTGTTCTTTTGTGTGTGTACAGTAAAAAACATATTAACATGAAATTTATCTCCTTAACAAATTAAGTGTACAGTACAATATTATTTACTATGTGCACATTTTTGTACAGCAGATCTTTAGAACCTTTTCATTCTATGACTGAAACTCTATACCCATTGAGCAGCAACTCATTTCCTCCTCTCCGTAGTCTCTGGCAGCCACCATTCTACTTTCCCTTTCCAAGAGTTTGACTACTTCTGATACCTCATATAAGTGAAATCATGCAGTATTTGTTCTTCTGAGACTTTCTTATTGCACTTAGCATAATATCCTCAAGGTTTATCCACATTGTGGCATATGCTAGGATTTCTAAAGCTGAATAATACTCTATTTTATGTATATACTATCTTTTGTTTATCCATTCATCCATCAATGGATATTTTAAGTCGTCTCCATCTCTCGGTCATTGTGAATAATACTGCAATGAATGTGGGAGGGCAGATACCTCTTTGAGACCCTGATTTCAGTTCTTTTGGATACTCAAAAGAGAAATTACTGGGTCATATGGTAGTTTTATTTTTAATATTTTGAAAAACTGTTTTCCATAGTGGTCACACCGTTTTACACTCCCACCCAGCAGTGCATAAGGGTTCCAAGTTTTTGCATCTTCCTTAGTACTTCCTATTTTCTGTTTTTTTCTGATAACAACATTCTGAATAGTTGTGAGGTGATAACTCATTATGGTTTGGATTTGTGTTTTTCTGATGATTAGTGATGTTGAGCATCTTTTCATTATGGCCATGCTGTTCATATGTCTTCAGGCAAGATATTTTTTTTGTATGTCTATTCAAATCTTTTGCCCATTTTTAAATCAGATTATTTGGGGTTTTTTGCTGTTGAGTTATAGAAATTCCCTTTAACTCTTGGATATTAACCTTTATCAGATAAATAAATGGTTTGCAAATATTTTCTCTCATTCTCTAAGTTCATGTTGACTTTCCTTTGCCTTGCAGCTTTTTAGTTTGGTGTAATTCCATTTGTCTGTTTTTGCTTTTATTGCGTATACTTTGGATATCATATTCAAGAAATCATTGCCAAGGCCAATGTCAAAAAGCTTTTTCTCTATGTTTTCATTTAGGACTTTTATTGTTTCAGGTCTTACATTTAAGTCTTAATCCATTTTGAGTTGATTTTTGTATGAACTGTAAGATCGGAATCGAATTTCATTCTTTTGCATATGAATATCTAATTTTTCCAGTACTACTTGTTTAAGAGATCGTTGTTGTTAAAGATCTTTTGACTATATTTATGTGGGTTTATTTTGGGCTGTTATTTTCCATTGGTCTGTAGGCCTGTCCTCATGCCAGTACCATACTGTTTTGATTACTGTACCTTTTTTTTTTTTTTAAGATTTTATTTATTTATTTATTAATGAGAGACAGAGAGGCCAAGACATAGGTAGGCTCCCCGTGAGGAGCCCAATGTGGCACTTGATCCCAGAAGCCCGGGATCATGACCTGAGCTAAAGGCAGATGCTCAACCACTGCACCACTCAGGCGCCCCTGATTATTATAGCTTTTAATTTGTTTTGAAACCAGTAAGTGGGGATCCCTGGGTGGCGCAGCGGTTTAGCGCCTGCCTTTGGCTCAGGGCGCGATCCTGGAGACCCGGGATCGAGTCCCACATCGGGCTCCCTGCATGGAGCCTGCTTCTCCCTCTGCCTGTGTCTCTGCCTCTCTCTCTCTCTCTCTCTCTCTCTCTCTCTCTGTGGCTATCATGAATAAATAAATTAAAAAAAAAAAAGAAAAGAAACCAGTAAGTGTAAGGCCTCTAGCTTTGTTGTTCTTTATCAGGATTGTTTTGGTGATTTGGAGTTCTTTGAGTTTCAATATTGAATTTTGGGTTTTTTTTTTCTATTTCTGCAAAAAATTGGAATTTTGATAGGGATTACACTGAATCAGTAGATCACCTTGGATAGTATGGCTATTTTAACAATAATTGTCTTTTAATCTGAGGACAGAGGATATCTTTCCATTTATTTATATCTTTAATTTCTTTCAGCAGTGTCTAAGTCTTTCATCCCTCTAGTTACATTTATTCCTAATATTTTATTCTTTTTGATACTATTGTAACTGAGATTGTTTTCTTAATTTCTTTTCCAGATTCATTGTTAGTATATAAAAATGCAAGTGTTTTTTTTCCTGAAACTTTGCTGAATTCTTTTATTGTAAGAGTTTTTTTTTGATTTTCTACTTATAAGATCATGTCATGTATGAACCAAGGTAATTTTACATTTTTTTCTGATTTAGATGCTTTTTTTTTTTTTTTAAAGATTTTATTTATTTATGATAGTCACAGAGAGAGAGAGAGGGGCAGAGACACAGGCAGAGGGAGAAGCAGGCTCCATGCACCGGGAGCCTGACGTGGGATTCGATCCCGGGTCTCCAGGATCGCGCCCTGGGCCAAAGGCAGGCGCCAAACCGCTGCGCCACCCAGGGATCCCTAGATGCTTTTTATTCCTTTACATTTCTAATTGCAATGGTTAAGACTTCCAGTACTATGTTAAATAGAAATGGTGAGAGTGGACATTTTTGCCTTGATCTTGATCTTAGAGAAAAAGCTTGTAGTTTTTCATCATTGAGTATGATGTTAGCTATGGGCTTTTCATTTATGGCCTTTATTTGTAGTCACTTATATTTAGATGCAGTAGAGAGTTTATCTATTGGGAAGAATTCTACAGCATTTCTTCAATGAAAAACCTTCCTCAGTATTACTCAGTGTCTTTTGAGTACCCTTCTCCCACCAGAGCAGGGATCTTCAATAGCTTACATTTCTAGACTCTATGTTCTCTCTAGGATGGAGAGAGCTGATGCTCAGAGAAATCTATTTCATCTGTCATTGCATTTGACTTTTTGATACTGGACATATAATTTTTACTTTTGTCTCTTACTTTTTTAGGTAGTGTGTTAGGAAGAGAGAGAGAGGAGAGCTGTGATCTCCCAAGTTCTTAACTGTGTTCAATTATAATTAAATATAGGGACACCTGGGTGGCTCAGTGGTTTAGTGCCTGCCTTTGCCCCAGGGCGTGATCCTGGAGTCCTGGGATTGAGTCCTGCATCAGGCTCCCTACATGGAGCCTGCTTCTCCCTTTGCCTGTGTCTCTGCCTCTCTCTCTCTCTCTCTGTCTATCATGAATAAATAAATAAAAATCTTTAAAAATATATATAATTAAAAATAAGGGATAGAATTTCCATTCATTGAGCAACTGTTGTATACCTGTACTTCATAACTTTATCTTAGATTAACCTCTCAAGTCTGATTCAGTTCTGCACCCTAAGAGTGAGCCCAAGCTATGAAAAAGGTGGTATTATCTTCATTTTACAGATGAGAGAACTAAGGCTCAGAAAACTTGAGTGACTTGCCCAACAGTAAGCAGCCAGTTAGGAAATGACAGATAAAATCTAAACCTAGATACAAGCCCTCCTGATATGTTCCATACCTTTAATGCATCAGTGATTGCCCAGTGTCCTGTGGAACCCATAGGGAGATATAGATGCATCCCAACTTTGGCTCCCAGCTGGAATAATCTGATTTACCCAGGACTAGTTCTCTTCACTCAGCCCAAGCACTTCCATGCCCTCTAGGCTGTGGTCTTGCTCTCTCACTACCATCACTGAGGCTGCTTCAGTCAGGGACTCTGTAGATATCTTGTAGTTCGATAGCATCTTTTGTCTTCATATCTCTTATAAAATCAGAGACTTCAGTGTTCTAAAAATCCCTAAGAGAAAAGATTTGTTTGTACATGTTATTGAATAAAGAAAGACTACCCCTCTAATTCAGTATGCAATCTAAGTTTTTTTAAGACCAGTCACTCAACTTGTGTACCAGTTAGATGTTTCTTGTTTTCCCTTCCAAGTCCTGTGTGCTGTCTGGCTTCCAGTTCTCAATGCCTCCTGTATTTATGATCAGAGAAGCTCAAGGTTTCCTCACAGGCTGCTGGAACAAAGAGTTATACAAGTTTGAGTCAGACTTGAGAGAACATGTTCTCCCAGGTGTTTCTTTTCTTTCTTTTTTTTTTTTTTTTAAGATTTTATTTATTTATTCATGAGAGACACAGAGAGAGAGAGGCAGAGACAGAAGCAGGCTTCATGCAGGGAACCAGACATGGGACTCGATCCTGGGTCTTTAGGATCACACCCTGGGCCAAAGGCGGCGCTAAACCACTGAGCCACCGGGGCTGCCCTCCTCCCAGGGTTTCTTATAGGAATAAGAAATAAAATTTTATCTGGTCCTTTCTCCTTCCTGTTCATTCTCATTCTTTGCTGCGTTTAGCCAGTTAGGCTTCAACTCTGAGTAAAACTTTATAGAAGACGTGTTTATTCACTTCCTATATGGTATGATAGATGGAGCCATGGACTAAATACTTGGATACTTTGGCTTCTTCCTCAAACTCCTCCCTAGATCCCTAGACATGATCTTGGGTAAGTCAGTTCACTTGGCTGAGCTAGAATTTCTTCTTTTTTTCAGTAGACTTGGGATGTCTTTCTTACTAAGAAAATCCATGTGAAGTTTCATGGATAGTACTTAATAAGTGAACATTTATTTATCCAACATGCATTCTTTTGAGTACTTTTTTCTAGGTTCTGTCATAGCGTTAGGTCTGACAGAGGGCATTCTTATGATATGTTACTATAAGTGCTATAAAAATAACAATGATGGTGAAGATATCATTGTCAACCTTCCCTAATTGTTGCTCTGTTAGGCCCTTTTCTAACCTGTGTAAATGTATTGACTGATTTAATCCTCACAACAATCCCATGAGACGTATATTATTATTTTTCTCCACCATGCAGGCATTTTTGGTTCAAATTTTGAATTTTAGTTCAAATAGTTAAATGACTTGCCTAAGATTGTACAACTAGAAAGTATCAGAACCTGTGTTAGAACAAAGGTGGTCTGACTCTAGAATTCATCCTTTTAACCACTATGCTATTCTGCCTATCTCAGAATACACAGAATTATAAGTGGATAGAAAAAGGATCTAAAATTTTGTCTAGGTAGTGATAGGATTCACAAAGCAGGTGACATTTGAATTGGGTCTTAAAAGGCAAGTAGGAATTTATTATTGAGTGATGTTTCAGGGGTAAGAAAGAATAGACTCCAGCACAAAGTGTTGAAGAACGTGGAGGCTTTGTGGCTTGAGAGGAGGGTAAATGGACAAGAGGAAGGCCATAGTGAGCTATGGTGCTGGTAAGCAAGCAACTAAGCTGTCCTAAGATTAGTGAGAGACCCTGGAATATGGAGGTGGAAGGGAGAGCATCTGGGTGTCTTTCTAGAGAGTTCTGGGAATCCTTGTAAGGTTTAAATAAATTCTTAGTCCTAAAGAAGGAACAGAAGATATCTGAGCACTCAATCTAACATATATTAATTCATTGTCAAAGATATCAGAGGAAGAGATCGAAAGGATCATGTCTGGGCAGGAATTTGAGGAAGAGGCCAATCACTGGAGCAACCATGGTGACAGCGACCACAGTTCCCCTGGGAACAGGGCTTCAGAGAGCAACCAGCCCTCACCAGGCTCCACACTGTCCTCCAGGTGAGCTTTAAGGCAAACCCAGTATCCTTTAGGAATCACCCAAAGAGTAGACCCACAGGGAACCTCTGGGCTGGGTATTCCTGCCAGTTTGTCTCAGCTATTATATTCTTGCTGCCTCAGTCTTTTGGGGGAAGGGCCAGGATGACACAAAGCAGCATTTCTCAGCCTGCTTTTTGCTAAAGACCTTGAAAATATCAGCAGTCTCTTCTGCAGGCTAAGAAAGTGCTATAGCTGCTGTCTATACCCATACGTTCTTTACCTAACAAAATGCCATTTTAAATGTAGCCCTTTCCTCACATCACTGAAATAAACCACACTGACAACATTAAGTCCTAATTTTTCTGTCTCCGCAAGAGTGAAGACTTTGTAAATTTTAAGAAACTGAAAATTTTTAAGCTAATTAAATTTGCTGCTATCATGGAATACCAATTTGGAGACTCTTGGTTTAAGAATGTTATCTTAAGTTAGTCATTAGGTGTGAAATGTAGCCACCAACTACCAGGGAAGATTTCTTTTTTGCAGAAATCTTTCTTATAGGACAGTAATTGATAAACTTTTTCTGTAAAGGTCAGATAATATTTTAGGCTTTGCAGGCTACACAGTCTGGGTCTCAACTACTCAGCCCTACCATTATAGTGCAACAGCAGCCAGAGACTAAATGAATGAACGTGGCTGTGTTCCATTAAAACTTCATTTACCAAACAGGCCATAGGCTATAGTTTGCCAACCCCTATTATAGGAATTGCATCTAGATAAAGCCAGATGACTTTTGTTTTAGGTGACAGAGTGGTTAGATTTCTCCAGGAAAGGGAAGAAGATAAGAATCTTCCTTTCTCTTATTATAACTTTTATCATTTGATTATTCCTTTTTTGTTCCTTCCTTTAAACGTTTAGGGAGTTCTTGCCACATGTGAGATTCCTTGCTAAGTACTGGATTTCTTTTGTGGCCTGACAAGGCCCTTAGCCTGTCTATGCCTTAGTTTTCCTAGCAGTAAAAATTATATATACCTCTACCTTTGTGGATCAGAGTCTGAGTATCCATTAAAATCTCTTCAGTTGTGGCACCTATACAAAGAATTTATTCAACCACTCTTTATTCAGTACCTATTTTGCCAGGTCCTGAGTGTCCAATGATCAGTTTCACATACATATACCTGCAGAGTCCCTCTCTAGTAGGGAGACGTGCATGTAACCATTCATTATGTCCCTGATGAAGACAGACTGCATGGCCAAAGAACACCTTAGCTACCTTGAGCCGGCAGTAGACCTGACATGGTTCTGCTTGACATGAGACTCTTCTCTTCAGTAGGTCTGTGGAACTAAATGGATTCATGGCATTCAGAGAGCAGTACATGGGGATGTCCATGCCTCCACACTATCAATACATACCGCACCTTTTTAGCTATTCTACCCACTCACCGCTCCTGCCCCCACAAGCTCGAAGCCTGGATCCTCAGTCATACAGTCTGATTCACCAGCTGGTATCAGCCGAGGACCTGGAGCCATTGGGCACACCCATGTTGATTGAAGATGGGTGAGTGCCCCGTTTAACCCTTGTAACTCCAAAATGATTCCTATCCCATACCCACCTTCCTCCCTAGCCTCTAATACCCTAGGCTTTGGAATGAGTCAGGGGGATAATGAGTAATGACTCAAGCATCAGAGGACAAACCTGTATTTATCTTTGAAGTCAGTGGTCACTTATTCATCTCTTGAGCATCTTTGTTCAGAGTTGGGGCTGTTTATCAATCCTTATGGAATTGGGATTAAAGGACTTTTGTTTCTGCTTGAGCCTGGGTAAACCAAGCCCTGAGCCAGAGGTGGGCTTTAATTCTGGGAATGATTATACATCAAGTCTAGGCTCATTAACAAGGCATTCAAGGCACTAACTGGTTGTGGACTGTCTGCATCCCTAGCCAGTGTACCCCTTGGTAGCCTGATGCCCTGTGCTCTGTGTGCAAACCTGAGTGGGTGTCACTCCTCTGTCCGCTCAGCCCACCACTTTCTGCACCTATTACTCCTTAGGGCTGAGGCATAGGTTATTTGTTATCAAGCTTAGACCCCTCAGATGTATCTGGAGATTTCTCAAGCTAGTCTCCAGTAGCAGAAGAGGTAATTCAAAAATATACTTACAAGAAGACCATACAAAATCTTTATAAACCTGGGTATGGGGGTATGGGTACGAGTCATGCCAAGGGGCCTTGAGAGAAGAAAAAACTGAGATCCTATTTCATCCAGCCCAGAGATGATAAATGCCCTGCTCCTTCCATTCAGCAGTAGCTCACCAGGGCTGAACAACGTTAGTTCCTAAACCACCAGGGGGTGCAATGAGAGCAGGAAAAGCTGAGCATGTTCCTTTTAGCCATCTGGCCTCAGGCTCATTTCTGTGCCAGTCCCTGATTTGGGTGGGCACCAGATTCCCTGAAACAGAGCTTTCACTGCCAAAACTAGTGCAGGAATGATAAAATTTTCTCTAACACATGGAACATTAGTAGGCACCAACATTAAAAGTCATACTCCCAGGATGCCTGGGTGGCTCAGAGGTTGAACGTATGCCTTCGGCTCAGGGCGTGATCCCGGAGTTCCAGGATCAGGTCCTATATTGGGCTCTCCGCAGGAAGCCTGCTTCTCCCTCAGTCACTGTGTTTCTCATGAATGAATGAATGAATGAAATCTTTTTTTAAAAAAAGTCATACTCCCTAATAATTGTACAAGTTTCCAAACTTCTTTTCCTTTCTTAAATCTCTTTATTCAAGAGATTACCACACCTGTCTCTCCAGCCTTGAGCTTGCTGCTGGCCCCAGTCCTGCCCTTTTATCATTATATTCAGTTGAATGGAGTTCGAGACCCATAGTCAAGGGCAAGGAACCTACTGCCAGAGACCTTTTTTTACTCTTGGGAGTACCCTCCCTTTGTGCCCCCATCCTTACCTGTGGCCACTAGAAGTGATTTTCCATTGTTCCTACCCCCAGGTATGCTGTGACTCAAGCAGAGCTATTTGCCCTGCTTTGCCGCCTGGCCGATGAGCTGCTCTTTAGGCAGATTGCCTGGATCAAGAAACTGCCTTTCTTCTGTGAGCTCTCAATCAAGGATTACACGTGCCTCCTGAGCTCTACCTGGCAGGAATTAATCCTGCTGTCTTCCCTCACCGTTTATAGCAAACAAATCTTTGGGGAGCTGGCTGATGTCACTGCCAAGTACTCACCCTCTGATGAAGAACTACACAGGTAAGGGTTGTTGGCTGGGGAGAAAGTCCCGAGCAACCAAACCATTGTCATCCCTGCAAGGTGGGGATAGAGTATCCCCACTGTCACTCCAAAAGATAGGAATTAAAGCCACACACAGGGCTGGCTTTGAATCCTCTGCCACTAACTTTGTTACCATGGTCAAGTCTCATCACTATTTTCTGAATTTATAAAATGGGAAAATACCAATAACTCCCCAACAAGGGAGTTGTGAAAAACAAATTGTGTGGCAAACCTTAACAGAGTGGTACATTATTATTATTATTATTATTATTATTATTATTATTATTTTAGCTTTTATTTATTCATGAAAGAGAGACAGAAAGGCAGAGGGAAAAGCAGGTTCCATGCAGGGAGCCTGATGTGGGACTCGATCCCGAGACTCCAGGATCACACCCTGGGCTGAAGGCAGGTGCTAAACCACTGAGCCACCCAGGGATCCCAATTATTATTATTTTTAAATCACATCTGGATTACTGAGGTAGGAGAATATATCTGGGAAAAACAAAAACTTAAACTCTAAACTTCATCTATAAAGTGAGGGGCTCTGAGTTACTGTTTACAACTCAAGAACAAGATCTAGAAGTCACTGTGGTACCTACTATATGCTAGGCTTGGTATTTTATATTCCTGTCTTATTCTTTTCTCACAGTCTTTAGCATTATAGATGTTGTTATGCCTATTTTATGGATAAGAAAACTGAAGTTCAAAGAGAACTGCCCTTTAATATTTTGGGATTGAACCCAGAGTATGAATTTGAACCTATGCCTGCCTGATGTCAAAGCTTTGGCTTTTTGACTGCATCTGAGATGCAGTGAGATGGTAACGGCATGGTGCTAAGAGACCAAGCCATTCTCTTCAATGTTTTCTGGCATAACTTCTCACCCTACCTGGCCAGAATTCTAATCTCCCTGTCTAGCATAGATCTTTTACTCACTTTGAATATGTGGTGACACTCCAAAATTAGGACAAATGATCTGTTGATACAACTTCTCTGGCTTATTAATTTATCATGTGAAAAATAAAGCTTAAATCACATTTAACTAGACATTTCAGTAATTCACCTTATGGGACAGTTTTGAAAAATGGAAGTCATGGGATTCCAAAATACCAAAAAAGAGAGGACGAAAGATACCCCCATCAATGAAAACTGGAGAAGATGGGGTACTAGCCCCCATACTTCTCTACACAGGACCAAAGTGCCTCCCTTCCGTCACCCAGTTGCCATAAAGACAGGCTGACATTTAGGCGGAGAGTAAGTAAAGCTCCAAGACCCTTAGGGGCCCTTTGCACAGCTGAGGGAGGAAAGAGTCTGGGTGCTGACACTCTCTCCTGGTTTTCTAATATTTCCTTTTCAGTCATGCTTACTGGCTTCAGGGTAATCTGTAAATGACAGAGTTTTGAACTTAGCTGACACTTTATCCTATAAACAGAGCTATCTGATTTTGTGGGTGACCTAACTCCCTGTTTGGAGCCTCTAATTCATTGTTTCCATCAAATTCCTATCTCTTGCTCCTTAACTCAGGGCCAACTGACTATTTGAATTGCAGTCAGCAGGCTTTAATATTGTCAGGATTTGCAGAGCTGGACCAGTGAGTCTGGCCTCCTTATTCACCTGGAATCCACCAGTGTAGCCTAGGGGTGTCTATAAAAAGTCAGCTTGTGGGCTCTAGTTCTTTTAGAATGATGGGTTTTTCCCAGGCCCTCTGCAGGTAGTCAAGAGTCATTGGTCATGCAGGGCCCTTTGTGGCTTTGAACTTCATGAAGCCCCCTATCCCACTGTACCCAGTCCCTTGAGCCCCAAGAACAAGACAGGGGCCAGAAAGTTAGTGAGGGAATGTTTATTTCTAGGAAGGCTCCTTAATGAGGAGAATATAGAGCTGTACTGTCCAATATACAACTGCTAGCCTGAGGTGACTTTCTAAATTTAAATTAATTAAAATTAAATAAAATTAAAAATTCAGTCCTCATTTGCACTAGCCACATTCCATATGCTCACTTGCCACATGTGGTTAGTGGGTACTGTATTGGACAATGCAGATACAGAATATTTCTGTCACCTCAGAAAGTTCTGTTGAACAATGCTGATTCTAGAACATACTTTGTGCAAGAAGCATATGGAATTGTTCCATTGAAAAAAATGAGTTGAATTTCAACATGTTAGTTCTGATTCTTTGCCCTGTACTTAGGACCCAGTTGTGTGTGTCAGAGGGAGGGATGTTGGGATTATAGATGATGCAAACATGGTTTCTGACTCTGAGGTGAAGAACCCTTATTTTTGGCTTAGGGGGTTGGGAAACAAATAGAAACATAACAATCTATAATCCAGGGGGATACTGGTAGAGATTGGGGGACACATGAGGGACTATGCAAGCATAGCTGAGATTTAAGTACCTCTACTTGGATAATCAAGTAATGATTGCCAGAGGATAAGACATTTGAGCTGCATCTTGAAGTGGGTTTTCTAGGTAGATTTTAGAGAAGCGGGGCGGGGAGGCGGTGGATGGACAGGAGATAAAAGTCCTAGAAGCTAGAAATCCTGGATGGTTGGTTTGTGCAGGGAACCAAAGCAATTCTGTGGTTTTAGGGTATAGATAGAACATATCTGAGAGACAGAAATGAGAGAAATGACTGAAAAAAAAGTATAAAAAGGCAGATCGTGAAGGTGTTCAAATGCCAATCTAGGGGCGTCTGGGTGGCCAGTCAGTTAAATGTCCGACTCTTGATTTCCACTCAGGTCGTGGTCTCAGGGTCCTGGGATCAAGTTCCACATTGGGCCCCCCATTTAGTAGGGAGTCTGCTTGTCTCCCTCTCCCTCTGCCCCCTGCTCACATGCCCATACGCTCTCTCTCTAAAGTAAATAAATCTTTTAAAAAAAAAGATTCATGGGGCATCTGGGTGGCTCAGTGGTTGAGCATCTGTCTTCAGCTCAGGTTGTGATCCCAGGGTCCTGGGATCAAGTCCTGCATCAGGCTCCCCACAGGGAGCCTGCCTCTCCCTCTGCCTATGTTTCTGCCTCTCTCCCTCATGAATAAATAAATTATTTTTAAAAAAAGATTCATTAAATGCTGAGCTAAAGAATTTGGATTATATTATGTAAATACTGTTAAGTCATAATATGTTTTTATGTGGAGTAATGACATGGTCAGGTATCATTTTTAGAAAAATTCCTGTTGGCTATAAAGCTCAAGATGGCTTGGCATGGACAATGCTAGAGGATGGTGACTGGGTAGGAAGTTTTCCATCACCCAGGTGAAAGAAAATAAGGCCTGGCCAAGCCAGCAGTGACCACGGGAATAGAGAGGGCAGCACAGAGTTAAGAGATAGCAAAGAGGTATAGTCAGTGGGACTTGAGTGAGTGGAAAAGTTGGGGATACTGCCAGGCAGGTGAGTGCCAGTTTTCTTAGCCATGATAATGGAGCCTGAGAAGAGCAGGCTAAGTGACGAGCCACTCTTAGTTTGGTTTGGAGCCTGAGATGCATGTGGAGCTGCCAAGAGGTCACAGGAAAAGGAAGTATGAGAAGCTCTGGAATCAGGTACATCAGAGTAAAGCATTCCTTACTCTGCTAGAAACCCGGGGTGCAGAGTCTGTAATTGGCCATAGCTCTTTTCTACCTTGCCTGCTCCTGCATTACTCCCACTCCCCCAAAATGCCTTTACTTTTTCACAACTCTTGAGTGCAAGTGAGTTCCTGCTGTCATGAAAAGGCTTTTTCCCTGATGATACATGACCACCTCCTTTTCTCTTCTCAAATATTGAATCAAATTTATGGTACCCATTTTCCTTAATCAGGCTGTTATCAGACAGTGAGCTGGGCGAATTTGATTTAAAGCAGATTGTAGCACCAGCCAGTGACTGCTCCTGGCCCTAATCAAGACTCCTTCACTCTGAAGAGAAGATGCCTTGCACTGGATGGGCTTTAATGGGCACTTCTATCTCACAAGCACTAGCTCCATTTCTGCCAGATCTCTGAAAAGTCGCCTCCCAGCTTCTCTGCTCACACCCTAGCTGTAAGATTCAAGAAACAATCTTTTCTTTTTGTTGTGATAACAGGAACGATGATGACAATGCAATTAATAATGATAGTAGCTAACAATTAGGAACTGTTTATTGTGTCAAATTCCATCTTAAGTGCTTTACAAACATTATTTGTTTAGTCCTCACCACCCCCCACCCCCCCCAAACAACTACACTAATGTTATCCTTGCTCCACAGATGAGGAGCATGAGGTTCAGAGAGGTAAAAACAACTCAGGGCTACAAACCTAGGAAGAGATAAAGTTGAGATTATTACCTAGATCTGTTATACTCCAGAGCACAGAATCTGTAATACCATTATCCTCTACTAAATTATTTAGCCTTCTAGAAAGTTCACCTTTCTGAATGTGTCCTGGAGTTGCAGTCTTACTTTCAATCTTGAGTGTTTACGTGGGTGCAGAGATGACAATTCCTTTGAGCTAATGACTGCTCCTAGGGGTAGGTACACTTAGCTGAATGAAAAAGAGACAACTGGGCCTCTCAGCCCCCTTAATGGGACATAACTTACATAGTGTCAGCTTCAATTGCTAACTGAATGGTCCAGTGGTTTGGGGGATCCTCGCAGGAATGTTTTCTTTGTCCCAGCATGCTTGTGTAATGGGAACCTCGAAGAAGAATGGATGTGTTTGTCCAACTTTCTGGCTTTAAATGCTGATAATTTGCAGACAGGGAATACAGGGGCGTTAGAACTGTGGAGTGGGCAGATGTGGAGGAGGCACGGCTACAGGAGAAAGCAGGCCCATGGAACAGAGAACAATTTGTTTATCAAGGGGTGGGATGCGGGGTGTGGAGGAAAGCTTTGCAGTCGGGCTGTGGAGACTGAGTGGGGGCTACCGGGCTGACTGCCAGCCCCCCACCACTGCCAGGGGTCCGTGATGGTTGCCTATCCTAGGAAATGTGGAAAAAAGGGTACATGCTGTCCCCAAGAGAAAGGGCAGATTTGGGACATATGCTCACGCCAGGCACTTGGGAGCTCCTTTGTGTCCCTCACGTCACAACTCAGCTAGCAGTTAAGTTCACACTGCTGGCTGGGGGTCTGGCTGATAACCACACACCTGCAGGTTCTGCAGTGCCAGAGGGAGCACTTGGGGCAAGCGGTTGCTGATTAAGGGAGAGAACATTATCTTTGTTTGCTACACTGCTCGGCCACAGACAGATGCTGGCATTGCCGCTCTGCTTGTGTCCTCCTTTTTGATGCCCTACCACATTTCATCCTCACACCACCCCTCCAGATATTAGAGGGAATTCGCAGTAAAGACCTTTTTCCTGTCTAGAACAGAAGTAGTCAACAGAGTACTGTGATGAGGCATGATCTTCACTCCCAGGCCCGCTGCCTCCTGCATATCTCAGCAGCTTGGAGGCACTGGAGCAAACCCTACGCCCAGCTGAGTTGGGCTCTGGGCTGAGTTGCTGTGGGAACACAGAGCTCCTGACGTTCCCTGTAGTGGCATGAGGTAGCCTTTCCCAGCTACCAGTTAAGAGGACAGGAAGTGGATAGTCTAGTGCTAAGAAAGTAAGAGGCTTGGAATTAGAAAACTTGGGTTCAAACTTTGGCCCCACCCCACCAGCACTTACTTACTGTATGACTTTGAGGTAGGTAAGATGTTGTTCTTTTGCTCTCCATCCCTAGCTAGCCGGTGATATACTTATCTCACAGGTTGTCAGGAAGGTAAAATGTTAGAATATGCAGTAGGGGCACATAAATAACCTCTCTGAGCTCTGTTTCCACATGTGAACAAAGAGGGTTATAATACCAATTTTGTAGATTTATTGGTAGTATCCAGTGAAATAATGTGTGTGGAGTATTTAACAAAGTACCTGGCAAGTAGCAAATATACAACAAAGGGTAGAATGGTAGATAGAGTTAGTATAGTAGTTATTCAGTATAAATTTGTCTATCAGCGAGTTTGGGAAAGTATTTTTTTTTAATTTTTTTTTTAATTTTTATTTATTTATGATAGAGAGAGAGAGAGAGGCAGAGACACAGGCAGAGGGAGAAGCAGGCTCCATGCACTGGGAGCCCGATGTGGGATTCGATCCCGGGTCTCCAGGATCGCGCCCTGGGCCAAAGGCAGGCGCCAAACAGCTGCGCCACCCAGGGATCCCTGGGAAAGTATTAATAAAGTTGTAAAAGCCATTGGGCCAGCCACAGAGAGAAATGGAGTCAGCCGTCATTGTTCACATCACCGGATAGAGGAGAGAAGCCCCAGGTCTTTTTTTTTTTTTTTTTTTAATTTTTATTTATTTATGATAGTCACAGAGAGAGAGAGAGAGAGGCAGAGACACAGGCAGAGGGAGAAGCAGTCTCCATGCACCGGGAGCCCGATGTGGGATTCGATCCCGGGTCTCCAGGATCGCGCCCTGGGCCAAAGGCAGGCGCCAAACCACTGCGCCACCCAGGGATCCCAAGCCCCAGGTCTTGACTGGACCTTGAGGCAAAGGGGTCAGGCTCTAGATTGTGGGTGGCTGTTCCTGTAGCTCCCCCTGGTGCTTGAGAAGTGCAGATGCCTCTGGCCCCAACCAGGCCTGGCACCTCCTCCCCCCCACCCCACACCCACCCCAGGAAAAAATGTGCTGCTTGCCCAGGAGGCCAAGCCTTACACAGCCTTCAGAGTCCACATAAAAGGCAGTAGAATGCAGGCAGCAGTAGTATATCCCTAGGTGTTCAGGACCTTACCCAGATAGGGACTTCTTGCCAAGCATAGGGCTGTAGTACTCAGATCTGAACTTGTCACCAGGAAGCAGTCCCCGGAGCTGAGCATGTTCTCTGCATGAGAGTTGCATCTAAGGCCCATCTGGAATTCTCCTTAGTCCACTCCTAGAACACAGAGACTGATCCTGATCCCAGCTATTTTTGTAAGAGGTATTCCCCACTATGACCCAGAGTATTAGCATTAGTCCCCTAACCTGGGATTCCTTTTTATAAAACTTGATCTTTCCCCAAGGAGCTTACTTCTAACCCAAAGAAAGGAACATGGTCTGCATTGAGTCCTATATCTGCTCTTGTATGATGCTGCCTTAGATATTGGAAAAACCAATGGCTTGGGAAGTTAGCCCAGGTTCCAAGTTCTAGCTCTGCCACCAACTAGCTTGTGGACAGTCCCCTCTGCCCTTTGAACTTCAGCCTCCCATCTATACAGTGGTAATGATAATCTCACAAAGCCCATATTGCTGAGAAAGTTAAATAAGAAAGTGCACATAGAGTGCCCAGCACAGACTGGCATGTCATGGAGGCTTCCCTTCCTCCCTAGCTAAAGTCAGAGATACCAATAAAATTTTTCATTGTGCCTAATCTCAGCCCTGCTGGAAATAGTGAGCCTAAAAAATAAATCATCAGCTTTTTCTTCATCGTGGCAGAGGCTCATATAGTCACCATGGCAGCTGCCATTGGTACTGGAGTCTATTGCTCAACAATAGCAGCATCTTAATAATGTCATATCTTTCCACATTTACATTTCAGACCACTTTTGGCCCTTGTTATCCCAAGCAGGCATTATTATTTTACAAAAGAGGACCTCAAAGCTTAGAGGGGTCAACTGATTGTCCCAAGGTCTTACAGCTTTTGTATGTTGGAGCTGGATTTGAACCTAGATTTGATTGACCCCACCTGACCTTGAGAACAGTAGCTTGTATGACCTGCCTTGGCCTCTAGACAAACCATGGGTCTACCTGTCCTTTACAAATGATTCTGGATTTGGGGCAGCCCGGGTGGCTCAGTGGTTTAGCTCCACCTTCAGCCCAGGGCCTGATCCTGGAGACCTGGGAACGAGTCCCACGTCGGGCTCCCTGCGTGGAGCCTGCTTCTCCCTCTGCCTGTGTCTCTACCTCTCTCTCTCTCTCTCTCTCATAAATAAATCTTAAAAAAAAAAAAAAAAAGATTCTGGATTCGATTTCCCCCAGGCTCAGGCTCTTTTCTATCTTAGATGCCTTGGGGAGCTGTAAGGGACCTTCCTTGACCTCCACTAGTATCGGAACCACTCACACCTCTTTCTTTTCCCCAGATTTAGTGATGAAGGGATGGAGGTGATCGAGCGGCTCATCTACCTATATCACAAGTTCCATCAGCTAAAGGTTAGCAATGAGGAGTATGCTTGCATGAAAGCAATTAACTTCTTAAATCAAGGTAAGTAGCTGGAGGTGAGAAAGGGGGGCTTTTTTTTTTTTTTTTTGGTCAGAGCATTTTCCCTCCTGTTTCACACACTACCTCCCACCCCTTTACTCTCAGGACTGCCACACGGAATCTGCCACACCATGTGGGTACCAATCTTAAAAGGCCTGTGTTCTCCTCATCCTGCCCCTCTATAGTGCAGGGCATAGGGCATGCTTTGGATTTTTTTCTTCAAACCTAAATGCCACAGTCTCTATAACTCATAGAGGAAGGAAGAGGATTCGCTTTGTTTAGTCAGTTTTAATGCATTTAAACACAGACACCAAGGACAGTACATGCGTCATTTAAAATATGTACCAAGTTTACTAGGCTGAAGAAGAGCAGGGTGACTGATGAAACTATTGGAGATAAGACATCTGTGACAGGCTGGCAGTGGTTCTGATGGCCCCTTCAGGACAGAGTGGGGGGGTGCACATAAATTCACACAATACATACCGAGCATGGCTTTTAATAAGAAGAGTGCTGGATGTGGTTTATGGTGGGGTATCACCTGCAAAGTGGTACGTGGTAGCTGTTAGTAACTGGAGTATGAAGGAGAATTTGTAGTCCCATTTATTTTCCAAAGTAGCATTTGAGTGCTCTATTCTCACAGTGGAACTGGGCTATTTTGCTTCTTGTGACATTGAAATTGTCCTGTTACTGTATTTATTCAGTTTCCTAGTCCAGAGACTTCTGATCTCCTCCTCTTTGCTTACTTCTCCTGCTGCTTCTCCACTGTTCATTTATCTTCTCCATTTATCTGCTGTTCCGTGTGCCTCCTCTAGACCAGGCACTGTGTTGAACATTAAAGACATTAAATAAAATAGATCCCAGGTCTCTGGCCTTAAGATGTACACAATCTAATGGCACTTGACACATTACTTGAGCCTCAGATCAAGGGAGATCAGCAGCAGCTACTGGAGAAGAAATCTGAGCTGGACCTCAAAGCCTGGGTAAGACATATATAGAATATTTATATCTTATTATATATATGTATAAATTATGTATATATATTATATATACATATATAAATTAAATCATTATATATTATATAATTATATATACATATATAATTTATGTATATATATTATATATGTATAAATTATATAGATAAGTTATAAGTTATATTTGTGTATAAAAAGGTAGTGTGTACATGTATGTATATACACACATACATATACACTATATAGATACACATAAACATTTACATATAAATAAGTGAGAGAGAGAAATCTATATAGAAAAAAGATGGAGTGACAGCCCAGGTAATAAGAGGAGCAGAATCACATAGGAGACCATGTGTAAGTATATGTAAGCATAAATATGTAGGTATCAGCAAGCTTTCTGATTGGCTCCAGCAAAGGCCAGTTTAAAGATTCTGTGAAGGCTATATTTTGAAAGGTAGATTTTTTTTTTTTTTTGAAAGGTAGATTATTCATTCAGTTGTTCAACATCCACTGGTGCCTGTTTTGTGTCAAGCCCTGTGCTGGGAGTTGAGAAAGATACAGCCTACCACTCAAGTGTCTCTCAGTCTAGTGACTATCCTTTATAATTATTTCCTTCTTTATCTGATTTCTCTTCCCTTATCCAGAGTTTTGTTCTTCAATTTTTGCTCCTCCAGTTTTGTTCTTCAGAAAGAAAAGATCTCCTGTTAGAACAATATTTAATAACTTTTAATCGAAAGATGCACATACTCAAGGTCTTTCTTCCACCGTAGAAAGCCTCTCCATTTCCTGTATGGTTTTTTCACAGATATCAGGGGTCTGACCAGTGCCTCACAGCTAGAACAGTTGAACAAGCGATATTGGTACATTTGCCAGGATTTCACTGAATATAAATACACTCATCAGCCGAACCGCTTTCCTGACCTCATGATGTGCTTACCTGAGATTCGCTATATTGCAGGTAATATTATATTCTTTGGCTTCCAAACCTTCCTTGCTTCTCTTGGCTTGTGAAATGAATGAGACAAGCAGTATTTTCAGGACGCGCATTCCAGGCCCTTCACCAACCGCATAAAAGAGCTATGACCATTGCTCTCAGAAAAGCTATATTATAATGAGTAGTTTGTGTTTTCTTTGTACGGAAGAAAGTCTAACATTTCCTGAGTGCCTATCATGTGCAAGGTACTTTGTGGCCTTATGTTATTTAATCTCAGAAGAAACTCTGCAAGGCTGGTTGTGGTGATACTATGGTCATTTTATGTATGAGGAAATAGGCTCAGAGTTTCTCAAATTAACTTCATTTCTTGAATATATACTTTAAAATATGTGCTTTAAAGGGTGTATTTTATGGTATGTGAATTAATTATATACATCAATTTTTAAAATTAACTTCATTTCATAGAATTTCCTATAGATTTTTGAGAAACATTTAAAGTAGTATTTTTTTTTTTTTTTTAGATTTTATTTATTTATTCATGAGAGACATAGAGAGAAAGAGGCAAAGAGACAGGCAGAGGGAGAAGCAGGCTCCATGAAGGGAGCCCAATGTGGGACTCGATCCCAGGACTCGGGGATCACGCCCTGAGCCAAAGGCAGATGCTTAACTGCTGAGCCACCCAGGAGTCTCTAAAGCAATATCTTTATAAAGTAATTCTCAAAATCCTACCTTTGCAAAGGAATTTTTGTTATTGTTTTGCAGTCTTGACCCCCTTCTGAGCTTTTTGACATTTAAACAGGTCCATTTCCGTATAAAATCCTGGGTTTTGTTGTTTTTTTGTTTTTGTTTTTTATAAATTTAATTTTTGTTGGTGTTCAATTTGCCAACATATAGAATAACACCCAGTGCTCGTCCCTGGGTTTTGTTGTTGTTGTTGTTGTAGTAGTTCTTCTGGTAAAGATTCTTGTGTATAGTAATCCAGCACATACTGAGGGAAAGCTCAGAAATGTGACCTCTAAGATAAAACTGTTCCTGTCAAATTCAGCCACATAATTTTGAAGGAAAAAGGTTTTATCTGACAAAGGAATTTTTGTTTCTACTTTTTGGGCCTAGATAGTGTAACAGACCTGAAATATTGGATTTTTAGGGGTGCTTTGGCAGTTTATGTTTCTGCATTTTCAAATCTGTTTTACTGAATGAGATATTAACTAGATCCTCTCTGAAATAAAAGGAAGTCAGTAGTTAATACCCCACTCACCCTAACAGAGTTGGATTATCAACTCTGGCAACATTTTGAATCACCTGGGAAGCTTTTAAAAAATAGTTGTGCTTGTTGAATTACACCTCCAGAGATTCTTTTTTTTTTTTTTTTAATTATTCATGAGAGAGACAGGGAGAGGCAGAGACATAGGCAGAGGGAGAAGCAGGCTCCCCATAAGGAGCCTGATGCGGGACTTGATCCTGGACCCCAGGATCACGTCCTGAGTCGAAGTTAGATGATCAACCGCTGAGCTACCCAGGCGCCCCGCACCTCCAGAGATTCTGATTTAATTCGTATGGAGTGGACCTGGGCATCAGTTTTTTTTGTTTTTTGTTTGTTTGTTTGTTTGTTTGTTTGTTTGTTTTTTGACTCCCCAGGTGACTCTAAGGTACTGTCAGGGAAAAGACAGCCTCAGATATTTTACAAAGTATATTAGCATACTGAATGCTCTGAGAAGTTCTCCAATAAAGAAACCTGTGTATCTTTCTTAATCCTGAGTTTCTCAAATTTATTTGCCCCTTGATTACCCCCCTCCTTTTTTCCCCAGTACTTTAACCCATTAGACTATTCTAAAAAAAACAGTGCTTTATAGAATGCTAGCTAGAGAATCTACCAGGAAAAAAAAGGGATATGTTTCTCATGGTATTTTAGCTCTAAGAGAACATCTAGGAATACCTTTCAGTTTAAGATTCCTCATATATAAAATGGGGATAACAAGTAATATCTATCACATAGCAATATTATGAAAATTAGATAGTGCATTTAAACATCTAGCACAGAGTAAGTAGAAGGTAGCAGTGATTATAGCTTGTACCATTTACTAGACTCTCTAGGGCATCAAAATGGGTCTGGATATCAGAATAATAGCACCGTTTGTCTGATATTCCTGTCTTTGTGATACTTCTGGCACTTTCCTTGCCCCAGTCACTCAAACAGGCAACATTCTCCCTTTACCAGCCCAAGAGGAGTCAGATACACTCTTCCACTGCAGTCACTGCTAACTCTTCTTTTCCTACCTTGTTACCAGGAAAGATGGTGAATGTACCCCTGGAACAGCTACCCCTCCTCTTTAAGGTGGTACTACATTCCTGCAAGACAAGCGTGGGCAAGGAATGAATGACCTGTTCCCAGCAACCCTCCTCGGGCCAACCACAACGCCTTGGGTGGGCAGGACAGGCTCCAGAAGAAAGAGCCAGAGAGACCAAGATGGAGGCTGTGAAGCAATGTTTCCAATTGCCTCCATAGCAAGAAGAGTTTTTGTTTGTTTGTCTGTTTTTTTAACCTCATTTTTCTATATATTTATTTCACGACAGAGTTGAATGTATGGCCTTCAACATGATGCACATGCTTTTGTGTGAATGCAGCCGATGCATTTCCTTGCAGTTTACAGAATGTGAAGATGTTTAATGTTATAGTGTTGTGATTGTTTAGAGATAGTTCTTTTGTATTTTGAGGGAGAGGGTGGGATGGGGCTGAGATGAATATTTCCATAATGTTGACAAAGACGACTACCTCAGTGGAAAGGGAGGGATGTAACCATCCCTACTTTTTCCACACGTTCTCAGCAGACACCTACATTAGTCTGTCAGAGAGCAAACTGCCTTTTTCTAGCCACAGAATTACCAGGTAAAAGTAAAAGAGCACACCATAAAGGGACAAAATGGTGTTGGGAGGTTTATTAAGCAAGTGGGTGACACACTGGAAACAGGGCAGGAAATGAGGATTTAGCCATCTTTTTTCCTTGGAAAGCCTGATAGTTGAGTGAGTAGGTTACAATGACCAAATCAAAATTAGGTGTCCTCTCTCCAAACAACTCTTCAGGGAGAAGAGTTTCTATTCTCACCATGCTGTGGGCTTCCCTATGCCCACTGTCCAAACCACCACTATTAGTTTCTTCCACTGTCAACTTTTCATCCACACATGGTCCTAGCAGTAAGTTAATTCTTGGGACTTGTCTACGAGTTCCCTTGGGGCTCACAGCTACCTAGTGTCTTTACCTGGATCTACCAAAGTCTACCTTCCTCAAACGCCTTGCCTCTTATAAATTTGACTTCCTATTGGCTCTTTGAAAAAACAACTAAACAAATGTCATGCTCTGAATCCTGGTGCCCACTACTGATTTATTCTCCTTTCACCTTGCTTTCTTCAAAGGGTAGTGGGATAAAGGCCAAATTGCTAAAAGAATAAACAGTCTTTTTCCTGTTACTCCCCTCACCCCATCCCATCTCACCCTCAGGACTGAATCCCAAACCTGCAGTCTTTCATACAGTGGGAAGGACCATTCACCCATCAGCTGAACAGAAGTTTTGCCCCTTCATTCTACTCCCAAATTCTCCTAATCTCTCCAAAATGAGACCAGGTTTCCTTAGAACAGTAACCCCAAGTACCAGAGTGGCCCACCTGCCCATTAGATTATCAGTGGCCTGGCTAACCAAGGCCTGGAGGGCTGGAGTCCAAAGCACCTGGAAGGGACGGGGGGCCTTGAAACTACCTCATATTCCTAAGGGCCTGGCTGCCCCCCTCTGCAGATACAGCCTGGACCTCCTGTTCTTTCACTACCTGCCCTACCCAGTCCTGGGAAATGTTCCTTACCCTCTTGGCTTTGGTCAATGGCCACACTGTGTCTCTCCTAGAGTTCTTTCGGGTGCTTTTCCTTTCTCTGCCTTACTATAGCAATTGTCCCTGCCTTTACCCAGTTACTTCCCACAGCCAATGCAACAGACTGACCGCTTAGCTAGGTAACTCCCTGGGTGGGCTTGAGGGGCCTACAGCATTTTGTTTTGCGTGTTTGGTCAAAGGCCGTTTGCTCTCTTCCCAACCCAGCCTAGCAAATTTACCTAGTGGGCTACCACATTGTGTGCATACCAGGTAGTCTGTGTCGAATTATAATTTTTTCTTTCCAGTGAAATGTTACGGGTACCAGCAAAGTGATGACTTTGTCCCTTGGTGGATCTAAAATTCAGAGCATTATTCCTTAATGCCATTTCCACAGCTGCTCTGAGAAAGAAAAAAAAAAGACACGTTCCTCAGGAAAAGCTCCAACCAGAATATTTTTCACGTGTTGATGGGAAGATTTTTGTGTGTGTATCTGTTTATTTCTAAGTTCACAATATTTTTGTTTCTCTGATTTTTTTATTTAACCAACTCTAGATCACATTCTTTGGCTACAGGTCAGACTCCGAGCTGCTTTCCTCAAGATAGGGGAGGAGACACATATCAGAGTCCCCTCTCCAAGACTGCTCCTGTGTACAGTATCTTTTTTGCTCAGACTTCCATCTGTCAAATTATTATGATTTTCTGATATTACCTTTTTCTTAAGCATTTTACCGGTTGTGTTGAATATCAAAGGAAACTGCTCTCTGACAAGACAAGAACATGTCTCTCTAATAATGCAGCATTAAACAGAGCAAGTTGTTAATTTGTGGAGTGGGGGAAAGGTTCTGCAAGTTGCCATTGTACAAATCCATTTTTACAAATGTTTGCAGCAGATTCCACAGAACAAAGAGCCCATTCATTGCCAAGAGCCCTGCAGAATATCTGAGCCAAGTGGCCGTGTGTTCCAAGTCGGAGCCTGACCTGTGGACAGCCTTTAATGTCTTCTGCACCCAGTCCTTTTATGACGTGGGCTTTTTTTAAACAGGGTAAAGTGAATGTGTTGCATTGCAAACTCAGGTATTATGAGGAGAAGGTAGGACTGTAGCTAGCAGCGTGGAGACATTAGGTCAGCCACTAGATGTATTTGTGAATTTGGTTTGAAGGACACAGAGAAAGGTTGGAGGGGGAGGTTTGGTGTGTTTGTTTTTTGCCTTTCTTCCCATAATATTTGGTTAACAGGTAGCCTTTTTGCTAGTGGAAGAAGAAAAAAATTGTGCATGTTGTCTTTAATTCCCCTCTCTTCTGTCCTCTCTCTGATCCCCTGCTACCAGCAGCACTCACTTTGAGTGAGAGTTTTTCCACCATAAAAATATAACTCTGAAAGCTGTGTGGTAAAGGAGAATCCTTCCTCCTTGCACTGCATTGAAACACACAGGCTTTTCCTTTCCTTTCCTTTCCCTTTAACTGTTTTCTTGACCCAGGACAAAAGTTTAGAATCTTGGAACTTTGAATCCTACAACTTACGCTCTCTGGCTCCTTTGTAGAATTTTGGAGTCTTTCAAAGGTTTGGTGGTCTTGCCCCCTAGTCTGGAGAAACTCCCCAGAACCTGTCTCAAAGCACTCCACCTTGCTCAGAGGACACCCAGCCCCATCCTTGACCCATAATTGAGGTGGGCAAACCTCCAAGGATAGAAGGCAGCATGCAGGAACCTCCTTATCTTGTTCCAGAACCAGAGGATAGATAGAAGGAATCTAAGGGTCTCCACAGCATTGCTGACAGTCACCCACTTCACACTGACCTGCCTCTAACCTGCCACCCCTTTTCAGGGATGTGAGTACCTGCCATAGCCAGTATGTCACCAGGTCCTTAAAACCTGGGGCTCTCTGAGCTACTTTGCTCTGCTCCCCATTTCCTACCTTTGTTCTTGATTTCCTGGGGAATGGGACAGATGGAGACAGATGGACAAACCTAGCCTAGGCAACATCTAAGCCATGTCCAAGGTTGGCCAAAGTAAGGGGACCCTGGCCTCCCAGCAGGGCAGGAAGTTGAGCAGTGGTTCCAAATCTTTAGCTCTGAGCCCCTGGTCTATGTCTTTTTTTTCTTGTTGGCTTTTAAATTTTTGCAATTTTAAGAAATCTAGTCTTTCAGATCAGCTCTTTTATTGAACTTTAAATTTTCTTTATTGATTATTTTAAACAAACAAAAAAAACAAAAACATTGCTCTCTCTTTCCCAATTTGATTCTTGAGAATCCCCTACACTCCCCTCTACCTTTGCAGTTGATCATTCCTTCTTTTTTCCTCAGCTCGATGCATCTATATGTCCAGTGTCTGTGAAGTGTTTTATCTGTGTCTCAGGATGAGAAACGGCAATCATTCCACCAGGTGCTGGAAACTGATTAGCCTTGAGGCAAAGGTTTCTAGGGCCACAGCTCAGGGATGTGTATTTAATTACAGGGTCCCCAGAAACCCCTCTCTTGGCTGCCACAAGCAGCAGCTTCTTTTTTGGCTTGACAGCTGGACCTGGACTGTTTCCTCAGAGGCAGGAGCCCCAGAGAACATGTGGAGTTGAGGAGCTGGGGCTTCCTTCTTGGCTAGACATGGGCTACCTTGAAACTTGAAGACTTCTGGCTGTCCTGCAGCATGAGCCACAGTGGCCCTGCCTCTACCAGCTCATATAATCCCTGGTCCCTCTGCTCAATCCAGTGCCCATCTGGCTTCCTCCTTCTAGGCCTGCAGCTCTAAATGGAGCACAGCCTGCTCAGGAATCAGTTGCAGGCTCAAAAGGAAGCTGTGAATTGGGCCAGAGCTTGCTCCAAGCCCAAGAAAAAAGTTGTGTTATTGGTGGAGGCTAGTCTTCCAAATCCTGGAGCCAGCCCTGCCAGCCAAAGGATTGTTTTTACCCTTTGGTGACCATTTTTTTTCTTTCTCTGAAATGTCTTATAATAGGTAATAATGTTGTTGACTCAAATTTCCATGAAAAAGAAAAAAACTACCTCTTGAGTGACATCCTGATCGATTCCTCTCCGAAGAATCCTGTGGGAAAAGAATATTATAGCTCCTGCTCTGTTTACATGTTTCTGTCAGGAAAGAAACCCTGCCTGTCCTGGGATGCTGGTGTTTTTGTCTGTGTTGCCATCCCAGGCTTGCGATAGGGGCTTGTGGCTACATTGTGATGTCTGGGCCATATTTGGGGAGTCCCAGCCACCTGCCCCAGCCATGGACTAGCCACCCCCTTGAAAAGACCACCATTTCTTTTCTATGATCCAAGGCACAGGGAGCATCACTTCTCAAAACCCCGCCTTCAGGGGCTGTGATGATAGCACATGCATCAGTGAACGTATCCCTGGGCTGCCTACCCTAAGCCCACTTCTCCCACAGTCCTGTGTAGGAATCGCATAAATGGGATGTCTCTGAGCCCTTGTCCCCAAAGGGCCGGCCAAGGGCTGCCCGCCAGCCTGGCTTCATCAACCCTGCGTGACCAAATGATAGTTGGTGGGCTCTGCAGGCTACCCAGGCCCTCTGCTACCTCCCACCTTGCCAGCTGGCAAGGGATGGGCCCTTTTCTGTGAATTGACTACCTGTGGAAATGTGACCAATTAGTGTGAAATGCATGTTTAGCAAATGTTAGGTACTGTATTTGAACCAATAAATGTGAATCCTTCTGCACATAGCCTCTGTCTGTGAAGCTTGTTTGGGGTTCTAGGAAGGGACAGTGGGGTATCCTAAGGAGCTGGCTGGTGCCTCCAGACCTGTTGTTCCTGCTTGTAGCTAACTCCCATTCCGTTCCTATTGCTGAGGGCCTGGCAGGGGGCTCTCAGAACTGCTTGAATCAGTGAACCAGTGCCAAATGAGATGTCTGCTCTGGGTGCCAGGCACTGTGTTGGGACTTTTCACAAACCTGAACCTCCTTGAACTTCAAGGATTATTACTTCCATTTTATTTAAGTGAGGTGAAGGGACTCATTGAAAGTCAACCAGTTAGAAAGTGGCATAACTAGACTGGTGGGGAAGGCAAACACAGACCTTTGCAGTACAGCGGGATTGAGTTGTAGTTAAGGACATACATGAGGTTGTAGGGATCTAGAGAAGGGAATGGCTTGTTCTCAGGAAGTCCTTCACAGATGAGCATTGAAGGTGAGTCTTGAAGAAAGACACTAGGCAGAAAGAGGAGGCTAGACCAGATAGAGGTGAGAGGGATCAGCAGTATGCTGGAAGGGCCGCCCAGCTATGAATCAGAGACATGGAATATTTGGGTATAACAAGGGATTGCCATGCAGGAATGGTGGCAGATGGAAAGGATAGCAAGACTGGAGGTTGGAGAAGCACTTGGGGACCTTGAATGCCACATTCAGGAGTTTAGGAAGGAAAGCCATCTGCTAAGTCTCAAGAAAGAGAGCCACATCTCCGTGACAGCAGGGTGCTGGTGGTGGCCTGCCTGTTATGTCACTGTGGTCCAGCCTATTAATACCTGTCTTTCCAGGAAATAGATGAGGTTTTCTAGAGTTGAGAAAATGGAGGCTCAGAGGTCTAGGGATGTGCCCAAAGTCGCATGAGAAGTGTCAGAGTTAGAGGACTTGAACCCGGATCTGCCCAACTATCCTGTAATCCTGCTGTTCATATGATCAGAGAAGTGGCAGAGTTTGGGTTGAGGGTTATATGAAGACAGGAAAGATGAAGGCTTCTCAGTTGGAAACCATCAAGGCCGAAGAGAGTCTGATCAAAGTCCATTAAATCCCCATGTGTGAAATGAGGGGAAGCCCAGCTGCCTTCCCACAACCCAGCCTCCTCCCAACACAAGGGACCAGAGAGCCCTTGAGGTTTGAAAGAGGTGGCTTTAGAACAAAGGAAACACTGCAGAACTAATTAATAGACTCTTCCTTGCCCCACAAGAGGGAACAGATAAGACACAGAGATACAAGAAGAAACACGTTTGCTGAGCGCCTAGTGAGTGCCAGGCATTATGATCGGTGCTTCACATACATGCATTGTCTCCTGTAATCCTCATAACAGTTTTACAAAGTTCAGATCTCTGCCCCATTTTACACATAAGCAAATTGAGGCCCAAAGAAATTAAGCTATTTACCTGAGGTGTGCTGAGGTGACACATGAGTAAGTGGCAGAATCGGCTTTTGAATCCAGGTCTGATACCAAAGTTACAGCGGGCTTCCTCTCTGCTCTGCCTCAGCAGTTCAGTAGTGCTGAACATGAATGTCTGCAGTTTGTAACAAAATCAGTAATGGCCTTTGGTTGAACTTTTTGCTATTAGCAAAACAAAACTATTAAACTAATAAAAGACTGATATCTGTAAGAGGTGAGTGAATAGACCCAATCAAATTGATTGAAAAGTAGTGCTCTCCCCAAAATACGTATGCTACAGACACCAAATCTGGTTTCTCAACATAGGCAACCCAACAAGGTGGCTTCAAGGAAAAAGAAGTAGGAGTTTCATTGCCAAAAATCTGGGAAATAACTGCACTCACACTCTACCTTCCTCTTACTGTTTCCCAACCTTTGTTGGCATATTAAAGGCTCTGAAAAAAAAATTTTTTTTTTCAAAAATCAAAAACAAAAATACGGAACGCTTCACGAATTTGCGTGTCATCCTTGCGCAGGGGCCATGCTAATCTTCTCTGTATCATTCCAATTATAGTATGTGTGCTGCCGAAGCAAGCACAGGCTCTGAGAAATCTTACCTGAAGAAAGTAATTCTTTTTAGCCCAGGGCTTACCAAAAGTGTTTAGGCATGGAATCTTTTTTCTTCCTGTTTAAATTGTTGGGACAGTGTTCGTGGAATAAAATTTAGAGCACTGCTCTGAATTTATAAATTGCTACTGAACTAATGCTGAGCTTTTGATTTCCTTGAGTGCTAGGAAATAATCTGGGAGAATAATTAACATGGAGCAAGGCAAAGCACAGTACTAAGCATTTTATACACATTACATTACTGATTCCTCAAAGCCACCCTATGAAGTTGATGCTATGAAGATCCCATTTTACAGATAAGAAAACTGAGGCCCAATAAAGGTAAGTAATTTGCCTAAGTTTTTATGCCTTGTGTGTAACCTCAGAAATGAATGTAAGCAAGCACTCCTGAAGACCTCTCGTTAGCATCTGTGCCGAGATCCTTATCCTTACACAACTCCCTGAGGTAAATAAGATCATCTCTATGTAACTGAAGAGGAAACAGAGCTCTGGCCTATATCAGAGTCGAAAGCCAGAACCCCCCCAGAAATGATGGTTTAAGAAAGAGTGTTGGGATCAGGTTGGATATGGCTACATGGAGCCCTCTCTCAGGGACCATTTTCCTCAGGCAACTTGTGTGACAGGCACGTCAGGGGGTCTCGCCATCCGAGGTCTAATTCCAGCTTTCCCCCTTCCCAGTTATGTGTGGCCTTGACCCAGATAGATACCTCTCACTTTCCTGGCCAGATAAGTGGAGATGATGTGCTTGTGTTTTAGTCCAGGAGGACTCGCTGTGGCTGGCTCAAAGTAGGGGCTTAATTAAGTCAATCCATAAGGGAAAGCTGCAGGAGAGGAGCCTCAGCCCTCACGCCCCAATAACAAACCCAGGAGAGCCAGAAGCTACCTCTCTGGCTTTTGCCTGCCCATCAGGATTTTGGGTCCACAGTGGTAATCAGCCTGTCTGAGATCCTGTGGCAAAAGTGCCCAACCGTCAGACCCAGGGCTCTTGGAGTCTTGTTCCCTTGGCAACAAGTCTCACCATGGAGACCACAGGCCCATCCTTGCCCTCCCTGCAAGCTCCCTCTCCACAGACCTTCCCTGTTCAATACCTAGTCCTAGGAGAAGTATAGGAACTGAGGAAAGCTCCAAGGAGGCCCTTCCTCAGAGTGAGGAGTTTGAGGCACAGCCAGCAAGAGAGTCAAAAGGAACTCCCGTTGGGACACCCGGGTGGCGCAGTGGTTGAGCATTTGCCTTGGGCTCAGGGGCTAGAGTCCCGCATCGGGCTCCCTGTGAGGAGCCTGCTTCTCTCTCGACTTGTCTCTGCCTCTGTGTGTGTGTGTCTCACGAATAAATTTAAAAAATAAATCTTAAAAAAAAAAAAAAACTCCCATTTTTGTGTCCACTCTGTCCCTGGCAAGGTTCTGAGGAGTCTACATGTTGTGGTCTCATTTTGGTTAAAAGCCCGGCACTTACCCTATTTTACCCTCAGTGGAAACTGAGGCTCAAGGAGACACAGTGGACCAGCCCAAAGTCTCACAGCTGGTCGTTGTTGGAGCTGACACTTGAATCCAGGCTTTCTGATTCAGGAACCCTTGTTCCCTCTGCAACTCCCCACCCACACTGTTGAGGCTCGGCTGCTGCACACTGGGGAGGGTTGGACAGTTGGGCTAATTCCCTCTGCCCTAGGCCCTGGTGGTTGCACGAGCAGCAGCCAGCAGCCCTTTGAGGCCTGAGCTGGTTCCTGCAGCAGCAGAGGAACTTGCACTATTTTAAGCCAGGGCCAGCAGGCCCCATGTGGGCACAGGGAGGGTGGCCTCGGGCCCTTGGCCAGCTTCCCGGAAGTCACCATGGCCTCCCTTCTCTCCCCTGAGCAGCTTTCTGAGGCAGTCACTTCCCAACAAACAGGAAGGAGGCCCTCAGGCCAGGAGACCTCTAGCCCCAGCTTCTTCCTCCTACACCCCCGCCCCCAGGCTTCTCTACATAGGGGAGCCCACCAGCCACATACCCTGATCAATGTCCGTTATCTGGGCTGACTCAACAGGTGAGTGTCAGGGGATCTGGACTTCTGCTTGGGCTGCCTTGGTTCACCTGTCACCCATTACCCGTTCACCCTGTGGAGGATCTAGGGCCTCCACTTGTCCAGGCCCTTTGCCCCCTCACCCACAGCCTTGTTTCTCACATACATTCCCATTGAAGCTGGCTACTACAAGCCAGAGAGCAGAGCAGCGGGATCCTTAGACTTGGCCCTGCTCAAGGACCCTAGAGAGAGACAGACTAAGAGAGTGAAATGGAGAGAAACAAATTGGGACGTTCCCAGAGAAAGATTGAAGCAAAAATAGTGATAGACACAGATTAATCATGGCAGAGACAAAATTAGAGAGATCCTCAGAGACAAAAGCAGAGAAAAACAAAGAGACAGCTGCAAAGGGCTGGGGCAAGAGGCCAGCGAGATGACCACCCCCCAAGTATGGGCCATGTCTCAGGGCTGTGGGGGGCCCACCGGCTGCATGGCTGAAGAGGAATGTGGGGAGCAAGGCTGGGTCACCCCTTGAGGGCCAAGCGTGTGCACTATGAGATAAACTACCCCAGGAAAGGGGCCCCAGCTGCGGCTGCAAGCTCCAGGAGAATGGTGGAGAAGCCAAGGCCCAAGGCTGGAGCCTCAGCCCTGCCAGACACCCAGCTCCTGCATCTGCACCTCAGGATCTTCACCAGGCCTCAGAGTCTAGAAGATCCCAGGTCCCTCAGCCCAGACCTTAAGGACATGCAGATTCTGGGAGTCTCCCATTTGTAGAAGAGCAGGGTGGGCCCTGGGAACTCTGCCAGCCACAGAGCCTTACTTCTCCAGCTCCAGCTGCAGTCCTGGCTCAGGTGAAGGGGTGACCAGGCAGAGCAGGGGCTCCAGCGGAGGAGTGCTGTGGCGAGGCAGCTGTGCACAGGCCTGTGAGTTGTCCCATACAGCTTTGTGCACTCGTGTGCCCCAGTGTGGGTGTGTGCGCATGTGTCCATGTGCTTCCACACACACGGGGGCTTGCACACATGTCCACGTCCACGTGCTGCCAGGAGCCGCACTCTGCCTCCACAAGTCCCTGCTCTCAGGCTAGAGAAGTAGCCCCCAGAGGCACCTGGTGGCTCCCACTCCCCAGAGAACCAGGAGGCACAGGGAGAAAAGCAAGCAGGTCTACTGCTGTCCCCCAGCTCCCCTCCCTACACTGCAGCTGAGGCTCCCGCCGGCCACGGCCTTGACCTGGCACTATGGACTTCTCTGACATTGGCATCGGATCTGAACATCTGGCAGCAGGCTGATAAGGGGTGCAGCGGAAACAGCCTCTGCTGCTGCCAGCAGCCCCGCCCCCTCCACTGCCCTGCGAGGGGTCTCCACATCCATACTCCCTCTGCCTTCGGGTCCTGGCCCCACCCCCATCTCTTTTTTCATTCTCTGCCTCAGTCTCCCTTTCCCCATTTCTACTTTCTCCCTTTCTAAATCGCTCTCATTCTTTCCGCCTCACCTTCTCTCTCCTTCCTATGTCCCACTCTCTCTTTCTCTCCCCCACTTCTCTCCCTTCCTCTCTTTCTCTCTCATTTAGGGGTCTGTTATGCTGTCGGTGGGATCTCTCTCCTCTCGTTTTCTGCCTCCTCTTTCTGTACTGTGCCCCAGCCCCAGCCTGATCATTCTTTCTCCTCTCCATTTCAGTTTCTAGATCTCTAGTTTGTTTGTTCCTTGTTCCACCTCCAGGAAATAGGCCTGGCACTTTGGGAAAGTCCCCACTTAGAAGAGAGACCCTGGGCTTTGTTTGCTTGGAGAGGCAGGGAGGGGGGAGCCTGGGTCAGGACACCTCTTCTCCTTCCCCTCTGGGTGGGTCTCATGGCCTGGGACCACCTGGGCTGGAGCTTGAAGCAAAAGACAAATAGGCCACCCAGGGGCTCTGGCAGAGGAGAGAGGATTCTGACTCTGCGAGCCCACTGCCTGGATTCAAATCCTAGTTCCATTACACCCTTGTTTTGTGACATTGGGAAGATATTTCCTGTCCCTGAACCTGAGTCTCCTCACCTCTCAAATGCTGTTCCTGGAAGGTGAGGGTAAAATACTCCCTACTTCCCAGAATGGTGGAGGCTGACCACAGGTGTGCAATAGTAGAGGACCCAACACATAAGGCACTTCTGTGTTAGGGCCTTGCCGTTCCCCTGCCTGCCTCACCCAGTAAGGGTGCGGGCCGAGGAGGGGCAGTGCAGAGGAAGGGGATGCCCTTAAACACATCCAGGGCCATCAGAGGTGAGCAGCGCCCTACGTGAGTGGTGGAAAGTTTCTGCTGACCGCCCACCAAGAAGGCAACAGGACAGGAGGGCTAGGTGGCAGAACCGTTACCCCCATAGGCAGCAGGTGGGCCCTTTGGTGCAAGTAGTCACTCAACAAATGCTCACTGATGCCTGCTCGGCGCTGGCTGCTGGGGACCCGGAGATAAATCAGCCCTGAGCCTTTCCTTGAGGGCTCCCCAGGCTGGGGTGAGTCACTCTATCACAGAAGGGCAAACAGTTGTTCGCGATGATGGTGCAATCTCAGACTCAACACAGAAAGGGCCTCTGAGGACGGACCTGCCAGCCCTGCGGCTTGTTGTTTGTTGGGGTTTTGCTAACATTTATTGAGCATACATGACATATCAGGCAGCCCCTGAGCTTGATACATGGATGGTCTTATTTTGTCCCTTTTTTTTAATTTTTTATTTATTTATTTATGATAGACACAGAGAGAGAGAGAGAGGCAGAGACACAGGCAGAGGGAGAAGCAGGCTCCATGCACCGGGAGTCCGACGCAGGACTCGATCCCGGGACTCCAGGATCACGCCCTGGGCCAAAGGCAGGCACCAAACCGCTGAGCCACCCAGGGATCCCTTTTGTCCCTATTTTATGGAGAGGATGGGAGGCCCAGATAGGAAAGTGACTGGTCCCAGGTCACATGGCTGGGAAATGGCAGAACTGGGATTTAAGACAGTCTCACCCACTAATCCTTCACATTTCTCCTTCTCAGGGCTCAGAGCCTCACTAGGAGACTGACAAGACCAAAATAGTTCTTTCCATGGCACCACAGTGTTGCAAGACCCTGTTTGTCTTGTTTAAGAAGGCAGTGAAAGTCGACCCCATTTCACAGTCTCCCGTCAAAAGAGGTGCAATTGCCATCACTGTTTTTTGTTGTCACGTGTATGTGACATATCAGTGCTATAAGGTGATGCTGGGATATTTCTTTCTTAAATTCAAGGATGAATGGTATTAATCCAGAAAAAAAATCATTGCATTAAAATGGGGAGACTAGGGGCACCTGGGTGGCTCAGGGGTTGAGCATCTATGTTTGGCTCAGATGTGATCCTGGGGTCCTGGGATCGAGTCCCACATTGGGCTCCCCGTGGGGAGCCTCCTTCTCCCTCTGCCTGTGTCTCTGCCTCTCTCTGTGTGTCTCTCGTGAATAAACAAATAAAATCCTTTTTAAAAATCGAAACTTAAAAATAATGGGGAGACTAGTTTCAGTCATATGCAAGAGAAATACACTTATAAGAACTTCAATGGGTGAAAAAGACATAATTATGCAGCTATGCTTGTTGGGAAATAAGTTATATGTTATGTCATAGGTAGAAATTAGAATGAAAATATAGTAGTCCCCTTGTTGGCAGAGGATGAGTTCCAGGACCCCCACCAGATGCCTGAAACCATGGATAATACTAAACTATACACTATGCTTTTTCCTATACATATAGCCCTATAACAAAGTTTAATTTATAAATTAGGCACAGTAACAATAGCTAATAATAAAACAGAACGATTATAATAACATACTGGTAATAAAAGTTACCTGGTTTCTCTCAAAATACTTTGTACCGTACTCACCCTTCTTCTTGTGAGATGATAAAACACCTACGTGATGAGAGGTGGGGCGAGCAGCAGAGGCACCGTGAGGTAGCATGAGGCTACTGTGTGCTGACCTTCTTATAACCTGTCACAACGAGATCATCTACTCCCTGACCCTGGTTGACCACAGGCAATTGAAACAGTGAAAAGCAAAACCACGGATAAGGGGGACTACTGTATATTTAATCCGTAGAATCAGTTAGTTGACTGTGAATAAGATTGTCTTGTATGTATTTTTGCAATTAAAAAAAGATGTGGGATCCCTGGGTGGCGCAGCGGTTTGGCGCCTGCCTTTGGCCCAGGGCACAATCCTGGAGACCCGGGATCGAATCCCACGTCGGGCTCCCGATGCATGGAGCCTGCTTCTCCCTCTGCCTGTGTCTCTGCCTCTCTCTCTCTCTCTCTCTCTCTCTCTGTGTGTGTGTGACTATCATAAATAAATAAATAATAAATAATAATAATAAAATAAAAATAAAATAGAATAAAAAAAAGATGTGTCAGGGGCGCCTGGGTGGCTCAGTCAGTTGAGTCACCAACTCTTGGTTTCGGCTCAGGTCATGATCTCAAGGGTCGTGAGATGGAGCCCCGGCGTGGGGCTCCACGCTCAGTGTGGGGGTCTGTGTCTCTCCTTCTCCCTCTGCTCCTCCCCCTGTGCTCTCTCTCTTTCTTGACTCTCTCTAAAATAATCTTTTATTTTTTTTGAGATTTTTTTGACTTATTTGACAGAGAGAGCACAAGCAGCTGGAGTGGCAGGCAGAGGGAGGAGAGGGAGAAGCAGACTCCCTGCTGAGCAGGGAGCTCCATCCCAGGACCTCGGGATCATGACCTGAGTCGAAGGCAGAAGCTTCTCTGACTGAGCCACCCAGGTGCCCCTGAAATAAATAAATCTTTTTTTAAAATGTGTTAAGTGGCACAAGAGAAAGATACACTGGGTTTTAGATATAGTTGACTTCAGTTATCCAGAAAATCCCTCCCCCCAAGCCAGGTAAGTGAGGTGTCATACGATGGGCCTGCTTCCTCAAATGGAGGGGTGTGGTGCGGGCTCTCAACACTGATTGCCCCATGGCCCTCAGTGCCTATTGCCAACCCCCAGGACCAATGCCTATGAGGTAAATTGTCCAAGGATAGAGACTTCTTCCCTTTTCCCCAATGCCTGGACCAGTGCCTGGCATCTAGTGTGCACTAAGTAAATGTGAGATGAGTGAAGGAATGCACAAAGAATGATGTCCTTCCGTCATGTAACAGAGGGGTGCAGGGCAGAGCAATCTGGGCAAAGTCCCTTGCCCTCTGCCCTGCCCTATCCTGGCCTAGCTACCCATTTGGCCCCACCTGCAACCACTATAGGCAGCCACCTGGCCCTGGAGGCAGCCTCAGCCCAGCTTCCACTTTCCCAGCCATCCACTGGGAATATCAGCAGCCCCCAGCAGATGGTGACATTCAGAGCAGCCAATGTGAATGCACTCGGGAGGTATTCAGTCAGCTCACCTGCTTGCCTTCCATTCCCTTCTTTCTCTCATCACCTTCTGGAAGAGTAAAAAAGATCAAGCCAAAGCAGAGGAGCCACCTGATCAAGTCATCCATGCCCCTGCCTCCATTCCAGCCCGACCTAACTCCACTCCCATGTCTGGGCCAGGCTGGACCCCGCCAGGCCAGACTCAGGGAGGTAGCCATCCAAGGGGAGAGAGGCCAGGCTGCAGGCCTGGTGGGGGAGCTGCCCATAAATCAGGCCCCACTCCCACCCAGTCACTAACAAGCGGGGCTGCCTAACCGCCTACATGGGGTCCCTGCCTCTGGGCTCCCACAGCGGCCTGGAACAGCCAGCTGGCCAAGGCCTCCAGAGTGCCTTGGCCTCCACCCCCACCGAGGCCCCCAGATAGATAGGGGTATTTTTTTTTTTCTTTTAGGAGAAGAAAAAAATAGACCTAAATGAAGAGAAACACCAACAAAGAAGGAGAGAGGCCCGCAGAGTCACGTGGGGGCAGAGACCAATTGGGCCTCCGGTGGCCGCCCCCCCCAGGGCGGGGAGGAGGAGGACGGCCGGACAGGGCCAGCCTACTGTCCGCCTGCCGCCCGCCGTGGCGTGAAGGAGCTCCTGTGTGCCCACGGTCACCACTGCCCCACCTGGGCTGCCGGAGCTTTCCCCCGGATCCCTGGTGCCCACTGTCCACCCTCATCCGGCGTGAGAGCTCTCCTTCCGCTCCGTAAGTGAGGGCCTGGGCCCAGGCCTCTAATGGCCAGCCTCCCTCCTCAGTGCCTCCCTGCGGCCTGGGCCGGCCGCTGCCCGCTCTGAGTGACTAGTGCCCGCTGCTCTGGGCAGGGAAGGGGCCAGCGATTGCCCCCGACCTACCCTCTCATCATGCTACCCCCTCTTCCCTGGACAGCTGACTGGGAGGAGCTAGGCCTCTGGGGACAGGCCCCATGGGCTCTGCGGTGTCCTGCTGTCTAGGGGCGGCCAAGTGTTCGCAGCACTGTGTTGGCCCGAGCCTGGCAGTCTGTGAATGTGTCCATGGTCCCTGGGCCTGTCTTTGGGGCCTCTCAGGCTCCCCGCCTGTGTGTCTGTGTTGCCTCCTCGGATTTGTATGGATTTGTATGGGTTTGTGTGTCTGTCCCTGATGTCCTTCTGTCAGTCCTCATTCTGTGGCTGGTGCAGATCGATGTTTGCTTCCCTGGGCATGTGGGTGGGGGTGGGTGCAATGGAGCCTGGGTCAGCCTCAGAGCACCCAACCTGGGATAGTGTAGCCTCTGGAGAAGGAGGGGGTAAGATGGAAGTGGGGGGGGGGATCCGGCTCCGAGCCCAGCCCCCTAGACCACCTGGAGTCCCAGCCACACTCCTGCTTACATCGCCTGAGTCTTCCTGTACCATGTCTGGTACACTCCAGCCCTCCTCCTCCAGCCCCTTCACTCCCCTACAGAGGTGGTGCTGCTCCCGTTTCCCACCTTCTGCGGGCCCCTCCCAGATGGAGAGCTGTTCACAAGCAGCACTAGCCCCCCACCTCCAGCTCCTGCAAAGGCTAGTGTTTCTGAGGGCTCGGATGTCGGGAGTCCTCCGCTAAGCTGGACTCGGCTCTCTCCTTTCTCACCAAAATTCGTCCACAGCATCTCACGGAAACTGCAGACTCCCCTCGGTAGGGCTGAACTTTTCCATTTTACGTGCAGACCAACTGAGGCACAGAGAAGGGATGCCACTGGCCCGCCTGCGCAGCGAGCCGGCTGCCTATTCCATCCTTTGTTCCGCCGGGTGTGAGACAGCAGGGGGGTCTGCGGGGTCTCCAGCCTCGGCAGGCGGGAGCGAGGTGCCAACCCAGGCCGCTGGCGGGGGAGGCTCCGGCTGGGGGAGGCTCGGGTCGGGGCCCAGGCCAGGTCCGGAGCCTTCAGATCCGTAGCGGTAGCGGCGCTGCGGGTGCCTAACCGCGGGCCCCACCCCCACCCCCACCCGGCCCCACCCCGCCCCGCCCCGCCCCGCCCCACCCCACGGTGAGGACCCTGCCTTTCTGGCCCCGCGGGTCTCAGTACCGTTCTTCGCGGAGGGGCGGGGGCAAGGCGAGAGCGGGCCCCTTTCTCTCGTCTCAATTTTTTCACCTGAAAAGTGAGAGTGACCAGGTCCAGTCTCCCCCCCGCCCCCCCAGAGCAATTGCTGGGCCTGTCCCAGCCAGGGGTCCCCTTTGTCCCGGGGATGCCGGACTCTCCCTCCCCCTCCCCCAGCCCGGGTAAGGGCTCAGCACGTGATGGGGGGAGGGGTTCCTCTGGTCTCCCGGCTCCCGCGCCCTTGATGGCTTCAGGTCCTCGCCCAACCTCGGAGGATCCCCATTTCCGGCCAAGCAAACTGAGGCCTGCGGTGGAGGAAGGGTCCGGCCCAGGTCTCCCCGCTGGGTGCTGCTGGTCGCTCTCGCAGCGCTGAGGCACGCGCTTCGCCGGCGCCACGTCGGTTCCTCCGGTGCCCGTTCCCGGGGAGGCCCATTCATCATCACCACTTCGCAGATGAGCAGACTGAGGGTCAGTGTGTGCGTGCGCGCGTGTGCGCGTGTGTGCATGTGTGTGTGCGGCGTGTGCGCGCGTGTACATTTGCTTGAGTCTCCCGTGAGGAGACGCGGCAGGGCCAGTGGCTCACCTGGCTCCTGGCCTCGACCCCGTGCCTCGGCCACGGACCCCCACGTCCGCCCTCGCCCGCTTCCGCGCGGCACAACGACCAGCGCCCCCGGCGCGGCCCCTGCCACCGCGGGGCTGGACCAGCAGGCGGAGGCTCGAGGCTCCCGGGCGCCCGGCTCCCGCCCGGGCTCCGAGGCGCTCGGGCTGGGCGCGGGGGGCCGCGAGGGCGGCGGCGGAGGCGCTCGGCGGGCTCGGGGGCGGGCGCGGGCGCGGGCGCGGGCGTGGTTGCGGGCGTGGGCCGGCCTCCGCCCCCGGACACCGCACGCGCTGATATAGGGGGGCCGGCTCCTGGCCCCTGCGAGGCGGGTCCGCGCAGCGCGCGTCGGCGGCGGAGGGCCCGGGCCCCAGGTGCGCCTCGCTGCGGCCCCGGAGGCGGCGGGGGGGGCCGGGGGCCGGGGGCCGGGGGGGGCTGCGGGCCCCGCGCCCCCGCCTCCCCGCCCCGGGCCCGGTCGGCCGTCATCGCGGGCAGGCGGCGCTGCGCCCGGGTGCGGCTCAGCGGCGGCGGCGCGGGGGGCGCGGGGCTCGGGCGGGCGGGACGCGGCAGGTGGGCGCCGGGAGGGCCGCGGCCGCCGTCGCCGTCGCCGCGGCCGTCGCGCCCCTTCTGGCCTCCGGGGTTCCGGGGCCCCGGCTCCGCGCGCCTCCCCGCCCGGGGCCTGCGCTCCCCGCCCGAGGTCGGCCCCGCGGGGACCCGCCCGAGCTCTCCGCGGCCGCACCGCGCGCGCCTCGGCCCGACGCCGGGGGTCGGTGGCTCCGGCTGCGCCTCTCGGTGCCGTCGCTGCGGCGGCCTTTGTCTCCGGCGCGGGGCCCCGGCGGGTCGGAGCGTGCGGCCCGGTCCGGCTGCTCCCCGCCCGCAGGTCCGCCTCCCGGTCGTCCGTCTGTCTGTCTCCCGGCCGCCGCCGTCCCGGGCTCCCCCGAGCACGGCGTCCGCCCGCGTCCGCCCCGGGCTCCCGTGGTCTCCGCCGCCCGGGACCCGCCCCGCGCCCCGCGTCCTCGGCGCCTCCCGCTGCCGCCCGCCGCGCCTCCCCGTGCGCCCCGCGCGACCCCCGACGCGAGGGCCCCGCTCCGGCCCCTCCGCCCGCTCCGCCCGCTCCGCCGCCAGCTCCCCGCCGCCGAGCCGTTTTCTCAGAATCGGGGTTTTGTCGTCAGACGAACGAATCCGGCCCCGAGCGCCAGCGCCCGAGGGCCCCGCGTCCCGCGCGCCGCAGACCGGCCCGGAGGAGCCTCGGGGAGGGGCGGGGGGCGCGGGGCGGGGCGGGGCGGGAGGCCGAGCCGGGGGTGCTGCTCCGCCGGGCCCGGGCGGGCTGCTCAGGGCGCGCGGTGCACGGGTGCTCGGCGCCGGCGGCCTCGGCCGGGCGCGGGGACGGGGCAGCGCCGTGGGGTGCCCCCCGCGCCCCCACCCGCCCGCCGCGCTGCCCGTCCCCTCCCTCCGCAGGCGGACGCCGCGGGCATGGACTATTCGTACGACGAGGACCTGGATGAGCTGTGCCCCGTGTGCGGGGACAAGGTGTCGGGCTACCACTACGGGCTGCTCACGTGCGAGAGCTGCAAGGTGAGCGCGCGGCCGGGGCGGGCCGGGGTGCCTGGGGGACTGGGGGCCTGGGGGGCCGGGGGGGGCCTGGGGGACCTGGGGCCCCTCCAGCGCTCACCCCGCTCTCGCCCTTAGGGCTTCTTCAAGCGCACGGTGCAGAACAACAAGCACTACACGTGCACGGAGAGCCAGAGCTGCAAGATCGACAAGACGCAGCGCAAGCGCTGTCCCTTCTGCCGCTTCCAGAAGTGCCTGACAGTGGGGATGCGCCTGGAAGGTGTGCGCCGGCCCTGCAGCCCCCGAGCGCCTCCGAGCGCCGACCTCGGCCGGCGGGCACGGGCGGGCACAGGGGTCGCGGGGGGCAGACGCAGTGGGAGGCGGGCGCCCGTGGCCCCCTTAAAGTTTCTGGAGCCCGCGGCGGGCTCCCCCTGTGACGCCAGGGCCGGATCTCGGCAGGGCGGGGGTGGGAAGTGGCTGGGGCTGGTGAGGGTCCAGAAGCACCTGAAAGGGAATCCTGGGGAGACGACCCCCTCTCCGCACACCTCCTTCTGCAAGGAGACTCACAGCTCCCCCACTGACACCCAGCGGCAGCCGGAGCCGAGGGGTTTAGTGCCTTTGCCGGAGTTCAAGTCCCAGTGCCACCACCCCCAGGCTGGGGGACACTGGGTGATCTCCTTAAAGCCTCTGAGCTGCAGATTCCCCATCGGGAAAGTAGACCAGTCAGTGTGAGGGAGCTGTACAGAATGCTAGCGCAGAGGAAATGCCCTCGTCGTCGTCATCATCATCATCATCATCATGTTATTATGTGTCCATCATCACAGCCTTCACTCATCCAGCCCGCCTGTCCATTTGTCCATCCAAACGGTCAGGTCGTTCATTCTGTGCGTGAGAGTCCTTCTTGGAAGGGTCCTGGGAGGGTGAGGGAAGGCGGAACAATCGGTTCCAGAGGACCCAAGCCCATCCTTGCCTTCCCACCCCCGTCCTCCCACCTCTCAGTCCAGAGGGGAGGAAAAACGTTTCAGCAGGAAAAACTCTAAGTTGCCGAGGGTGGACGGTCTCAGGCTTCCACGCTGCTGGCCGCAGCCGGGCTGCGCGCAGAGCAGGCAGCTGTTGGCTAAAGTTTTTAAACAATGTAGAAAGCCCCTAGTGGCTCTGAGAGCTGCCGACCACAAGCCCTGCCGCCTAGAGGAGGGACTCCTAGACAAGAGGGGGAAGGTCCCGATGTCCCCAGCTCCAGGTCCTTTTGGATCGGAAGACGGTTGTTGAAGGTAGCAGAGCCACCCTGCTGGAGCCCGACAGAGCAGAGCTGGGCTGTCCACCCCCGTGGCAGGAAGCTTGGCCGGTCCTAAGACACCTCCCTGCTAGGCACCCCCCTCTCCCTCCTACTCTCTCTCCCTTCTCTTCGAGCTCAGGGTGGGGTCCTGTCTGAGCGAGGGCTAGGGCCACACTGCGGCTGCAGAGATGCACCTGTTGGGTCCAATCGGTGACACATCCTTGGCCAGGTGGAGGGACATCCGGTCAGCCAGGGAGTTCCCTTCTCCCGGCATAGAACCCTGACCAGCTCTAAATTCAGTGTCACATTTGAAGGCACTGGAGGAAGCCGGAGTCATCCTGTAGTAGGGGTTCAGCAGAGTCGGGTAGTCAGTAACGAAGCAGCTGGACACTGGGGAGTGAACTTGGTGCTATGAATAAGGCTGACAAGGACCTTCTTCCTGTCACCATCTCCCTGCTCGGCCTTGTACAAGGCACCTGAACCCATTGCTGAATCCCCAGAAACTCTCAGCCTGGGTCACATGGCGTGATTCCACTCAGCAGGACGACAGTGGACAAGAGGCAGGACATCTGGGGCAAGGACAGTGGGTTCTGCCCAGATGAATCTAGGAACGCTTCTGGGGGTGGTGACCCTAGGGCTGGGTGTTTGGCAGGCATGAGAAAAAGAAAGGGTTTGAGGCAGAAGGAATAACAAAGGCAGGTTGGAGGAAGAAGAAAACGTGCCGAATGGGGGAATAAACAGCGAAGGGGGAGTGGAAAGAACATGGGGTCTTGTAAAGGGTGACCTGGGAGTGCCAGGCTAAGGAGACTGCCTTCACCCGTGGCCAGTGGGAGCCTGAAGAGGTACTGAACGGGGGAGGCGACACCGTCTGGGATAGGTCTGGGGTGTGGCGTTACGGTGCAGCTGACCCTCTGCTCCTGCCCACAGCTGTGCGTGCTGACCGCATGCGGGGTGGCCGGAACAAATTCGGGCCCATGTACAAACGGGACCGTGCCCTGAAGCAGCAGAAGAAGGCACAGATTCGAGCCAATGGCTTCAAGCTGGAGACGGGTCCTCCGATGGGGGTGCCTCCCCCACCGCCTCCCCCGCCGGACTACATGCTGCCCCCCGGCCTGCACGCGCCTGAGCCCAAGGGCCTGGCCTCTGGTCCACCTGCTGGGCCGCTGGGCGACTTTGGAGCTCCAGCATTGCCCATGGCTGTGCCCAGCGCCCACGGGCCTCTGGCCGGTTACCTCTATCCCAGCTTCCCTGGCCGTGCCATCAAGTCTGAGTACCCAGAGCCCTATGCCAGTCCCCCGCAGCCGGGGCCGCCCTATGGCTACCCAGAGCCCTTCTCCGGAGGGCCGGGCGTGCCCGAGCTCATCCTGCAGCTGCTGCAGCTGGAGCCAGATGAGGACCAGGTGCGGGCGCGCATTGTGGGCTGTCTGCAGGAACCAGCCAAAGGCCGCCCTGACCAGCCTGCACCTTTCAGCCTCCTGTGCCGGATGGCTGACCAGACCTTCATCTCCATCGTGGACTGGGCACGCAGGTGCATGGTCTTCAAAGAGCTAGAGGTGAGTCCCTCCTTCCACCTGGCTGGCTGCTGGGGCTGGGGTGTTCTCTTGGCTCCCGACCCTCTGTCCCAGGGGCTGTCCTGCTCCCCTGCCCTGGCCTCAGGTAGTATGGGGGCACGGGGCGGGGCACACTGGGGGACACCAAGAGGTGTTTCTGGTCCATCACAGCCATCCTTGCTCCTTCCCCCTCTCCCTCCCCTCTCCCTCCCCTCTCCTGCTCTCTTTCCTTCTGTTTCTTGAGTCTGTATTTGTCACAGACTCAGCTTCTTTTATCTCTATCTCTCTCTCTTGTTGTCTTTTTCTCCCTGGTATGCTGTCTCTCTGCATCTCTGTTTCTCTAGCCCTTTTGCTCTCTCTTCCTTTCTCATCTGGTTAGGGGCTTTGCAGGCATTTCTCTCACTTCCCCTGAGACCCTGAGCTCCCCTGAATGACTAGCTGAGTCCTTTGGAAGCTGCCTCTGGCTGCCCCAGCCCAGTGTCAAGAAGAGGACACAACCAATCCCTGTCTTCGCATTTGGAGAGGCCAAGAATTCCTGCCAGCCTCAGACGTCCTGGTGGGCGGGGAGTATCTTCCTATCTGAGAGTTGGGAATGCTTGTGGACGTTTTCCTCCCCACCTACGGGGAAAGGTCTTGCTGTCTCTCTGCAGCTCTTGTGCTTGATGGTTGCTCTCACGTGTGTGTGTCCGTGTGTCTGTGTGGGCAGTGGGGGCTGGGTGAGCGATTGTGGGCCCTGTTACTGATCTTCCCAAAGGAGGCAGTCTTCCTTTTTCCCAAGGCTTTCCTTCCCCTGGGTCAAAGTACCTGCAGCCAAAGTAAGCAAGAAAGCAGCAGGAGAAACAGGCCAGATAGGGAAGAGGTTCCCAGGCATCCTGCCTGGTGGGCCCAAGGCCTGGAAGCTGCCCCCCTAAGGCCCTGGCTCCTTGTTGCCTCTGGCAACCTCTGAGGCACCCTCGAGCCCGGGCAAGCCCCAGCCCTGGTTGGCTTGGGCATAGATGGTCTTTAGTCCAGGCTGGTGGGTGTTTGGCTTTCCCAGGCCAGCCTCCCTGGCTATTCCAGGGCTGGATATAAACAGCAGAGCCTGTTGCCCTCCCTGCTGGGGCCACTGCAGCCTTGAGCAGCATTGTCAGTGCTGACGCCTGGGCTTCCTCCAGGGGCATGTGGCCGGATGGGCCGGGGGCACTGCCCGCCTGGGCTGGGCACAGGGCAGGACAAGATAGGAGGTGGTCATCACAGGGCAGGGGGTCTGGGTTACCCTGGGAGTCAAGAATTGGTGGTGATGATTCCTGCCTCCGCCACATAGGGTCTGAGGATGGGGGCCATGTATTTGCCACAGGATGGGACTTCTCACCCTTGCCCCCTCTCTAGGCCAACCAACCTCATGGTTGGGACAAGAGGCAGGGCCTTGAACAATCCCATCTGCCTTTTAATCCTGGCTGGAGGCCCTGGTTGGGGATGAGGACCCCAGGACCCTTGGGTTGGTTGCCAGCTTCCCCTCCAGACTTCCCATGAGCCCCCCTGTGTTGGGGGGAGGAGGAGCAGAGCATTCCTGGCTTTCCAGAACCCTGGATCCAGGGGCAGGGCACTTCCTCTGGCCGCCTTCCTAGTCTCTTGGGGTTTTTCACGCAGGATGGGAAGGGCTTTTGTCCCAGCTTTGCTGAGTGTTTTTTCCTGCTTCTGGCTTCTCTGTGGTCCAAACCTTCCTGCTTCCCCTTCCCAGAACCTCTGAGTCGAGCCCAGGAATATGAACCATGGTTACCATTCTCTGTAAAGGAGCCTTGCAGATAAGTACCAGCCCAGCCCTTAGAGGGCCTCCTAATGAGCCACGTGGAACTTCTTTCTTGTTGGTCTAACAAGCAAGCCCTGGCTAGTGTCTGTTTGCAAAGCCAGAAGTGGGAAAGCAGGAAAGTGGGAGTAGTGCTGAGTGACCCTCTTTTCCCTTTTGGTAGCCATTCACCCCCCTACTTCCAGGCAGAAGTGGGGGGTTCTCTCACTCCGAGAGCTCGGCATTTTGCTGGGCAGTGGGAATATTGAGATGAATTGGACCCAGGATGTAGCCAGGCTATCAGAAGAAACAGATAGGCATGCAGATGACGCCAATGCAGGCTGCCCGGGGCTCTGAGAGCAATGGAAGGGGACCAGTGGGGGCCAGGCAGGAGTGCAAAAGTCTCCATCTAAGGAAATCAGGGGCTTTTTTGATCTCTCTCTTGCCAGAAAGCAGTCTGGGAAGGTTAAAGACATGCCAGTAAGGGAGAACAGCATAGAATAAGGCCTAGAAGTGTGAAAAGGTGTCATGTGTCAGGGAGTGTCGGGTGTTTCTCTGTGTCCAGAGAGGGTCCTCTGGTGGTATGTGATGCACAGCCTGCCAGGGCTGGCTGGGGCCCGACATCCTGGGGCAGGGAGGGCTCCTACCACACAGCCTTAGCTCTCCCTAGAGGCCACTCAGCCCCTGGTGATGCTGATGACATCTCGCTTACCCAGGGGAAGGCCTGGGGTCTTTGCTAAGCTGCTGGGGATGCTGCCAGCCTGGGGTTCTCCTCCTCTGTTCTCTCTTCCGGCTGAGATGTCCCTCTGTCTCTATTTTTCATCTCACGCAGTCTTGGTGTGTTGGATCTGACAGTGGCACAGAAGTCCGTGACAGAGACCAGAATTGGAGAAGCTTGTATTCAAGTTCCAGCTCTGTCTCGGCTCTGCCACTTGCCATGAATGGGACTCTGGGCAAGTGACTCCTCTGGGCTGGAGTTTCCTTATCTATAAAAGAAGAGGAGTTGAAATAACGTCCACTTCGTAGGGCTGTTGTAAGGATTCGCAAGCCAGGACAGGTAAAGAGCTTCACACAGGGCACAGCACACAGGAGTGTCTGGTAGGCTGGAGCCGTGGCCTTTCCCTCCTGTCCTCTCTGCTGCTGCACCCCTGTAATCATTACTTGCAGGTGGTACTAAGGCCTGGCCCAGAGAAGTGAGAAAGGATAGACCATAGCCATGCTCCCCTGAGCACTAGCACTCCAGGAGAAGACGGGTGGCCACCTTGCCCAGGACTTATAAAGCAACTTGTACCCGCAGCAAGGTAGCAGAAACACCTGTCCCCGCTGCTTGGTGGAGGGCAGTGTGTCAGCCCAGGCAGTCAGCCTTTCTGAACAGTTCCCAGGAAGGGCAGGCTGGGAGGACACCAGATAGGAATCAAGGAGGGGGAGGTGAGGTCCAGGAGTGCCTAATGACCCATCTTGACATTACTTCACCCTCAGCATCCAACTTGGAGGCCCCCGGTTGGCAACAGATTTAACTGCTCAGATCTATGGTTTCATTTAAACAGCAGTAACTCTGTCAGGCCCGGGCTGACAAACGAGGGCCTGCCAACCACTCGGCCAGGGGAGCACCTTGGCCGGCCTGTGGCATGTCAACCACTGGAGAATTACAGAGCCCGCTGGCCTTCGGCTGCCAGACCGATCAGACCCCAGGGGGCTCCAGAGGGGGCCCTGTTGGGAGGGAGGTCAGCTCGGCACCCATAAATACCCCTCCTCCCGGGCAGGCTGCAAAGTGTCAAGGCTCCGGGAAGATTTATGGCAGCCCAGCAGGAGGGGTGGGCGGCTGGTGGGCTGCGCAGACAGGCCAGGCCAATGAGGGACCCCAGGGCTGGGGCTGCAAATGTCCTTGTTCCCCAGGTGCCAGGGAGGTCTGAGGGCAGAGGAGGAACCTTTGCTTAGGGAGAAAGCTAAGGAAGGTGAACACCACCCTCTTTGGTTAAGTGAGCCTCTTAGCCACCTGCTTTCCTGTGGAGAGGGGCTGGCAGCTAGGGCCTTCTGGTTTTCTTTGAAATAAAAAGAGGGTACGTGTGCGTATGCTTGTGTGTGTGCAGGCCGCGCATCCATGCACACACGTGCACTCGTCTCTGTGGGAGGTGTTTTGGAGTTTGGTGTCTTTATGTGTCCATCTGTCCATCTAGAGGAAGAGCAAGTGAAAAGTCTGTTTGGCTGGGGATAGATGGGAACCCCAGCCGGGGCAGGAGAGCCAACCATGGGTCCCAAGAGCCCTTCACAACCGACACCCCTGCGATTGCTCATATGTCTTCTCTAACCAAAGGAGGGAGCATTTATTTGTCCAATTTCTTAGGACAGAAAATCAGGGCAGGGGACGATATGTGGCTGAGTCGGGACTCAAACGGAGGGCACAGGGCACCAAGGCTTAGCCAACATCGCATCTCTCTGCCCTGCCGACCCTATCAGCCCCGTGGGCAGGGCTGCCCCCACCCCTGGGGTCTGAGGTCTGGGTACAGAGTCTGCTCCCAGGGCTTGGCCAGCTGGGTCACTGTGACCCCTCTTGCTTTCTACCCGAAGCTCAGCCTGCTTATCTCCTAATTCTCCGTCTTATCTCTCACTCTTCCACCTCCCCAGCACCCTGTTCCTTCAGCCAGGCCCAAGAGCCCCAGCCCTGCATGTCCTCCCGCCTGCTCTGCCTCCATCTGGGTCGCCCAGGGTGGGCCAGTTGACTCCCGGCAGACACCTTCTTCTTGGGCCTTAGGACTTCCTGGGGACTCTGGGGCAGAGCCCAGCTCCCTGTGGTTACCTTAGGAAGCCTCTGTCTCCGTATGTGTAACGTGGGCAGAATGTTGACCGGACAGGGGTGAGGAGGCCAGGGCTTGCTGAGAATGGGCCAAGTTGCGACCACTGGCCGGGCCTGGCCTTTCTCCTCAGAAACTAGGGGGGGAGGCCTCCTGCCAGTGGTTCTTTGGGGGTTGGCCACTTCCTGAGGAGAGATGGGAGAGATGTCTGTGATTCAGCCTTGCCCAGGTCCCAGTGTCTCTGGGCACCAATCCAGGGCTAGCTGTGGCTGAGTCCAGGGCCCCTAGCTGGGCTTCTCACTCTGCCAGTGTGGGCGCTCGAAGAAGCACTTCCTGACACAGAATGAGGTGAACAAGGGAAGATGGGAAGCTGGCAACTCAAAGCAGAACAGAGACAGGCCCTCCCTCTTGTTCTCAGCCGTGCAGGCCTTGGAAACAGTGGGCAGGGGAGGACTGAGGGAGGCCTGACTGTGTGTCCAGCTGCTCACTTGTTCACTCCTTCAGCCGGCCTGAGGCCAGGCCCAGGCTACTCCAGCGTGGGGGCACAGGGAAGGAGGGGGGCAGGCCCCAGGCTGCCCCCCAGGGTTGGGGGAGGCACAGGAAGGAGGAAGAGGCTTCTAACCCCAAGAAGAGAGAGCTATTCCGTGGGCATTGCCAGTTCCCCTCAGGCCAGAGGCTGCCTGGATCTCTCTGGCCCTTGGGGTTGGGGATCATTCCTAGGCTCTCTGTGCCTGTCTTGGGAGCTGATATCTGTTCATCAGTTGCTCACTGACCCCCCTCCTCCGGGAGCCCAGAGATGAACTGGACATCAGCCCTGCCTTCTCAGACCCCATATTTATTAGGGAAGACAGAGGCACAAATGGGTGCCATTAGATGGTGCAGGTGCCACATCCAGAGGATGGTGAGGGCACTGTGGAAGGAGGAGGGGTTGGGGAGAGCTTCTTGGGGGAGGTAACAGGCATGCCATGAATTCCTGGGTGGCCAGAGAGGGTCCTCTTCCATCCCTGGTGGTTTAGAGCATGGATCTGGAACCAGACAGAGCAGTGTGACCTTGAGCAAGTTACCTGACTATCCTGGGTGTCTTCTCTCCATAGACTGGGAATAACAGCCGTACTGTGGAGCTGCAGTGCAACAACTAGTAGTTATCATAGTTTGAATTTATCACGGGGCAGGGCCCGGGAAGGTGCCCAGGAAATGCCTGCTGTGTAGACGGTGGCCTGCTAATGAGCCGCAGACACTGAGAGGGGCTGGTGTCTGTATCACGTCTCCCTAAGATGATCTGCAGTGCCCCGTGTGGTTCTGAACGCCTGGGAGAGCGCAGTATTTGCCACCATAGAGGGTTGTGGACTGAGAAGGCCAGCTGTGCCTCTGGCCTGGCTCTACCTCTTTGTGATCCCAGGAGAGTCCTTCACTTTCTCTGGGCAGTAGATTTTCATTTAAAAAATAGCAGTTTAAAAAAAAAAATAGCAGTTTGGGCCAGGGGCATGATCCCTGAGGGCCGTTTAGGCTCTGGCATCCCATGGTCCTGAGTCCCACTCACCATTGTCACGAGTGTCCATTCTTGCCATGCTAGTGACCCTCCAGGGTGGAAGGACACCCCACACAGAGGCAGTCCCTGTCCTTGCACTGGGTGCCCTGACTACAGCCTGGGTATTCAGAACCCGCCTCTTTCTTTGTTTTGTTTCTGCTTCAGACGAACCATTGCCAGCCACCTGCTCATTCTGGGTTGGACCACAGGCCAGGAGGGCCCTCCTTTCTTTCCATGAGCCTGAAAGCTCTGTATAAGGCCCAGGGGAAGCCCTGTGTTTGCTCTTCATGACTTGTTTTTTGAGCTATTGAGGCTGCTGGAGATGTGACTACAGGCCAAATGAGCATAAGATTAAAATTAATAATAATCTTCCCTCACATTTAATTTTTTTTTTTAATTTATGATAGTTACAGAGAGAGAGAGAGAGAGGCAGAGACACAGGCAGAGGGAGAAGCAGGCTCCATGCACCGGGAGCCCGACGTGGGATTCGATCCCGGGTCTCCAGGATCGCGTCCTGGGCCAAAGGCAGGCTCCAAACCGCTGCGCCACCCAGGGATCCCTCTTCCCTCACATTTAAAGGAGTTCTTCACAAACTACTTCCATGAACATTATCCACTAATATTTATCAAGTGCTCAGTATGTGCCAAACCCCCTTCTGATGCTTTGCCCCCTCCACAGAGGAGAAAACCGAGGCTCAGAAGGCTTTAGAAATTGCTTCAGGTCACACAGCTTGTCGGAGGAGAGCGAGGGCCCGAAGCCAAGCCTGGCTGAGTTCTGAGCACTTCCACTGGATCTTTTCTTTCTATCTATCTATTTATTTACTTGATCTCTGCTACACTTTGACAAAGTAGGCAGATAGGCAAAAAGGGCATCAAGAGGTGAAGTGGTGGGATCCCTGGGTGGCGCAGCGGTTTGGCGCCTGCCTTTGGCCCAGGGCGCGATCCTGGAGACCCGGGATCGAATCCCACGTCGGGCTCCCGGTGCGTGGAGCCTGCTTCTCCCTCTGCCTGTGTCTCTGCCTCTCTCTCTCTCTCTCTCTCTCTCTGTGCCTATCATAAATTAAAAAAAACAAAAGGAGGTGAAGTGGCTTGCTCAGGTCACATATCCAAGTGAGCCTCTGAATCGTGAGTTGGGAGAGGGACGGACCTGGCTGGATCCCGGACCCACACATGCCTCTTCCCTCCAGGTGGCTGACCAGATGACACTGCTGCAGAACTGCTGGAGTGAGCTGCTGGTGTTTGACCACATCTACCGCCAGATCCAACATGGCAAGGATGGCAGCATCCTGCTGGTCACCGGGCAGGAGGTGACCAGACCCTATTGTGCCCTGTGCCTTGTCCTAAAGCATATTTCCAGAATTCTGAGCCCAGAATTGGGGGCTGGCTCAGCCCTTCCTCAATTGCCTGACCTCCCTCTGACCAGCTGAGTTCCTGGCCTTGACAGGAACCAGCCCCTGGGAAGCAGCTTAGGGATGTGGGGAGGGTCAGTGAGGCTCTTGAAGAAGGTGGGGGGTCTTGAAAGAACAAATAGGAGTTGGTCAGGTAGTAAAAGGTAGTAAAAGGGGGGGGGCAGTTCCACCCCACCAGAGCAGAGGGGACAACATGGGTGAAGGTGCACAGGGTGTTTAGGACAGCACCAGGGGCTGCTGGTACATGGGCACTAATATGTAGATTTGGGGGGCCAGGAGCCCTGTGAGGTAAGAAGGAAGGCTGGAGGTAGGCCCTAAATCCTGAATGAATAAAGGAGCAAGTGAAGGAATTTGCACCCCCCAGCAGGGAATTTGGGGCACTAGGATACGAGCTGGGAACTCCTGGGATCAAGCAGGGAGCAACAGTAGCTTTAAGTGAGGAAAGGCTCACTCAGGTTGTACTTGAGGAAGCACACCATGGGGGCAAAATGGGGGGTGAAGAAGTCAAGGCCACGGTGGAATGCTGGGAACCTGGGAGAAGGACCCCCAACTGGTGGGAGGAGGTGTGGGAGACATGGAGGGGAGGAGGGAGAAAAAGAAGAGGCTGATGCCAGGGTCGAGGCTGGTGGAAGGAGCATCGCTCCCAAGGGGGAGTCACGAGGAAGAGTGGTTGGCAGGCCCTGTGGGGGTGGAGGTTGGAGGCCGAGGCCCTGCTCCCCATCCCGTCTCCAACCCGGGCCCTTGGTCCTCATGCTCAGTTCTTATCTTGGGGGTCTCAGGACATCCAGGGCAGGGGACTGCTGGTCTCCAGGGTGTGACTTGGAGACCACCTGTGAATGCAGATAGGAGAGCCTGAGGTATGAAAGCGTGTTGGTATTGGCCTATGTCATCACGCAGGCTGGAGTCTCCGAGACCATGGGGATGTCCTGTGTGTGTGTGTGTGTGTGTGTGTGCACGTGCATACCTGTATTTTATTGTACAGATATCTCCACACATTGTAAGTGTGTGGTGGTGAGATCTCCCTGCCACCTTGTGTGGGAACTCATACATGGGTGCCTGTCCCATTACCTTGTGATATGACCATATGAGGGCGTGTGTGTACGTGCGTTCACGTTATGAAATGGGTGGACTGCCCTATGAGTGTGTGTGAATGTGAGCCGAGGTGTGACCGCATCCTCAGTCTGAGTGTCCACGTGTGGGTGTGTGGGGACCTGGGCAGTCATGTGGCTGTGTCCATGTATGTCCAGGCACACCTGCCCCGACCCTGCTCCACAACACCCAGCATGACGTGGTGTTTGCTCCCTGTACCACACAAAATGCAAAAGCCACTTGTACCACCGAGCATAAGGAGCTCTGAGCATGTGGGGCCCATGCTGTGGGGTTTGGAGGGTTTCTGGGGTGTGAGGAGATGCTGCCCCCATCTGGCGCAGCTCCAAGGATGGGCACCCCAACCCCCAGCCCCTGACCCCCCCACTCCGGGCCCTCTGCTGGGTGCTCCCTGACCCTGACATCCGCCTGTGCAGGTGGAGATGAGCACGGTGGCGGCCCAGGCGGGCTCCCTGCTGCACAGCCTGGTCCTGCGGGCGCAGGAGCTGGTGCTGCAGCTGCACGCTCTGCAGCTGGACCGCCAGGAGTTTGTCTGCCTCAAATTCCTCATCCTCTTCAGCCTCGGTGAGTGGGCCTGGCCCGGCCTGGGGCGGCGAGGGGGCAAGGTGGGTGGCGGGCCCGGCACCCAGAGGCTGACGTGAGGTTCTGCCCTAGGGTGGGGGCTTTGGTGGCGCAGGGACCCCTCCTACGATGAGTAAGGGTCTAAAGGGACCTGGCCCAGGCCTGGCTCTTCAAATGGAAGCTGTTTCCTCTCGGGGCCTCAGTTTCTCGGTTTGGGAGTACAGACGACCAAGACAGTGCCTAAGATTTGCCCTTTGTGGGACAAGGACTCCTGATAATTTGGTCAATTCCTGGCTGGAAGCCCTAAAAGAGCGCCCAGGCCACCTCTAGACAGACACCTGTGGGGTTTCAGGCTCTCTGTTCCCTGGCTCCTATCCTGGGGGCCTTGTTTTCCCGGTTCCCTGCTTGAGGAGATGGTGGGGGGGGGCCCAGAACCTTTACCCATTCATTTGTTCACTCACTCATGTATTCACTCTACAACCTCTTACTGAGCATCTGTGCTCTGCAAGGCCCTAGAGACACAAGGCAAACAGGATAAGTCCCACACCTGGATTGTCATGGAGCTGACCTTCTCTCAGGAGAAAGACAAGCATGATGTCATTAGTCGGCTATAGAGATGGATGAAATGATTACCGACACGCATGGCCTAGAATCCTGTGATGAGTGCTAAAGAGGAAAGTAACCCAGGGAGGTGGCAGCCCCCGAGCCGGGGGTCTCCCTCTCATTGCCCTCCTGACCCCGCAGCCTCCACCCTCCTCGGGGCTCTCCCCGGCCGGCCTCCTGTCCTCCCTCACCTAGCAAGCCACCTCCGGTGCCTCCTGGCTGTGTCCAGCAACGCTGTGAACACAGACGAGCCCCTGCTGTCAGGTGGCTCCCAGCCCAGTAGAGGCCTTCATCAGGGGCGGGGACAGAGAGATGGGGAACCCAGAGTGGGGAGCAAGGGCTCTGCCTGGAAGGCTTCCTGGAAGAGGGAATTTTGAATGGGGTCTTGGAAGAGGAGTAGGAGTTTGCGGGAGGGATATATCTTCCAGCAGAAGTGCGGATGGGATGGAAGGTCAGAACAGGGGGCAGGATTCAGATGTCATCTTGGTGGCTGCTGACATCATAGCCCCAGTCTGGCAAGGGAGTGCCTGCCCAAGGGTGGGGAGAGCTGGGCAGAGAGGGGTAACTGATGAAGTGTGGCTTGTGGGAAGCCCAGTCCTCGGGCTATGGCCACAGGGGCTGGTCTCCTGACTCTGGCCCCGCAGCCTGGTAGCTGGAGGGCTTCTGTGCAAGGCTGCAGGGCTTGGTAGGGGACAACCATGGTGCGGGGCGGGGGCAGAATCCAGGGCAGCCAGTTAGGAGCGGTGGCCTGGAGCCTGTGGAGGGGCCTCGGGGGCCCGGGCCAGGCTGGCTGCAGCTGGGGGAGATGCCGTTCCTTCTGGCCTCTGGTGGCTCCCCTGGTCTTTGTGAGCTGCCAAGCTCTGGGAACTGGCTTTGGCCAGTGGTTGTGTGCGGTTTGGGGTGTGGAGACTCCAGGAGTTCTGTGAATCTTTGTGCCTTTGCGTCGGTGCCTTTGTTTTCACGCACGTGCAGGCTATGAACTCTCATGGGCTGGCGGCTTCTTACACATCGTGTTGTATAAAGGATCTGTAATCGGAGAGTTAGAGGAGATTTGGAGATAGGAGAGATTTGGAGCGCGTATAGAATTAGGAGTGTGGTGTCTGTGGTGGTCTGGGTGATGTGTGAAGCAATAGTTCTTGACCCGACCACCATCAAGAGGCCTTCAGGAGGTCTAGAGGAGGGGTGGGTGGATGGTGGGCTGCCAGCCACCAGTCTTCTTGGCCAGGCCTCCCTGTGAAGCGGGTGCCAGGTCTTGGCTTTCCAGACCCCCCTAGGGCCCGAGGCATACCCCTGCAGCCCCCGCCTCTCTTCCCAACAGGGTCCCGGGTGCTGGGGACTGCCAGGGTCAGCACACCTCTGGCCCTCACCAGGCCATAAATCCAGGGCTCCTCCTTGTATGGAGTGTAAGGACGGCAAAGCAGAGCCCGGCCCTCTTCTCCCGGTCTGGCCAGGGTGAGTGGCCACGCTCAAAAGCCTGAGTGCCGGCCCCTCCTTCTCACTAGTCTTCATTATGTTCTCCAGAGTGGGCAGCTGGGGGCCTGAGGCAGGGGCTATCTCCAGTGCTTGGCTGGCATAGGCTGGAGGGTGGGATGCAGGAGGGAGAGTGAGCATGTATGTATGCATGTGTGTACACCTGCGAGGCAGGGCGGAACAGTAGTCAGGAATGCGGACTAGGGATGGACCACCTGGATTCTAAATCTGGACTGTGTGTCCTAGAGCAAGTCCCTCCCCTCTCTCCAAGAGCCTCTATTTTCCCATCTGGAAGATGATCATCAAAATAATCCTTAGTTTGCTATGAGGATTTCATGAGGGAATCCCCCCGGTGTCAGTGTGGGGCCTGGCCTCTTGGAATGTACATCGGTATTGTTTTCCTTCTAACCCTCATTACGATCAGTGAGCAAATGAATGAATGAAGTGAATGAATGAACCTGTCAGTCTCCATGTCTATGGCTGCTGTGTCTGGCACAGTGCCTTGTCACAGGGCTGTGGGTCTGGCTGAGGTGGGTGGGGGAGCGCCCAGCCAGCAGGTCAGAAACTAACTCTAGTGAGGCTGAGTCCACGAGGGGAGGAGGAGAAGGCCCGGTGCCTGGGCCTGCCTGAGCTCCTGGGAGAACAGTAGGGGAGGATGCCAGGTGAGCCAAATAGGCTGTTGGCGGACAGGTTCCAGGTTCTAGGTTCCAGGTTCCAGGTTCCGAGTTCCAGGAGGAGCCTGAGCAGTCCAGTGTGATCAGGGTTGGGCCAAAGGAAAGAAACCACCCACACCTCAGATATCAAGGAAGGCTTCTTGGAGAAGGACTGGGCTGAGCTGGGCCTTGCAGTCCGAGTAGGAGTGTTCTAGGTGAAACAAAGCGAGCAGCAGCGAAGGGGTGTGCGAAGGGATGGGGAATCCTGGAAGTTCGGTGTGGTTGTGGGGCAGGGAGTAGGTGGACGGGTGCTGGGAGGTAGGCAGGCAGGGACTGAGCTGTAAGGCCTCAAATGCCAGGCCAAGGACCTTGACCCTTCCCTTGGGAAGGCTTTTCAACTGGAGTAACATGATCGAATTTGCATTCTAGCAAGGTCCTCCCAGCGGCAGCATGAGAGAAGGATGGCAGGCGGCAGGCGGCAGGCGGCAGCCCAGAGTCCTGGGGCTGGAGTGAAGTGGACAAGTTTGGGCGAGATGAAGGGGAAGAGCTGCCCAGAGTCTGGAAGGTGGCAGGGGAGAGCCTCTCCCATGTTCCCCAGCCCGAGGGCCCAGGGATAGGTCCCCGAGGGACCTGGAGCCAGAGAGGGATGCCCACTTGCCCTTAGACCTCCAGCCGCCGGCGCCCTGGCCATCACCCTAGGGGCACCTCCCTGGGCCAGGCCGCTGGATCTCCTGTGACAGCCGCCTCCCCACTGCACCCCACCCCATTGCCCGCAGCCCCCTCAGCGCCTCCTTCCCGCCTGCCTCCGCAGAAGGATGCCATTTGGCGTCTAAATAGCCGTCTCCGGCAGGCGTGGAGGCAGGTAAGGAGGTTTAATTAAAATTAGTGCCTCTCTCCTGGCAATCGCGGTGTTTATGAAGATGGGCCCGGCTGGCATTGTTCCGCCGAGGACTTAATCGAAGCTTAATGGATTGACCTAACATTCGATTTCCTGACTCCCATTGAGGCTGCCGCCGTAGCATTCCCTTAAGCGTTTGCAATTTACCCACTGCTCCGCGCCAACAAAAGGCGGCCTGAATAGCAGCCCCACTCGAGGGGCCATTGTGCGCGGGGGCGCCTGCCTGAGTCACCGCTATTGGGACAACATTCTTTATGCCTCGCTGGAATGAAAGGATTATTCAAATATTCAATTAAACCGTGAAAAGGGGGCTTTTCTGAGAACCTGGGGGCCCCCAGCTCCGCAGCGCTGGCAGGCTGCTCTCCGAGGCGGGGGTGCCATCTCCAGCCCTCTCCCGCCTCCCCCCTCCAGGACTGCTGGAGCTGAGCGGCTGGGGGTGGGGGGCACTCCAGGCTTTTCTCCCCGGTGCCCGTCTCCGAGCTGCGGCGTCCAGGGGCCCAGGGCTGGGTGCGCAGATTAGGTCCGGCTCTCGGGCGCCCGTGAGGGTGGAGATGCATTCGCCCCTGTTTTGCGGATGACAGTAAAGGGCTCAGGGGAAGGGCCTTGCCCAGGATCACCCAGTTGGTGGTGGAGCTGGGATTCGAACCCCTGGCATTTGAAGGGAGAACCGCCGGGTTTGTATGACCCCCTGCTCCTGCGTCCAATGAAGAAAGGCCTGGTGAGCAGTGGGATGTTGGCTCTGTTACACCTGTTACCCCACAATATCTTCACGACGGTCCCCGTAGAGGGGGTGCGGGTAGGCAGGAAAAGGAGCACAACTTGACAGTGGTCTCCTCCAGGGTAAGGAGGAAGAGGAGTCTGAAGCCCAGAGTAGCCTCAGAAACCTAGGCTCCCAGCGGGGGGCCCTGGGGCAGGACCCCTGGATTGGAAGAAACGAAGTTTTCACGTCCTGGCTCTTGGAATCCATGTCCAAGCTTGACCCGTCGGGCTTTGGAGCCAGGAGACCTGGGGTTGAATCGAGACTCTGTCATCTGTTGGGTGTCCTCGGCACACCCCACTGTCTCCGCGCTCAGGGGCGCCCTTTCCTGCCTGCTTGGGTGTCTGTGGGCATTAGCCGAGCGAGCGCCCGGTGCCCGGCGGGTGCCTGGGAGACGGGGAGCACTTGTGTTACAGTCACTGGGGCTCACCGCTCGGTGCTGCTTCTCCCAGGCCTGTAGCCCACCACGCAGGGACGCTGGGGGGCTCGTCTGCAGAGAGCGCGGCCCTGAGAGCTGTCCTTGTGCCGCACCCACCCCCTGAACTCCACCCCATTGTCCCTGGTACCCTGCGGTGAGGAGAACAGTAAATCCTGGTAAAGCCGAGGCTCCGGGACACTCCCACTCCTGCCTCTACTGCAGCATCCCAGCCCAACCTCCTCCCCCGCCAGCTCTTTCCTCTGGGCCCCCTTACTGCTGTGTGGCCTTCAGCGGAGCCCTGTCCTTCTCTGGACCCCCAGCCTCCTACTGTGAATTGTTGGAAGACAGTGTCAGGAGCATTGCCCAGCCTGGGGTGGGTGGGGGAGGAGGTGGGGATGGGCAAGTGGGGGTGGGAGGTGAAGGTAGACAGGACCTTATGGGATGAAAAGAGGTTGGGACGGGGATGGGGCCCGTAGTCACCTCCTGTGCCTAGGAGTTCAGCTTCAGAGAGAGTGGGGCCTTCCCCATGACCTTTGAGTGTGTCTGGAGTAGTCCAGGCTAAGGAGGAAGGCTGCAATGTACCGTTGAACAGGTTGTTCACTGCACAAGGGACTGAAATCCAGCTTGAATAGGGGCTGAAATCCAGCTTGAATGCCTCTTGCCATACTCTCTCTGTGGACAAAGGGGAACTTCTTTTTAATTGGCATGAAGGTGTCTTATGGGCAAATGATGATCTTGGGGAGGTGAGGAAAAAAATAACGTTGACTCCCTTATTGAAGGGAGGTTGAGGGGGCCTGCGAGGGGGATGCTGTGTGGAGGACTGGGGCCAGATCCTGCCATACGCCTTGGGACCAGCTCGGGTTTCCCTAAATCCAACTTTGGACAACACAGGCCTCAGCAGGCGCACTGGGGGCGGCTGGGGATCAGGGTTGCCAGGAGCATCAAGCCCTCCTGGCGCAGGGGGTGTTAAGAGGGATTAGAAGGGCCAAGGACTGCACATGCTAGGCTCCAGACTCCCCCGCAGCCACAGGGCTGGCTGGTGGGGATGGGGGCAGAGAGGAAGTGGATGGATGACCACTTTCCAACCCCTGGGTGTTGTATCGCAGGCCAGCCAGGCTGGATTTGGGGATGGGGTACCAATTCCGTGGATTCCTGTCGAACCTCGGCCGCTGTGCTGGGCACCAGCTAGAGGTGCTGCCCAGGAGCTGAGGGAGACCTGCCAAGCAGCGATGAGGACTAGAGTGACAAGAAATGGACCCTTTCTAGGCGCCCCTGGGTGCGAGTGCCGGCACCCAAGCTCTTACCCCTGCAAGGTGGCACGCCCCTTTCATAGAGGAAGAGCGCCTTGCAGCTCAGGAGGGGACAGAGCACAAAGCCACTGCCCCTAAATGGTGGGACTGGGATTTGAACCCCAATCAGCCTCACCCCACAGATGTTTTATTTTTGGCGTGTTCACTGGACCACCACTGGGTATGCAGGAGGCCTTGGTTATACTCCTCTGTCCCTGGCACAGTTGACCACTGGTCCACGCAGAGCTGCCTGCCCTCCTGTCCCTCCCACAGGCCACCATTTTAACTTCACTTTCAAACATGAAGGTTTAACTTGGATTCCTTGTTTGTCCCTGTTCTTACATAACACGCATGCTTCTGTGCCAGCAGTTTTAATTTATGTAGACGGCTTTGCCTTGTAGATCTCATCCTGGCTCTTCCTTTTCTGTTTTTTTTTTTTTTTCCACTTTGCTCTATGCTTTTAAAGATCTGTCCATCTGCTCTGTGTCATGTCTGCTCCATTACTTGTGTCCACCGCGTGGGACTCCCTGGGGTACACCTCCATAAATGGTGCTGCAGTGAACATCTGTGTGCCCCATGGCTCCAGGGGACAATCTCTTTGGGGTACTGGAAGGCTCTTGATTGGTTGCAGGGTAGACCAAAGGAGTGCCTGTCGGTCTCTAGAATAGGGTCACCAGCGCCTGTGCCTGGCAGTTGGGACATAGGACCTTTGTAATCACAGTGGGCCTCGTCTGGTGATGGTGCTGCTGCTGACCGCCACGGGGATGACGGCAACAGGACAAGTTTTTTGTTTTTGTTTTTTTAAGTAGGTTCCATGCCCAGCATGGAGCTCAGTGTGGGGCTTGAACTCATGACCATGAGATCAAGACCTGAGTGTTGAGAGTAGGGGTAATAATGGTGACACACTGGTCTTCTTATGTGCCAGACACTGTTCTCTGAGCACTTTCCACCTGCCAAGTCTCTGAATTCTGCCGACAGTCTGGTGACTTACATCGGGTGATCTGAACAGACCTGCAAAGGTAATAAACCACGTCACCATTGTCACCATTTTGCAGGAAATTGAGAAGCTGAATCACATGCCCAGGGACATACGTGGTGAGGTTGGCATGGTTTTGGAGACGATGGAGTTACTCATTGTGACCAGTGTGATGGTGATAGTGGCAGTAATGATGGTGACATGTGATTGTGGTTTGGTTGATGGTGGTGGAAGTAGCCACATTTGGGAGGGACACGGGGCTGTCAATCTCGGTGATTGATGCTGCTGGCAGTGTTCCTCAGCCATGGTGATGGTGCTATGGTGGCGGTGGGAGGACTGGTTGTGTTGTTGACATTGGCAGCGCCCCGCCCCTATCTTCGGTGCTTATAGGGACGTTGGCGTTGCCAGTGACCACTGATGGTGTGATGGGCTGGGGATCGTGACAGAGCTCCTCCCTTTGCAGACGTGAAGTTCCTGAATAACCACAGCCTGGTAAAAGATGCTCAGGAGAAGGCCAATGCCGCCTTGCTTGATTACACCCTGTGCCACTACCCGCATTGCGGGGACAAGTTCCAGCAGCTGCTGCTGTGCCTGGTGGAGGTGCGGGCACTGAGCATGCAGGCCAAGGAATACCTGTACCACAAGCATCTGGGCAACGAGATGCCCCGCAACAACCTGCTCATCGAGATGCTGCAAGCCAAGCAGACTTGAGCCTGGGCTGGGTGGGGCCGGGACCGGGGCCAGGGTGGGGGTTGCAGCCACCCCCAAGGCCCTCCAGATGTTTGATTTTATTATGCCGATCCAGGAGCCCCACCCTGTAAGCCCCTGCCCCTGAGCTGTCTGAAGCCCTGTGTTTGGGAAGGTGGGTGAGGGTGGACAGGGCCTGGCTGAGGGAGGGTGGCCCCACTGGCACTTGCTTGCTACTCAGAGTGCCCCAAGAAGGCGGCTGCTAACCATCCCCTCCCCCTCCCCTTGCACCCAGCTGTCTGTCCTGGAGTCTGGAGCACATATCCAGGGAGGAGGTTCGGGATTCCCTGGTGGGCCTCAATGTCCCTCAGGTCAGAAGTTGTCTCTCCCCTCTCCGGGAAACAGAAGCAGAGAGGCTGAGCGGGCATCAACTGGGGGAGGAGAGGGGGTCTCCGGAACCCCCTCCCAGAGACCAGGAGGGAAGCCCTCTGTTTTGTTAACTAGGGGTAACTGAGTTTGCAAAATTGATCATGCACTGTGGGTCCCAGAGGACACTGGGGGGAGGGTTAGGACAAAGACCTCCCCCAGCCCTTCTACCCCATCTGACTTGTGCAGGGGAGAACTCTGACATGCTATCTGAAAAGAATCTCACTGCAATCAGCTTTCTATCCCTCTCCCACCAGGGAGCTAGAACATTCTAGCCGCACCCACAGTCGGCCAGCCCAGGCTGGTAGTATCTGCAAGGCTGTAGTCAAGAGGTTTGTGGGTTTGTGGGGTTTGTTTTTTAATCTAGTAATCTAGATACTTTCTGAAAGGTGTATATGTGGGGGGAGGGGCAGGGGATGGATTTGAGGATTGAGGCTGGGACTTGGGGCTTAGCACCAGGTACAGCCCATGGTTTCTCACCAAACACCTGCATGCCAAGTACCCCAAGGGTGGTGCTGGACCATTGTTTCAATCCAGAGAAGAGTTGTTGATTACCCCTCCTTAAAGGAATAGCAGGGTGCCCTGCTGGTCTGAGAGTCTCTGTGTGTGGGAGTATGGGTGACCTTGAGGAGGGTGTATGGGGTCTCCAGATGGGGGAGATTGCTGAGAGGCCCCTCCCTCATTAGCCCGGTCCCCTTGGGTTCCTGGCTGCAAAGCTTGGAAGCTGGGTTTCAGCTCCCTGGTCTCCTCTGCCCCGTGTCCTGAAAAACACGTTCCAGGCCCAGGCACTAGGGAGGGGCCTTGGCTGTCCTTTCTCCCCTGGCCTGGGCGTTCCTGTCTCTCCTGCTTTCACGTTGCCATTACAGCTTGTGCTGAGCCTGTCCAGTTGGAGGTGACTGGGCATCCATGCCTCCTTGCCTTCCAGCACCCTGTCTCGGTCCCCACCCCTGCCCTCTGAAGTGTGTGCCCCTGCCAAGGCCAGAGGCCCATGACCCCAAAATGAGAAGTGCCCTTAAGAATCTCCCAGCCCCTGCAGCCCTAGAATAAATTTTGCAATTAGTTTCCAGCTACCTTTGCCTATGTACATTCTGGGGCCAAGGCAGAAACTCCAAGATGGGTTTGGGCCGCGGGGGGGGGGGGGGGGGGGGGGGGCGGTGTCTAGGGTGGGGAAATGCTGTGATTGGGATGGAGGCAACGGATAAGTTTTGGATCAACACTTGGGGCCAGAGTGGGGCTACACCAGGTCCTGATGGGGAGCTCTTGGGTCCCACACCATCCCTGGGACCTCGCCATACCCAGGAGGCCTGGGAGATGCGTGGGTCTTCCTGGGCCTCAGCCTGAGTCCCCCCTGGCCATGCGTGTCGGTCTTGGGCCGAAGGGACAGTCGCTGTATGAGCACCTCCTGTGCGCCACGCGTCACGTTCCTGTCCCGACAACAGCCCTGTCAGGTCGGGGTTCTAATCCGGGAGAGACACTTGGCAGCCAGTGGCCTGCAGGGGCAGATTCCAACCTGGGTCGTGCTGGCCTCGGAGCCTCGGCGCTTCCCTCCTCCTGACGGCCCGGGCCGCCCGCTCGCCGGTTCTCCCGCCTCCCTCCGCCGGGTGGCAGCAGCGAGCACGGCCGATTTCTGGAGCGCGGCTTCTCGGCCCTTCGCCGGCTTGGTCTCATTTTGTCCCATCTGCTTCCCAACTGCTTCGGTAGTTGGCAGCTCCAGGTTACAGATGAGGAAACCGAGGTCCAGAGAGGTGAAGTGGCCCGTCCAAGGTCACACGCTGAGAAGCGGCATGCCAACCTCCGTGTCCCCACCCGCCCGACTAGCTCACCCCTGGGGCCAGGCCTAGTCCACTCAGGCCTTTATGCACATTAGAAAAAAGATGCCCCCCCCCCTCCCGGGGAGAAGTATCCCTAGGCACACAGCCGGGCAGTAGCTTTTATGGAAAGCAAAGTGTCCCTTTCCCTCCTGGCACCTTCAGAAGTGAAGTAGATGCTCTGGTTCCTGCCTCTGGGGAGCGTCCAGTCTCGTAGGACTCTCTCGGTCAGGTCGGTCAGGTCAGGTCGGTCAGGTCGTCGTCTTGTGTGAGCCTCAGGTAAGAGCCAGATAAGATGAGGAAGTGATGGATTCTGTCCCTGGGGCGACAGGAAGTCCTCTCAGCAGAGGTGTCATCCAAACTGGGTTTTGAAGGATGCCCAGGGCTTCCCCAGCTAAGACAATCGTTGGGAGCCTGTGGGCAGGTGTCTGGGGACCTGAGCCAAGTTATTTGGGCTGGGAGTAAAGCGAGTCGGTGGTGGGGAGGAAGGGCATGGGGCGGGGGGGGGGGGGGGGGGGCTGGAAAGGACTCCTGGGGGGGGCGCCCTAGAGATGCCTCCTCCCGCCCTCCCGCCCTCCTGCCAGTCTGCAGTCCCTAGGATTAGTCCGTGGGGAGGCAGGAACTCCCCGGGGCGGAGGCGAGCGGAAGGAGTCAGAGGCCGCCGAGACCAAGTGCCTGTCCCATTCAGGGCCAGCTTCGTGCCTCCCAGTGTTGCTGCGCAGCAGCAGGCAGCCGGGCTGAGTGCCTTGTTCTCTGGAACCGTGACAGTGATCCAGTGATCGGTGATCTGGTGATCCACCGCCTGCTGCTCCTTCCTGCCGCACCGCTGTGTCTTCCCAGAGCAGACGGACCGTTGCTGCCTCCTCCACCCCCCAAACCCGCTGTTTCCCGACTCTGCCGGGGGTCTTGGAGGCCTCACCCCCCTGTCTACAGGGCAGGTTCTGTGCGCCACCTCCCACCCCCAGTCCCCTATACATCCTTCTCTGAAGACAGCTGACATTCTTACTGTGTGCGAGGCCCAGCGACCACCACACAAGACTGCATTGACCCCTCTTGTCACCTGTGGGATTGGCCTGATGTCCCCCATGGGCTTCAGAAGGTTCGACAGCTCCCACCCCTGGAATGAAATACCCGGACCCCTGTCCTTGCATGATGGATCGGCCACTTCCGGAGAGTGGAAGCAATACATGAGGTCCCAGAGAGAACTTGGTGCAGCTTGTGCCTTGCTCCATCTCCAGGCTTCCCATGCAGCCCCGCCCCACCTCCACTCAAGTGAGCCTCCTCCAGGGAGGCTGCTCTGATGCTCACATCCTCTGGCCCCTGCAGCATCTGAGCTAGGATGAGGTGGGCAGGACAGTGGTAGCGGCCCCTGGGCCCATCCTTCACCTGGCTTCCACCTCAAGGCCCACCCTGGTGCCAGCCTCTAACATGTCATCACCACCGATCACCTCGGCCCTGAAGCCAACTCTCCCTAAGAAGGGACCTGGACTCAGGAGTCTTGCCCCTAGCCCCTAGAATCAGTGGTGGCAGGCAGCACCCTGTCCCATAGCCAGAGTCTGAGTTGGGGTCTCCCCGCAGCATGACCCATCATACCTGGAGCCAGGCCCACCTACCCTGGTGCCTTCTCTGAGCAGTCTTGTCTGGGGGACTTCCCCTCACCGCACCAGCGGGGGAGAATATCTCTGAGCCTCAGCTTCTTCCTCTGTATAATGGGGGTGACAATAGTCATGGAGCTGAGGTGAGGACCCACAGCTCTAAGAGTCAAGGACTCAGTACCAGCCAGGTACACAGTAGGTGCTCATTAAGTGTTGGCTGCACCAACCCTGTTGATGAAACTAGGGCTGTCTTGATTCCCAGAGACTAAGGGGCAGCTTCTCTTGTCCCACCCTCCTCCCAGGGAGCCTGGCCTCCCGTCCCCCTCCCCAGGCTGGGGTGACCCCAGGAAGGAACAGGTCACAGTGGTACCACTTATTAGGAGAGCCACCGCAGGGCTCTGAATTTCAAGGCAGCCAGGAAGGGCCAGGGGTGGAGGTGTGGGGGACAATCTTGGAAAGTTAGGGGGTGCTGAGCTGTGGGGCACAGCAGGGCTAGCACAGTTCCAAGGCAGGGGTCCCACTGGAAGTAGGCAGAGGTGGCTGGCAGACGCAGCAGGTGGTCCTACGGGGTCGTGCTGTCCCTCAGGGGGCCCCACGCAGGCAGAGCATGAAGTCCACAAGCGCTCGCTAGAAACCTGGGAGGAAGGTGTTGGGCTGAGCCAGCAGAGAGTCCTGGTGGGGGCCCTGGAAGGGACTGGAGCTGAAGCTGGGGAGCCCTGGGGGTGGGGGCTGTGGCCCGGGGCCCTAGGCCGGCTCCCCCGTCCCACTGTCTCCCTCCAGGAACAGCGGGGGGCGCCCCGCGGACTTCCCGGGCTCCCAGGGAGGGCGGCGCCGCCTCGGGAGGGAGGGACGCGGGGCCTGGGCGGGGCGGGGGTCTGGGGGGGCCTGGGGGGGTCTGGGGGGGGCAGCCGCGGGCCGAGGCGGAAGCGGCTCCGTTGCTACGAGCGGCCTTAGCAACGCGCGCGTTCAGCGCAGACAAAGGCGCCGTCACTGGAGCGCGGCGGGGGTGGGGGCGGGGCGGGGCGCGGGCGGGGCGGGGGCGGGGCGCGCCGTGGGTGGGGGCGGGGCGGGGCGGGGCGGGGCGGGGCGCCGTCGGGCCCATGGAGGGTCCACCGCGCGCTGGCCTGGAGGGGGCGCCCCCCGCCTGCTCGGCCGAAGCGGGAGCCCAGGCTGGGAGCCGGGGCCCTACGGACTCGGGGCTCCCCATGGCGCGGTGGGGGAGGGGCCCGGCCGGCATCCGCAGCCTCTGCGGCTGCTCGGAGGGACGGGGGTTCCCCTGTGCCCGGGTTAGAGGAGTCCCCGAGGCAGGGCTTTAGCCCGGAGCCCCGCCCAGCGGGAGCCGCACGGACCGGCCTGTCTCGCGCCCACAGGGAGGTCCCCCGGGTATGAGGCCGGGCCGCTGGGCTCCAAGACCGGGTCCTGGGCGGACACAGGCGGGCAGTGGCCAGAGGCCCCTCTGCTCCCCCGGGCTAGGCTGAGCTCCGGAGGCTCAGCCCTCTCTGAGCAGGCCCCGGGGGAGCCCCAGCCTGGCTCCACTGCCCACAGGCCCCCATCAGCTGTCCCGCTGGGGGCAGAGCCTGAAGGATGGCGCTTGCTTCTCACCAGGTTTGGAAGTCCTTGCGGCCCGCAGGGCATCGGGGGAGGGGCGCTGAGAGGGGCACACCCGGGAGGCTGGGCCTGGGGGGCAGACGGAGGGGGTGCACCAAGGAAGGAGGGCTCCGGGCTCCCTGCCCCTCCTGCAGCACCGCGCTGGGAAGGGAAGAGGTCCCAAACCTGTTCCCTAAGTACCCTCTCCCGATGAGCACTGCGCTATCCTGATGCCCCCAGTGTCCCCATGGAGGCCTCTCAGACGCCAGGGAGAGGAAGGGCCCGCAAGGGGGAGGACACGTGTGCTTGCTTCTCGAATCACCTCCATCCTGGGGCAGGGGGGCTGAGGGGGTGTCCAGGTGCCAAGGGGGAAAGGGGAGCTCCCTGACGTGGGAGCTGTACCTGATGCCTTGAATGCTGTCAGCTCCACAGCCTGAGGACACAGGAGGTCATCAGGGGAGGGGCCCCCACTCCCCCTGCTCCCCCTTGCCCTGGGAGCCCTGGGCGACCTTGGTGAGGACTCCTCCCCCCCCCCCCCCCCCCCCCCCCGCGGCCTTGGTATTCAGGCTCTGCCAGTGCGCAGTCAGCACCTCCCAGTGGCTCCCAGTGCCCTGCCACCTGCGAACCGAACCGACAAACGGGGCCCCTTGGATCCCCGAGAGAGCCCCTCCTCCCCGGCCCTCCCCGAGTCCCTGGGGATTCCCCTACTCCTGGCAAGACCCTGCACCCCTGTCCCAGCCTCACCGGTCTCTCGGGTTCTGCAACAGAGGAGAAGGCTGTGGGGACTCTGGGGCCGTGAGTCCCTACAGGAGAAGAACACTGAGTAGGTGAACTTTTAGGAGGCTGAGGCAGGAAGCTCTCTCTCTCTCCGCTCTCCCACCCTGGACAGGACCTCATTATCAAGACCCTAAGGATCCACTTAAAGGTTTACCCCACAGATGAATGATGAAGAAACTGAGGCCCAGAGAGGGAAGGCAACATGTCTAAGGGCACACAGCAGGCGAACTAGGAGCTGGGCCTGAAACTCCTGGCCTGGCCTTGAAGTCCTTTAGCTCATGCCGTCTCAGGGCCCCAAACCCTATCTACCCACCTGGCTTCTGGAACCTCAAGCCCACTCTGCATGGAGACCCAAGGAAGGTGACCCTGAGCAAGGCCTATCTCTGGGCTGGGCAGCAGGGGCCCCTGTCCCCTGGTGGTGGTGGTGGCAAAAAAAGAAGCCATTTTTAAGCCAGTCCTCAGGCCCCGAGCTTGCAGAATTCCCTGGGCCTCAGTCTCCTTGTCTTTTGGACGGGCTGAGGATCTGCCATTGCCTTCCCAGCTTTACTGGAACGCTGGGGAAACTGAGGGACTTGGGAGCACTCACGCTGGAGGCTTGTGTGGCCTTACCTCTAACAGCCAAGTGTCTTCGAGCTGGAGCCAAGGCTACAGGGTCGTCCGGAGCCACCTCCCAGGGACCCAGGGACCTAGGGTGGGACCCTGGGCCCATGGGGCTGGAGCAGGCCTGAAAGGAAGGGGTGTGGGCTCTGGAATCCTGGCCGTGAGCAAGACCTCCCACCCCAGGATCCCCACCTGCCCTCACCCACCGTGAATGCCTCTGTTGCCTTTTTCTCAGTCATCCTCTGCAACGCACCCGGGACCTGGGGGATGGTCATTGGGGTCAGGCCTGGGACCCTCCCCTGAACTCCAGCCACGGGGGCCCTGCGAGTAAGCCCTGCCCACCACCCCCCAGCAGCCAGTGTCCCCAACTCACCTCCCCGTTGTAGGCAGCATAGACCAGGAAGATGTATGGCCCCTGGGGACAGACCCAGCATGTGGGTGGGTGTCACTGCCTGGGAGTCCCCCACTGCTTAGCCCTGGGGCCACAACAGGGACACCTCCAGAGATACCCAGAGACATTCAGAGACAGAGGCTGGTGAACAGAAACCCTGCCCTGCCCCCCTCCTGCACTTGGGAGGGGATATCTGTGACACTATGGTAGACAGAACCAGAAGGGGCCTTACTCCACTCGACCCCATGCCTTCAGCCTCTGGCCACCAGACAGCCTCTCTGCTCTCTTGTCCCTCTGTGTGTTGTCCCCCCACCCCCGCCGCCCCATCCTTGCAGCCTCATCATGGCTACAGGAGTGGCTGGTGGGAAGGGGGACACCTTCCTGAAATCAAGGCTAAATCAAATCCTGGGACAGCAGACGTGTGAATGCATGCTGATTTGTGCCTCCAGTTGAGCGTGTCTCTGACCGTCTGTCTCTTCACCTGGAAGGTGGAAGCCCAGACTCACCCCTGCTGTGTGTGAAGGACATAGCACAGTGGTTGGGTCCTCCTGCCCACACATGCGAGGACCAAGAGGGCCTGGCTACTCACAAAGTACCATGACACTAGGGGTGACAACTCTCATAGCAGCTCCATGGCAGAGGGGTTGGGCGGGTTAATCCTTCCTTTTGATGGATAGGTAACCCTGGGGCCTGGGGCAGGGGACAAAGCAATGAGTCCCAGGCCAACGTGTGACCCAGCAGGTGGAATTCAGAGCCTAGGCCTTCCTCAGATTCTACCTGGATAGGCAACAGCCCCCGCCTTGAGGCTCAAACTGGAGGACACAGGTTGGGTCCAGGCGGCTCCTTGAGGCCTGTAGCCTCAGTATCAGAGCCTGATTGTCCCTCTGGTTCTTAGGCCCCAACTGGGTTGCTACCACCCTTCACCCTAAGACAGACCCTGGTGCCCCCGCAGCCAGGGTGTCCTCCCTCTGCAGCCTTCCCCATCTGGTTTCTTCCACACACTCCTCTGCTCAGCTCCTCACACCCAAACAAAGGCATCTTTCCAAACTCCAACCGGACCACACCAGCACCTACCTGCCTGACATTCTCCAAGGCTCTCTGGCACCCCTGGGGTCACACTGAGCTCCTGACAACAGCTCTGGGGACCCTGCATGGTCTGTCCCATTTCTGACCAGCTCACGTGCCCCTCCTTCATGTCTCCACTTGATCCCACCACCTCCCCTGATCTAAAACGTGTTTGACTTCCCCCTCACTGTTGGACTACTAGCTGAGAATCACTCCCGCTGGGAAGCGCCCTTTCTGCCTCCCCGAGAGGCTCCTCTGTCCCCACCCTGCCTCCAAGTTCCCTCAGGTTCTCAGCCTCAGTCATGCTGTGCTGTGGGTGACGGTTTTGCTGTTTGTCTCTCCCTCGGGCTGAGACCTCCAAGGGTGGAGTCTTCGATCCCTGTGCACCACCTCCAGGATGCCGCCCGGCGCGGGTACCCAGGGAAACACATCCTCACGCTCACGGTTCTTCTGGTGTGTGCAGGGTGTGGTGCTCTGCACTTTCCAAGTGTCATCTCAGTTGAACCCCGTAGTGACTCCATGAGGTAGAGAATATAAGCCCACTATAGAGATGTGGCAACTGGGGCTTGTCTCAACTTGTCTGGGCCTCCCAACAAGACTGGGCCCCGGGGAACCACAGCTGGTTAGATGTGCGGCTCAGCTCTCCTGCCACAAAACCTGTGACAAAACCCGCCACAAGGGCCACAAACCGCAGCCCTGAAGAGTGAATGAGGCCCAGCTGGGTTCTGTCCCTCCAGCTCAGGCCTGCTCCAGGGAAGGAGGGTGGTCCCGAGGGCAGCTCTTGCCCAGCTCAGCCCCAGACACGGTGAGCGAGGGATCCTCGGACGTGGTCGGGCTGAGGGAGACAGGGAGGGACAGCAGTAGAAAAGACAGAGAGGAGAGGCCAGGCCAGGCTGAGGGGATCCCAGAGAGCACAGCCCAACTGGGGGACCTGTCCGCAGATGATCCCGGGAACATCAGGGTGGGCCCGGGGCCCAGGCCGTCTGGCTCCACGAGGCAGCCTCTCCCCACCTTCACCAGGAGACCTTGGCAAGGAAGGCCGAAGGCTGACTGGGAAGAGAGGTCGTGCTTGAGGACAAAAGCCGGGGGGTCAGGGGTCAACATAGAGGGAGACACAGTGGGAGGCCCAGGGAAGGCAGGTGGGATCTGTGCCAGAGGAGGAGGGGACCGATGGAGATAGCTGGGACCGGGACAGAGCCAGAACCGCAAACAAAATTCAGAGACAGAGACAAAGTGAGATGACGGGAGAGGAGAGGATGGGGAGGGAGGGAGGCCAAGAGGTGGCACTGGCTCCATGGGCTGCAGCTCTGCCCACCTGGAGGCTACTGCAGGGATGATGCTCTGTGGTCACCATGGCAACGGGCTGCTGCTACCAGGGCCACTGTGGGGGGAGGAGGTGCCCCGGGCAGGGTGGCAGGGAGCCCGGCAGGGCCCAAATTCCAACCCTGGATGCCCTGAAGCGTGGGGCTCAGGGGAAGGCTTCTCTGTGTCAGGGAAGGGGTGCAGCGAAGCCCTCCGCCCCCCACCACTCAGGCCCGCACAGGTCTCTGGAGACATGCTTCTTTGGGAATAGCTGGAACCCCTGTTTTTCTTCATTTCCTGGGCTCCTCTTTGGCCCAGCCTCCATCCTCTCCCAGCAGCAGCCCCTTCTTTCCTCTCCACGCCCACAGCCGGCGAGAGTGGGGCATCCCCACGGCCCAGGGGGAGAAGGTGACATGGATGGGGACCTGGTACCCACCACCACCTGCACCCTTCCTCACTCCCTGCCCCCCCCCGCCCCAGCGCTTCGTGCCTCGTCTCGGCCATGCTCAGCCCCACAAGAACACGACACTTTTGTCCTCCTTTCCTGCTCTGTCCCCGGGCCTTGACTGGTGCACAGTACCTGGCAGGCCCGACAGATACCACATGGACGGATGAATAACTGAGTGGGTGCTTCCCCGATCCCGCTCTCCTCCCCACCCCGCACCCCTTCCAGGAATCAGCCAGGCCCAGGTGCTCATGGCTGAGCAGACTCCAGACTTGGGCCCCAGCACTGCTCATCCTAGGCTGTGGCCCTGGGCAAGGACCTCACAGAGTTCTGCTTCCTTTCCCGGGGCTCAGAGCTCCTGGGCATCCTGCATGGCTGTGCACAGCCTCCGGCCCCTTCATCCTAGGAGTAGAGGGAGGGTCCCCAGGAGGAGCTCTGGGACACGTGGCCCTGGACAGAGTTGGTACCTGATTTCCTGAGCTTTCCTTGTCTGTCCTGGAGCCCTCCTTTCTCAGGCCTGGCAGGAGCCAGGAGGAGGAGGTGCGCACAGCGGGAAGAGGTGCTGGGGGTGCCAGGGAGGCTGAGGGGAAGGGCAGGGGCAGAGAAGGCCCTGCTTGCACCTCAGGCCTCTGGGTTGTGCCCGTCTGGGTCTACGTCTGGGTCTCCCACAGGACTGCAGGCCCCCCGAAGACAGGGACCTAGTCTGACCCCTCTCCATGGCTCCTGGACACAGGACCCTGACAGGCACATAGGAAGCTTCCTGCCACCCCACCGTTACTGACTCATTTATGTGGGCTGAGCGATGTCCTCCTAACCAAACCCTTTTAAAAACTGCTGTCTTCACCACCACAGGAGCTAACACTGCCCCACAGTGGGCCACCCTCTGACCCTGACAGGAGAGGTCACTGGTGTCCCGAGCTCCATCCTTGGCCTCCTGCCGCGGCTTAGAGTAGCTCCGGCACCAGCCAGGTGGCTGGAACTTCTGCCAACCCCCAGTGTCTGGACCTCAGCTTCCTCACCTGTAGAATGGGCACAGAATCCTCCACGATGTGCTGCCTCTTTGATTTGAGGCTTTGTTCCCACTCTCGCCCTCACCTTCCTGCATCTTGACAATGTCCCCTGCTCGTTGTTAGTGACTCCCATGACGGAGAGGACACTCCTTTTCCCGCCTCCTGACAAAGCAGTCGCTCCCTGTGAGTGCCACTGCGTGTCAGAGCCCTAGTCCCAGACGATCCGGGGCCTGGAAGTACCTGGAAGGAACTGAGGCTCACGGCAGCATACGCCCAGGTTGGGCTGCGGTGCACCAACATGCCGACCAGCCAGCTCAGGCCCAGGACGGGCAGCAGGACCAGCACTGGCTTCACCGTGGCCCTGTGGGAGAGCGGGCAGGGCTGAGGGAGGCTGGGGTGGCCTGGGAGCCCCTGCAGGCTGCTGGGTAGGGCGGCACGTGGGAGGTGGCTGCCGAGGAGTCAGTGGTGCAGACCAGGGACCACTGCTTAGGACTGAGGGGCAGCTGGAATTCTCAGCTGGACTTGGCTATTCCTTCTCAGAAGTGGTATGAAGTTGGGGCAGTAGCACTGGGGAAATGGGGTCCCGGGCCCAAACCCGGCTCAGAGGAAGGATGTGGCAGCCGTCGGAGGGAAGGCTAAGGACTGGGCAGCGGATCCAGGGGACACAGAGTCCAAAGTCTTCCCTTCTCAGGGACCCCTGAGACTCCCTGGCTTGTCGGGGACCCACTGGCTTAGACTGCTCTGCCTTTGGCAGACGACGGGGGAGAGGAAGACCAGGGGTGCCCTCCTCTTGGCAGGAGATGGCTCTAGAGAGTGAGAGAAGTCCTTGGCAGGGGTAGGGACCAAAATCCTCACTCTGAACCCGAACTTCTGGGGACTGCCGGATCTGGTGGGTCTCCCCCTACCTTGTCCCTGCCAGGCCATTCGCGCTATCCATAGATGGTGAGATTCCAGGATGGTGGCTTGTGTCTACAACCCCTCCTACTCATCTACACTGATTATCATCCCCCCAGGTGACATGCGTGGGCACAGGCTTGCACATGTCCACACACATGAGCATGTGTGCACACACCAGCAAGGCACTTGTGCACACATATGCTCATGTACGGCTTCAGACCTGTGAACACACAGGGCCTCATGACCACATGCTGCCACCATGGACTCACACAGGCTCACATTCAATGAGTCCCCCATCCAGCTCCCCCACTTCTGAGCCTCACCATGTCTGGATCCTGATCTGCTCCTGCAGACAGGGCTGTGGGCTCAGCATGCGGGCATGCCGACGGGCACTGGACACAGTGACCATCACCACACGGACCAGGATCCACGTGTTGGCCTGGGGACCTGGTGTCAGTGGCCGAGAGGGCCATCCCCTTCCCCAGCATGCCCTCCCCCAGGCCCCTGGGCACCCCTGCTCACTGTCAGCACAAAGAGCACAGGCCCCACAAAGGCCCAGATGGTGTCCGTGTGCACATTGAGCCAGCAGTGCCCAGTGGCCACATAGTCATGGGGGGACACAGCCAAGGTGGTGGCCACAATGGCCACAGGTGCACCTAGGAGAAGCATAAGTATCCCAGGACCATGCCACTTCTTCCGTCCTCCCCAGGTCCTGGCCCCTACCCCAGAGCCACAGTTGTCCCAGGCTAGCAGGTGCACTGGTGGGCGCTGGGAGATCTAGGAAGGGGGCTGGGTGGGCACCATCCTTCTGGGGTGGCCTTGGAAACCTGGGTAGCTGGGGAAGGCGACAGCTGGGACCAAACTGAGGGAGGGTGGTGACTGGTAGGGGGGCCAGCGGGCCACAGATCAGGGAGACGGTGCTAGGGGTGGGGAGTTGAGATGCCTGGGGTGGAGGATGATTAAGAAAGGCTGGGGTTGGGTAAAGCTGGAGGGTGACAGAGCTGAGGAAACTGAGGTGGGTGCTGGGCACCAGGCAGTCCCGGGTGCCAGGTGGAGATGGGGACTGGGCCGCATTGCGGTGGGGTGATGTTGGACAGCAAGAGGCCACACAAAGCAGAGCTGAGGACAGAGTGGGAGAGGGGGCCAGAGGGTCCTCACCCCAGCCTGTGGCGTAGAACAGTGTCATCCTGGGGCCTGGGCGCATGCTTACAGCCACCACTTTGCTCCACAGCAGTAGGCCCTCCACCAACACCCAGGAGAAGGCAACCAAAAAGAGAAGGTGCATGATAGCTGTGACGGCCACACAGGTCACCTGTGGGTGGGAGGGTGGTAGGTCCCCACCAAAGCCAGCTGTGGGTGCAGCCCTGTTCTGGGTCCCATGCGCCTGCCGGCATCGTAGACCCAGGGGGGTTCCAGTGGGGAAGGTCTCTGGGCAGTGCCCTGGGCCCAGAGCCACCACTCTGGGCATTCTTTCATCTATGTGCCATGCTCCCCCAGGAAATGGAGCCAAGTGAAGACGTCCGGGGGCAACCCAGATAAGGCTGGCCTCCCCCCAAGCTCACAAGCATGCCTGCTGGGTGCCCACCTCGTTGGCCTTTGCCCACTCACTGGCCATGAGGAAGCCCTCAGCAGAGGCCAGGGAGAAGGTGAGGTTCTTGTGGACCGTGGCTCGCTCGGACTTGGGGACCCTGGACAGGCAGGAGTCAGTTAGCAAGGACACCACCATCAGCGCCCACCCCATCAGCCCCTCCTGCACCAAGGTCATTTGGGACCAGGATGGACATGACTGGAGCTCACCTCACCCGGCTGCCAGGAAGAGCAAGAAGGACACACCGCAGCCCGCAGACGAGAGCGTCCTCAGCAGTGACTCCTCCTCAGCGCGCCTCTGTGGGAGGGCCGCAGGCCCCAGAGGATAGTAACCTGGCCACCACCCTGCGCTGCCCAGACCAGGCCTCGCCTGTCCCCTCCTTGTCCGTAGTGAGGCAGGATGGTGACAGCAGCAGCCGGCAAGGCCAGGCTTACGGACAGCAGGTACTTAATGAGAGCATTTGCATGTCCTCTCCTGCGGGCTTTCCCTAAACTGGCCCCAAGCTGTCCAGGGTTCCCTGATCCCACAGCGATTAAGAGCACTGGGTTGGAAGCGACGACACAGCCATAGGGAGAGGATGGCATGTGGCAGCCCCCCACTGAGGGGCCACGGAGCAGACCTGCAAACTGCCTCTCTCTGTCTTTACAGGACAAATGGTCTGACGCGTGTTTCTCTAACGCGCTCCCCCGCGCCGAGGGGCTCTGGCATCCCTGGGGACCCTGCCCTGCCTCACTCAATCTCTTAGCAAGTGACCACTCAGAGTCCTTGCCAGCTCTAGGGCACACCTGCCTGGCCCCCCTCCTGGGATTTGGTGTGTTTGCAAGTGGCCCCGGGGCCACCCTTGGTTCGGTCTCCTTTTACGTCTGCCCTCACCTCAGCCATGGCTTTACCTACAGGCTCTGTCTCTCCAGCTCCCACCCTGACACCCATGGATGTCCCGGCCCCGGAGCCATGGCCTGCCCCGCCCCGTCATCCACCTGCGCCCTCTCTGAGATGACCCCTGCATCTCCCAGCTGCCCAGGCCTTTGTCTCAGACGACCTCCTCCTCCCTCAGTCCCTCTATCCGCCTTATGTCCCCCAGTGCAAGGCCCCTGCCTTCTGCCTAGGTGACTGGCCCGGAGAGCCCTCGCTGCTCTTTGACCATCCAGCTCACTTCTAGCACCCTCCAATACCTGCTTACCACGTTCACATGCATCCTCTGCCGGTAGGATCACCACCGAAGTGCGTGAGCATTCTAGGCTCTGTGCAATCTGACCCATGCCGCTTGTCCCTCCATCTTCTTCCACTCCTGGGCCCTACACTGGGAGCTCCAGACACACTGAAGTTCTGGAATATGCCAAGTCTGCCTGCCATTTCTAGTCTCCTTGCCTTTGCTCAGACTGGCCTTCTGCTTGGGACACATTTCTGTTGAACTCTTGGTCATCCTTTAAGACTTGGTTCTGACTCTACCCTCCCAACCCTACCTCCCTGGTACTCACCTGGACGTCATACACCTGCAACAGGACAGCGAAGTTGGTGCTGTGGTTGCAGAAGCAGGTGGTAGAGTCCTGGCACAGGGTGGCCACAGAGCAGCCAGTAGTGGCCCACGAGCCTCCTGTGTCCGGGCTGGGGAAGGGTAGAGAACAGAAGGGCTCCTGAAATGAGGCGGACACCAGGGGGAGGGGGAGGTGGCAAGGAGGGGAAGGCCTGCCTCTCTCTAAAGCTTGGGGTCCAGCTGCCTCTAACTCACTTTGTGACCCTGGGCAAAGCTCTTCCCCTCCCTGGGCTTCAGTTTCCCTTCTGTAAAGTGCACCTACCACTCTCAGGATGATCGGGGAATGGGGCTAATACCAGTGATTACAGCTGATTAATTCCATTAGTTACTAAGTGACTAAGTGATTGATATTCAGCTAAGGATCCAAGATAGGGAGCTGGGGCTAATCTCTGAACCCTCCTCTGCTCCTTCAAAGGCCCAAGGGCCCTGGCCTTGGGTGTATCATTAAGTCTGCCACCTATTTGACACATGAGTCTGTCTCCAGGCACCCCACAGGGTGAGCTCGCCTATCTCCCATGATGGGGAGCTTGCTACCTCCTGGGTAACAGATTCTCTTGCTTCAGCTTGTCCTGGAGCTGGGGAGGGGTCTGAGGCCACCCCTGCAAGATTGGAGACCAAAACTACACCTCATCCTCAAGTAGAACAGATGGCTTAAAAACAAACAAACAAACAAACAAACAAACAAACAAATTGCCTTATCTAAAGAACTCAGAAATGGAAACTCACCTGATACTGAAGTTCCAGAAAGCACAGACAGGCTCCACCAGTTTCTGCGGGGAGACCTAAGGACAGGAAACAGTGAGAGAGCAGGTGTGTGAGTGGGTACGGGGGGCATGGGGGAGGTGTGTGAATGTGTATGGAGAGGAGAGAGCGGGGTGATGCAGAGGGATGCTGATTCCTCTGAGTTTGAGGACTTTTTAGTGTATGTAGATTTGCCTACTTTAATCAAATTGATTTTTAGTTTTGGGATGATACACAAAAGACTGATAAACTGGGATCCCTGGGTGGCTCAGCGGTTGGGCGTCTGCCTTTGGCTCAGGGCGTCATGATCCCAGTTTGGGGGTGGAGTCCCGCATCGGGCTCCCTGCGAGGAGCCTGCTTCTCCCTCTGCCTGTGTCTCTGCCTCTCTCTGTGTTTCTCATGAATAAATAAAATCTGAAAAAAAAAAAAGACTGATAAACTGTGGGGTGTGTGTATGTGTGTGTACATGTTCAGGATTAGTGGCTGTGGGCAAAGCTGACTTTAGCTTTTTCTGAAACTAATGTTTCAAAACCAAGAATTTGTGTATTTCATGTAATGAAATGAAACCACATTTCCTGGAGATCTTTCCATGTCGTTTTATAGAAAAAGACCCGTTCTTTACATAACTCTAGTGGATTATTCCACTGTGTAGCTGCACAGGGCTTTTTTGTGCAATCCCCCCTTGGTGGACACTTACGTTATTCCAGCTCTCAGGAGCACATTGGCGTGCAGATCTCTGTACAGCTCCCTGGATGTTCCAATGGGAACCACCAGTGTTTGGAGTCATGCACACCTCTAATGAAGTCCCAGCTCTGCCCCTCACAAGCTAGGGCCCATCACAGCCCCTCCGCCAAGCTCACTTTTTGCCAATGTCAACTGGGCAGGTGGAGAATTACATGGATATTGCTTATTTAAGACACCCAGCATAAAGTAAGTGTATAATAAACTACTTCCCTTTCCATTTCCTTGAAGACAATGGGATGGCTTATGAATATTTTTCTTGACCAGTTTAGACCTTGGTTTAAATAAATGAATATTGGGGTAGGGGGACACCAAATTAGGATATCCAAATATCCAGGATATCCAAACCAGGATAAGTGTAGTTGGGTGGCAGGTCTCCCTCTTCCCCCATACCTGGGCCTGGTGCTGCAGATGAAAGGTCACAGCTGTGCTGACCTCCCCAGTTTCATCCCACACCTCAGAGGAGATGATGGCTGAGCCCACCTGGGTGCCTAGAAACCTGTGGGGAGAAAGGGAGCTTTTAAGGGCACCAGCTGGCTGTGTGGGAGAGGTGGTAGATGGCCAGTCAGGAAGACACAACCTCTATGTCCAAAGAAACATCAGGAAATGCCCTGTGTTTGGAATTAGGGCACATGGGTTTCAGTTTTACCTTGGAGACTTGCTAGTAAATTCAGTAAGCCCTGTCTTCTCCCTGAATCTCAGCACTGAAGCCAGACAGTAGTTGAGTCAGGTTTCAGCAGCTTGCCTTGGGCAGGCCCAGAGATGTTGTGTGTGTTGGGGATGGGAAGGGTTTGGTTCTGGCTGCTAAAGGCAGATTTGCCTATCAGAATGAGGGCTCTGGGATGGGATGAAGGCCTGGCCTTCCCTGAGGAGGGGATCCAGACCCCCAGGAGCCTACTGGGTAGGGCCTACTCACCTCTGCATCTTGTTTGCCTCTTCTGAGATGTCAGGAGCTTGGGGCTCTAGGCCAGGCTCCCCGAGGGTGTGCTGGAGGATGCTTGAGCTGAACCAGCTGTGGATCACGGTGACTCCAGAGAGGCCTGGCTAAGGAGGAGAGGGCCAAGACCCCACCCTGTGACTGAGCAAGTGCCACAGGTTACCCCTTGGGAGATGCTCTGCCAGCCTTACGGATAGGGAGACTGAGGCTCATAGAGATTAATTGATTTCCCAAAGATCACAGTTAATAAGTGGTAGAACTGGAATTCCAATCAGCCATGGTTCATGCACTTGACCTGGCAGCTCTAAGGCCCTCTGGCCCATGTCCTGATCTTCCAGCCCTAGGTGGCAGCAAGGGTAGTGGCACCCTGTACCACCCACTTCCAAGAGGAAATGTGTGGAGTTCCGAGGAGGAGACTAAGTGAACACCTACCATGTGACAAGTGCTTTTGATCTCATAACAACCCATAAGGCCAGTACAAACAGGACTGTCTTACAGGCAAAAAACCAGACTCTGAACGCTGAGGGAACTCATTCAAAGTAATGGAGTTAGCAACACGAGGGCTGACCCAGACCCCAACAGGGACCCACTCCCCACCCTCTTACCCACCTTTCCCAAGGAGCTGCTTCACTTCACCTGCAGGGATACGGATGTGGCCAGGTCCCTCTGGGTGCCCACAGGGCATCGTGAACACATGGCTCTCTGTGCTGGCCTCTGTCAAGTGTAGGCTCTGCACCTCCAGACCTGGGATCAAATGGGGTTGTGTGGCTGGACCTCTGGCAGGAGGTCTTTCTCCTGAGCTGGCCCAGCTGGCAGGGTCTCCTTCCTCTCTCCCTGCCGCAGGGCTAGGTCATTATTCCAGCTTAGAGAGGTTTAGCACCTCACCCAATGTAAATCTGGCTTCTTCAAGTCTGGGGGTGAGGTGGAGGGGATCACTGAGAAACAGGTCCTGGGGGCAGGACCTGAATATCCACAAGCCACCAGAAACTACTGGGCAAGCAAAGGACACAAGCTTTGCCAGAGTTCCACCATCTGTGCCCCGTTCAATCTACAAACACTCACTGAGTGTGTACTTGGATCTGGCCTGAGATGTAGAAATGACTCAGAAATGGCCTCGGCACTCAGGGAGCTTTGGGATGAATGACATCAACACCACAAATGCAACAAGAGATATGTTCAAGATGCTGAGGGTAACAGTGAGAGGAGGAACTGACTGTCAGAGAGCTAAAACCAGGCAAGGTTCCCGGGAGGGTGGGTGCTCAGGCAGTGTTCTGGAGGATATGCAGGAATTGGCTAGGTCAAGGGAGAAAGGGCATCTGGATGGAGGGTACAGTGCGGGTAAAGGCAGGGAACAGCATGGAATATCTACAGTAGTACGGAGGGCTCCCAGTGATGGAGGCTGGGAGCGAGTGCAGGGCCCAGCTGCGTGGGAGTGGGGCTAGCAGGCTCACCCACACGGCGGTGCTGGATGTGCCATCGGGGCCGCTCAGAGACCAGCACGGTGCTCAGCAGGGGTGCCAGGCGCTGGACACTTGCCATCAGGGCCATGGGTCCGCCAACCACCTGGGAGAAGCCCCATCTCAGCTTCCTCCCACTCTGCACCCTGCTGCCGCCCGCTTGACTGCTGTGGGTCACGCACTCTCAGAGATCTGTGAAGTGGCCTGCCTGTTCCCAACACCTGGTGGCTCCTTATGGCCTTTAGGACCAAGTCCCAGGTCCTCAGGCCAGTGTCTGAGGCCCAGCCCAATCAGCCTCCTCTGATGTCTGCAAGCTTAGCCCAGGCCAAGGCCTCACAGTGCTCCATGCCTGCTGGCTGGTCGTCTGCCAACCAGGCACACTCAGAAGGTGGGGCCGTGCCTCCCCCTTCTTTGGTCTGACTCAGTGCTAGGCCTACAGCAGGTGCTCACCCTTTAGATTCCCAAAGAGAAGCCATGTGGTTGGGGGGGAGGCCAGGGAACAGGCAGGGAGGATGCGCGGTGATGGGACCACTCCTCTGGACTGAGCAAGCCACCGCTGTGCCCATTCACTCCTCTCATGGCCTCAGCGGGGTGGGTCAGATCATCCCTGTTCTGTTCTGTTCTCCAGGGGAGAAAATCAGGGGCTTCCGAGTCCCAGCTTTTCCGAGGCTACTTACAGACCCTCAGGCAAACATGGGTTCACACCCTTCCCGGGATGGGAGCTCACCATCCCAACAGGTGAACCATTCCATGGAACCAAGCTCCCGTGTTCTGTCATGTCCACCCTGTCCCCAAGCCGAGGGCCCGGTTCTGTCCTCTGAGGCCACAGAGGCACCATCTCTGCTCCTTCTGCCCCAGAGACTTTCAGGTGATGTCTCTGACCCCTTGTTCTCTTCTTCCTCTAGGCCGATTACTCCCAAACCTACAGCCACTCCTGCCAGGGGACGTTTCCAACCCTCACCACCTGGAGAGCATCTGTCGTGTTCTCCTGAGGGTCTGGGCTGTTTGGGAAGCAAGATGGCTGAACCCTCAGCATAGAGGGCCTCCCTCTTAGGGGGTCAGCAGATTCTTGGATGTGGGGGAGGTCCTTATGGATTAGTGGCTCTAATTTTCAATGGCAGAAACTATTACTCAACAGTGGTTGTGTGTGGAAGTTCTACTTCTATATAATAGATAAAGCTCAGCAATGGGTGCTGACTCACCCATGGCTACACAACAAGCTGGAGGCAAGGATGGAACCAGAGTCCAGGCCCCCCTGCCTCACCTAGCCCTGCCAGCCTCACCTCACTGACTGGGAGCCATGCATCAGCCAGCTGCTCCTCCAGGACCAAGCTGGCCACAGACACGATGCCCTGGCCTAGCTGCTCCCAAGGCCCTGTTAAGGGCTCTGGCTCCCCTGCCCCGAGGACTGTCACCCTCTTCAGGAAGTGTACGACAGCCAGCAGTGCAGCGGGGCCCAGTGGAGCTGCTTCCTTTGCCAGTACTCTCCAGGATACCCAGGAAGTTGCAGGCCTCGGCCAGCGACAGGTCTCCATGGACTTCAGAGAGAGGGTCAGGGAGGAGCTGTGGGCAGAGGAGCCATTTATTGCTGGTCTGGCTCTTAGGAGGGATCTCCCGGGGCCATACTTGGGTCTTACGAGGGTCTTCTTGGTGGGCACATGTCAAACTTATCACAAGCCCCCAGCTCTCAAGGGTTCCAAAATAAGGAATAGGAACAACTGTAATTTCTGAAGACACATTAGGTTGGTGTCCCCTTTATAGATGAGGAAACTGAGGTGTAGGGAGGTGACTCATAGTGTCCCCAGGCTCTTCAGTCCCCGGGAAGGGGGGGCTCACCACAAAGGTGTTGGCCAAGGTATTGACTCGGCTGATAACATCCTGGCCAGGCCATGACTGGGAGTCCTGCAGCCGCTGATAAGTCTCTGCAAAGGAAGGGATGCCAGGCTGGATGACGAGCAACACTGCCCAGAGGTGCCCCATCCACCAGCTACTGCCCAAGGAGGAAGAGCATATTGACAGTTGTGTGTCTGGAACCTTACACAGTTCTAGATGGGGAAACCGAACCATGGAATGCCAAAATCACTTGCCTAAGGATACAGCAGGCTTTCACCTTCAGGTGTGTCTGGCCCCACTCTCTTGTGGTTTGGACTCCGTAGAGGCCCTGAGACTCCGAGAAGATTCTGAATTCCCAGTTTGTGCCAACTACTCACTCCCCCTCGGCCTACACTGGTCCACACCCAGCTTCCCCTTCAGCAGAGCCCTGGGCACTGCCAGGGCGCACCTGTCCGGTAGCAGCAGAGGAAGGGCTGAGGTTGAAGGCAGAGCAAAGAGCCTTGGGTACGGGATCCCGGGCTCCACACAGGGCACTCCTCTGAGGGCACTGGCAGGGATGGGACAGGTGTCGGGGCTGTATCCTGGCTCCCCAGCAGCCCCTGTGACCCACCCGCCTGTTGGGTCCCGAAGTACACCCTAGAGGCCAGGAAGCACAGCTTCGGAGTTAGGGGGTGACGTGGGGGCCCGGGTGAGGGGCGCTGCAGCCAGCACAAGGCGGGGCGGGGCGGCTGTGGGACGAGCCTGCTCGGGCTCCTGGGGCTGCGCCCTTGCCCCAGTGGCGGTGGCTTGGGGAGGGCGCGGGCAAGTTCTCAGGGGTGGGGTGGATCGGAGCCCAGGGGGGAGCCTACGGGGGCGGGGCGGGGAGGGGCGCGGCGTCCCACTGCACGTGCACACTTTTATTCTGTTGGACGAATAGATGCTTGTATTCATCCAGTGGATGTTTTGATTCTGTTATTATTGTCAAAGGCTTATCTCGTGTGACCTCTGTAGTGATCTCCGAGGTGGGAGCTTGGAGTCCCGCAGCCGTGAGTCCCTTTGGTTGCCTCCCCCACCCTCCAGGTTCAGGTACCAGGAGGTAGAGGAGGCAGTAGCACCAGGGGGCCATTCTGGATCCAGTAGGGGCAGGTGGGGGACAGCAAGGGTCACACGTGTGACCTATATGGACTAAAGAAGGAAAAAAGCAAAGGAAAGCAGCTCAGCGTCCTGCCTTACCACCACCCCCTCTGTCTCCTACGGGGTCATCTTCCCCCATGTTTGGATTCCAGAGCTTACTGGGCTGGGAGCCCAGGATGGGCTGGGCACATCTACTTGACATTTACTTGCACAAAAGGATGGTGTCCAGGAGCCCCTTCTAGGACTACAGCTGGGGAATGCTGTAGCCCTGGTGAGCTAGGAACAGCTCGAGGGGGTGGGGGGGAGGGAAGAGAGCAGCAGCAGACAGGCCAGAGAGAGGTGGAAATGGGCAGGATCCCTGTTAGGCTTCCTTGTGTTCTTCTGGCTCTCAGCTTGGCATTCAAGGCTCTGTTTCATGAGGTCTCTGCTGAGCTCTCTGGCCTTACTTGTTTCACTATCTCCCCCCCCCCCCAACCACCTTTTGCCTGCTGCCCTAAGCTGCTCCCATTCCTCCAGGCAGCATCTCTTTTTTGTTTTGTTTTGTTTTTTTAATTTTTTAAGTTTATTTATGATAGTCACACAAACAGAGAGAGAGACATAGGCAGAGACAGAAGCAGGCTCCATGCACCAGGAGCCCGACGTGGGATTCGATCCGGGTCTCCAGGATGGCGCCATGGGCCAAAGGCAGGCGCTAAACCGCTGCGCCACCCAGGGATCCAGCATCTCTTCTCCAGACCTTTGACCTCGCTGTCGCTCTTGACCTGGACTGGCCTCCCATCCCCACAGCGGCACCTCCTACAGGATCAGCTTGCTATCAGGGCATCCACCCAGCACTTACCGCAGGCCTGCCATAGCCACGCACTGTAGTGAGCTGAGGACACCCTAATCATGGGTGGTTTGGGGGTTACTCTTAGCAGTCTAGGGGGCTTCGGGCCTCCTGGGTCTCTATTCCAGCAATGGCCAAGCACACATGGGTCCCAGACAACATTGGAAAACAAAAAATGCTCCACGGTCCCACCACCTGGCCTCACACCACCTGGAAGTCTGGAGCCATCACCAGGGATGATTCATACCCTTTCCCCCTTTCCGTCTAAAGTGCCTAAGTGTGAAAATTGAATACAACCCAACACAGGAACCATGGGGGTTCACACTTGGGATGCTGAGAAGCACCAATTTATTGTCACTTTCCCCCCTTTTTATTTATTTATTTAAATTTAGTAGGCTCCACGCCCAATGTGGAGCTTGAACCCACCACCCCGAGATTAAGAGTTGCATGCTCTACCCCACTCTCCCCCTTTTTAAACAGCACCTGTGCCCACCCTGCACCCCCACCTTCAGAGGGTGGGGAATGGGAGGAGTCTGGTCCAAGACTGAGGTTTGGTCCCTAGCAGGTGCTGGGCACTTAGTATGAGCTCAACAGATGCTGACCGCCCCACTCCCCGGCTCACGTTTGCCTGTATTTGCCCCCCACAAACTCCTTGCCCCCCCTTCCTTGCTCGCCAAACACTCGATGGCACCCAAAAGGATTTGCGACGTCCGCCTTGGCTGCTTGTCCCTCCTCCACCAGGGGTCAGCGAGGAATCGCTCGCAGGACAGGGGCTCCCCCTTCACCCGCGCTGATGCCTCCCCCATTCAAAGCCGCGCTCCTCACCTGCTCCGTCCAGCCTGGTGCCCACCGCCTGGTCGCCCTCTGCCAAGTGTTCCGGGGACTCAGCCCCGCGGCCGCTCGGGCGCCAGCTCTCGGGGTGCGGGGCGGTGCCGGGGGCGGTACCAGGAGGCCCCGCCCCCTTAGAGTCCGGGACCGCCCCAGCCCGCAGCCGCGGAAGCGCACCTGGGAGTGCACCTGCCGGGACTTCCTCAGTTCCTGGACGGGACCTGCTACGCTCCTTCCCACAACACACAGGTCAGGCCACTCGATTAGAAGGCGCCACCTGGTGAGGCTTGGGTCCCAAATAAACCTGTGGAAGCCCAAGCATCCTTGGCTTTCCCAACCCCAGCTCAGGCTGGACGATGAGAAAGGAGGGAGCGTTCGGCACCCTGAGCTGGCCCCCTTCAGGCCTCCTCTGCTTTGCCCTTAACGCACCGTGAGGAGGGGCCGGGGTTGTACCCATTTTCCAGGTAAGGACTGGGGGCTCCCCCCCAAGTTAGGCAGCTGGTGGTGAGTGTCAGAACCCGGCCTCGAACCTCGAACCCAGCCTTTTTGCATCTTCATCCAGGCCCTTTAGAAGGTAAAGGTGAGGTGAGCTGGGGAATCCCTGTGAAGTGGGGGAATTGAAGCTTTTTGGCCTCTGAGGGCTGAGCCGGGGTCAGGCTGCGGGGTGGTGGTGTCAGGAGCCCAGGAAGGCGAAAGGGAAGGGGAGGGACACGGAGGTGGAGCTCCCAGTACAAGTGGCACACTCGTACATATGTGCTAACTGAGCCCAGAGAGAATACAGGGTTCCACATAGCAAGGAAGAGGTGCACCCCAGGTCTGCCTCCTAAGCCCACCCTCTTTCTGTGGGTGGGGTGGGTTTTGTGTCTAATCCCAATTCTCCTGGCCTCCTTTGTATGTCTTCTAGCTCTCCTCGCCTTCTGTCCCATCCCTAATCTCTCCCGTGTTTCCTGAGTTACAACCTTCCCAGCCTTGATAACTCCCCTCCCTGCCTGGAGGCTCTGGGCCAACTCCCTTCCTTCAGTGGGGTCACATTTCCTAGGAGTCAGTCCTGGAGATGGCTAAGTACCAGGGGGTGGGGGTGGGCCTCCCTGGACTCTGAGCTGCTGAGACCAGTTTGGGCCATGTTCTAGCCTAATCTCTGCTCCCCAGAGCTTGGGTATTGTCCAACTGGCAGCCTAGGGCCATTCATCTTGCCTGTGGCCGGTGGCTCTGACAGGACTCTTGACTCCTTAGACAGGGCCTGGAGGCTGTGAGTGAATGATAGTCATTGGGGTCCCTGGGCTCATCATCTGTGTAGATGGGATGGGGAGCAATAAGGGTGGCTGGGGATGCTCATCCCTGGCCCCTCAGCTGGGTTGGCCATAGTCCAAGCACAGGGATTTTGGAAGGAGGAGCTGGCAACTGGGATCTTTCCCCTTCCAGGTTGCCACGAATCCAACAGAATTGGAACTTGGCCATCAACCAACTTGTATGTGACCTGGGCAAGTCTCTGTACCCTGTGTCTTCTACGCAGAATGTAGAGATGATTTTACATTCCCTTCTTCTCAGGGACATAAAGGCTGGCTATTAGGAGAGGAGTGTATCAGGATTGGGGGAACCTTACAACCTGGCCCAATTGTTATTTTTCTCTGGGGCCACTGGCTCCTGCTCTAGATAAAAGAGAGTCCCTTCCTTTACACTTTACTCTTACCCCAGCATACCCTGAGTGCTGAGAAACTGGATGTGCCCAGAACCAGCCCTGCATCCCCATTTGCCCACTCCAGCCCCTTCTCCACTTAGTAGTCAGAGTGAACTCTGTACAGTTTCTATCTGCTCCTGTCCCTCCCCTGCTCAAAACTTTTCTATAGCTCCCTGGTGCTCCAGAAGAAAGTCCAACCTCCACATGTGACTATCACAATCCATCTCTGCCCCCTGTACTCCTTCACTGTGCCTCTTCCCCATCACACTCCATAGCCCAGCCGGTAGCCAGAATGAACATCTGGTTCACACCCCCCGGGCCTTTACACATGCTATTCCCTTTGCCTAGGAACAGGCAGGAGCCCTGTCTGCTAAGTCCTTTGTGGCTCATTTCTACTTATCCTTCAGGTCCCAGGTTAAATCTTTTAGGATGTCTTCCCTGCCCCTGACAATAATCTGTTTCAGGAACCCCAGACCTCTATAAATGCTGGGGAACAGTCTGCCTGTCCACCCCTCCTTCCCATACCCCCCCCCCCACACACACACTAGGGCCAGGGCCCGATGGAGTGAGTGCTTGTGTTTATTGAAGGACTGATCCAATGGATCTAGACACACCCAGACAGACACCTTGTGACTCTAACGTTGGGGGTGTGTGTGTGTGCTTGGGGGCCTGATATGGGAGGGGACAGAGAATTCTGCTTAGTGGGCCCCCATACTTGACCCCCACATCATGGCCACAGGAGGGTGAAACAACTACTTGCTAACCTGTTTCCAGCTTCTTCTATTCCTCTCCCCACCTGTCCCCACCTGTCACAGAGGCAGCTCCAGAAGCCAGGAGCTAGAGGCAGCTGATAGAATGGCCTCCCCATTCCAGGCCCCCCTCTATCACCACCAAGCATAGGCATCCAAGTGACCATGTCCCTGTTCGTGACCTTGGCTCCCCTCTTGGGTAAAGTTGGGCTTCTTACCCCAGTTAAGAGAGAATGGTCGTGCATATCTGGGACATGCCTGGCTGGGAGCAGGTGAGCAGGTGCTCAGTAAATACCTATTTGTATTAGGGGAAACCAAGAACCAGAGAGGGCAAGGGACCTGTGGTCACACAGCAAATCGATAGCATAGCTAAGCCTCCTCTTTTATTCACACAGCCCACCCCCCATCTCTTTCTCCAAGCTTAAAAATATTTTTACCTCTATGTGACATGACAGTGAGTGCTAGCGTGTGCAGAGTTTCTTTTAGGGGGAGATGGAGTATTCTAAAATTATGGTGATGGTTGCACAATTGTGTGAGTGTTCTGAAAACAATTAAGTCATATACTTTAAATGAGTGAATGGTATGGAGTGTGAATTACACCCCAATAAACTGTTATTTTAAAAAGCACTCTAGTGTGCAAGAAAAAGTGCCAGACAGAACTGCCTCTTGGTAGCTCTTAGTAGCTGCATATATTTCTTGAGCCCAGTCCCCTTCCTCTGTGACTTGGATCCTATTCCCCACTCTGCCTTCCTCCCAGCAATTTGTAGGATCAAATGAAAAAGTTGAGTTGTAATATTCCCGGAGTTGATGCCAGTATTGACAGCATGGCCATTTCTATAAAAATGAATCTCTCATGCTCCAAGATGACTGGATGAAGAAATGAACAAATACTTTACCAAAGAGGAAAAACAAAGTGAAAAATACATAGGGAAAAACGTTCCTCCTCAGTTTTAATCATAGGAGTGAAAACAGAACAACTTTGAGGTATCATTTTAAAATGGTAAAACTAGGGATCCCTGGGTGGCGCAGCGGTTTGGCGCCTGCCTTTGGCCCGGGGCACGATCCTGGAGACCCGGGATCGAATCCCACGTCGGGCTCCCGGTGCATGGAGCCTGCTTCTCCCTCTGCCTGTGTCTCTGCCTCTCTCTCTCTCTCTGTGACTATCATAAATAAATAAAAATTAAAAAAATTAAAAAAATAATAAAATGGTAAAACTTGGGTGTCTGGGTGGCTCAGATGGTTAGGCGTCTGCCTTTGGCTCAGGTCATGATCTACAGTCCTGAGATAGAGCCCCAAATTGAGCCCCACATCAGGCTCCCAGCTCTAGTGGGGAGTCTGCTTCTCTCTCACACTCTGCCTCTCCCCCTGCTGTTTTTTTTCTTCCCCCCACCCCCTCTCTCTGTCAAATGAATAAATTTTAAAAAACCTTTAAAAACCGATATAAAACTGTGGTGGCAAAATTGTGGTAAAATCAATATATCCAAGTACTATTACACCATGTAAAAATAGCACGAGCCTCTTGGAAGTCAGTAGAGTAATATATTAAGAGCACCTAGAAATAACAAATGTTGGCAAGGATGTGGAGAAGAGGGAACACTTGTGCTCTGTTGATGGCAATGGAGATTGGTGCAGCCGCCGTGGAAAACAGTGTGGGAGTGCCTAAAAAACTAAAAAAAAAAAAAAAAATGGAACATGTGATCCAGCAATTTGGCTTCTGGGTATTTATCTGAAGAAAAAGAAAACACTAACTGGACAAGATACCTGCATTCCCACATATTCACTGCAGTATTACTTACAATATTACAAGTCATGGAAACAATCTAAGTGTCCATTGACAGATGAATGATAAAGAAGATGTGTATATATTAATGTATTTATATTTGTGAAATATTATTCAGTCATCAAAAAGAATGCAATCTTGCCATTCGTGACAACATGGATGGAACTTGTTAGATACAGAAAAACAAATATCATCTCACTTATCTAAAAACAATCTAAAACAGTCTAAAAACAAAAGCAAACCAAACCACCGAGCTCATAGACACAGAGAACAGATTGGTTGTTGCCAGAGCTGGTAGGTGGGGGATGGGCAAAATGGGTGAAGGAAATCAAAAGGTACAAACTTCCAGGGAAGGAAATCAGAAGGTACAAACTTCCAGTACAGGCCGGGTGCCTGGAGCTGCAACAGCTAGATTGTGACCATGAGGCCGCAAGCATGTCGAAAGGCAACCTATTATGGATGATAGGAAGAGCAAGATTGAAATACTGTGGGTCTATGACATCTTTGTGCTGCTTCCCAGCCTAGAGACCATCTACTGCCAGCCTTTTGTTATATAAGGAAAATAAGCCCCCATTTATTTAAAGCACTGTTGTTAGTTGCAGCTGAGAGTATTCTCAACTGGCACATGAACAAAGACGTGAAAATACACTGGGTGGCCTATAAGACTTGGAGGCAGAAAAACTGGGATTCAAATCCCATTTCTCCTGCTCTGTTATTGTACCTGTGATTTCAGGCAAGCCATTTTGCCACTGAGCCTCAATTTCCTCCGCAATAAAATGGAGCTAATGATACCTACCTGTTGGGCTTTTCAAGGCTAGAATGACATGGCAGATTTGGAAGTGCTTAGTGAACAGCAAAGTGAGAGTTGGGTTCAGTCTTATCCAACTAAAAGTCCGAACTAATACAAAAACAACAAATAAGCTACTGTGTCAGGAAGGGGAATTGGTTGTGAATTATTTTTCTTTTTTATCCTTTCTCTCTCTCTCTCTCTCTCTCTCTCTCCTCTCTCTCTCTCTCTTTTTGTTCCAGATATTTTCCAAGGCTGCTCTGGCTCTCTCTCTCCTGGGCAGTGACCCCACCTTGGAGTGGAAAGGTCTAGACCTGAGACAGAGGGCTGTTTCTGGGTCCTGTGTGAAGGTGGCAGTAGGTGAAGGTGGCAGTAGGTGGAGCTCGAGGCTCATGGCAGAGCTGGACCAGGGTGCCGGGCTCTTCACCTGGTCCTGGCAGGCGGGCGGGCACTGGGGAGCTCAGCATCAGCGGCTGTGACTCGAGGTAAAAATAATCAGGGAAGGACAGCTGCTTCCTTGTCAGCAACCAAGAGGGAAATAAAGCTCATGTCCCCTCCAGCGAAAACCTGCTCTTGTCCCTTGGCTCCTGCCACCAACTGCTCGACGTCTGCGTGCCAATCCAATTTGAACGCCTGCGATTCACCCCAGAGAGGGCTTATTTTAACTTCATCAAACGCAGAGAAAAATATCCAGGCTGGAGTCAATAGGAGGGAGGAGCAGCTGCTTGGGGGCCCAGGCCAGGAATGGGGTTCAGGGCTTCTGCCCCTCCAGTGGCTGGGCTTGGGGTCCCCTCCTCATAATCTGGCTCAACAATTTGACTGTGTGGTTAATTCTACCAAGGCCCAGTGAGCATCCAGCGGGTGTTCCCTCAAATCAAGGTGTAAGTTAAAGACTCAACCTGGAAGTTCCTCTCTGAAGTCCTCAACCTCCTCTCCTGTCCCTTCTCTTCTCCAGCGCCCTCTCTGGGGCTGCACCAGGCTTTGCATGAAGACCCAGGTTGATGTGTCCTCTCACACTTTATGCCTTTGCAAGCTGCGCCTTCTGCCTTGACTGCCTTTCCTGTTTCTGTGCCTGGTGGATGTCCACAAGTTCTAGAGAGTTCCTAGGCATGCCTCAAGACTCAGGAATGTACCACTGGCGGCTTCCCCACCCCTCCAGGACGACTGAGTTGTTTTCTTGGGTCCCTGCAGGATTTAGTTCATCCTTCCATTTTTTTTTTTTAAGATTTCATTTATTTGTTCATAGAGACAGAGAGAGAGAGAGAGAGAGAGGCAGAGACAAAGGCAGAGGGTGGAGCAGGCTCCATGCGAGGAGCCCGATGTGGGACTCCATCCCGGGTCTCCGGGATCATACCCCGGGCTGCAGATGGTGCCAAACCTCTGCGCCACCAGGGCTGCCCCCATCCTTCCATTTTAACAAGGAATTGGAGTGTCTCCCTGCCTGCCTTCCTCACCCCTCTATCCCTCTCTCCTTCTCTTGTTTCTGACAAATCCACTGAGCCTCTCCGCCAGGGCCCATGCTGGCTGCTTGGGGGCAGATGAGGATCCCAGCCAGCCCCTGCCCTCAAGTGGCATCGGCGTGGATGGCTGTCAGCACGAGGAGAGGTGATCTGTGGGCTGTGGGGACAGGGCAGCAGTACAGCCGTCCAGGAAGAGCTGCCTCCAAATGACAAAGTGAAGAATAGCATTTGTTTTTTTTTTTTTCCTCCTTTTTTAAATCAAGGGATAAGCACAAGAGACATTGCTGACTTCCACTCCAATTATTGGAGACTCACATTTTTAGTTTATTCATTTCTCTAAATTTCAAGTGATCATACATATCAAATAAAGAGTAAATTGAATAAAAAATATAAACTGAGCTAATAATAAAAGACATTTTAAAAAGATTTTTAAAATTTATTTATTCATGAGAGACAGAGAGAGAGAGAGAGGCAGAGACAGGGGCAGAGGGAGAAACAGGCTCCATGCAGGGAGCCTGATGTGGGACTCGATCCAGGGTCTCCAGGATCATGCCCTGGGCTAAAGGTGGCGCTAAACCGCTGAGCCACCCGGGCTGCCCTAAAAGACATTTTATAATTAAGGTTTACTTCTTCTTGGTTTAGTCTCTAAGCCCTGCTCCCCAGAGGGGTGTTTATTCAGCCTTTGAGGTTAGGTTAGGTTAGGATAGAGCAGAGTGTCCTGCATCCCCCTGCCTCCCTGCTTTGGTATAGGACCCCAGGAGTTGTTGATCTGTGACCCCCATGGCCATGCCTGGGGGAGTCAGCCCTGTAGGGGAAGGGCCCTGGGCTGCATAGAGGAGAGGTTGTCTGTTTTGCATGTTTGGTAATTCGGAATATCTGAAAGATTAATTGTTTCTTAGGCCTCACTGGAATGTCCTGACATCCAGGAGAGTATGTCAGCACATCCCAGGCTCAGTCTTTGCCAGGGGGCCAAGGTGTGTGTGTGTGTGTGTGTGTGTGTGTGTGTGCACATGCACTGCTGAGGTAGGCCTTTTGGAGGTTGGGTAGATGGGGTGAGAGGCAGAAGATGGGATCCTAGGTGTGTGTGAGGTTGGCAGGGAGGGAGCGATGACAGGCCAGCAGATAAAAATGAGGGAATTGGTATGGGGGCTCAGAAAGGTGAAGCAACTTACCTAAGGCCACACGGATGGAAGGGCTTTGACTTCAACACTGACTCCAACATTCACATTCATCTTCCATGAGTAACTGGCAGGGCTAGCTTGAGACTCGATCCCTGGGGTTGACCTTGGAGTCCTCTACACCCTTGTCCTCTTGACCTCACACACTGTGGCCTCCAGATGAACCTCCTTGCAAGACGTCAGACCAACCTCAGCGGGTTCCTTCCTGATCTCCACTGCATGGGAAAGTTGTTCTGTTAGTGTGGAGATTGGCCAGCCTGGGAGTCAGGTGACCCGGGATTCCCTACACACTAGCTGTAGTGGGCACCTATCAATCACTTCCTTATGTGTTGGCACATCCACTTCTTTGGGGGACTCTTCCTCCCCCACCATTCATGTGACCCCACTCTGGCTGCCTCTCCTCAAAAGCAAGCAAACAAAAAAGTAGAACACGCCAACAGTGGGCTCGAGCCATGGTTTGGCCATTTCTCTGGTCATGTGTGTGTGTGACACCAGCTATGCCATTCAGAGCTCTGCCCTAGATGTCTGGTGAAGTAAAGGGAGCAGGGGTCCCGACTCTGAGGTTTCTGAGTAGGAATGATGTGAAATAAGAACTGCTTGTGGCCAGGTATCATGGAGTTAAGTTTAGCTGCATCTCACAAAAATTCCAAACCAGAGAAGTTTAAACGTGCAAGGTTTTGTTTGTTTATCATGGAAGAGAAGTCTGGTGGTGCCCAGTACAGGGCTCATATTGCTGTCATGAATATCCAGCCTGTGGTCATAGCCCAGGATGGTTGCCAGAGCTCTCCAGCCATTGCACCCATGTTTTAGGCAACAAGAAGGAGGAAAGTGGGGAAGGGCAAAAGAAGTGCTCCTTCCAGCTGAGTCAGCTTGCCTTCCCATAGGCAACCTTACCCAAAGGGCCATAGAATACTTCCATTTGTATATTACTGGGCACAAGGGAGAAATGTGATTTATCACCTGGGAACTCTACTGTCCAAATAAAACCAAGCTTTCATCTCTGTCACGGGCTGCATTTCATGTCATATCTGTATGCAATGGAAAGGAATAAAGTCAAGACAAAAGGAGGGTGATTATGAGTTGGGAGACGGAAAGGAACAAACACACAGAGAGGGAGGAAGGGAGGAAGGGAGAGACAGTGAGACACGGAGGCAGAGAGGCAGATGCAGATGAGGACCACCCTGGCCTCCCCGGGCCCCTGCATCAACACATGCTCCTTCTTCTCAGGTCAGGTGGAACTGAGTTTCTGTCATTTGTAAATGGAGGAGTGTGCTGACCCTGGACAAGGATTTATCTTTTCTGAGCCTTGATTTTTTTCTTCTTCTGAGAAATGGGGATCCTGTTGCCCACCAGGTGGAGCTGTAACAGAGACTAATGAGGACAATATCGGCCAAGCAAGGCTCAGAGAGCAAAGCCCTGACCAAGTAGCATGGTGACCTTGGTCAGACAGACCTGCTGTTTCTCCTGGTCCCTCCTCCTGTCCAGCTCCAGCCACTCTGCTCCACCGTTGCTGAGGGTTTATGCGGAAACTGCATCACATCTGCCCCGGGAGCTGGCCAGGCTCAGACAAGTTTTCTGCACACCTGAGTGGTGGGTGTCCAAACCTTGGAGAGAAGTGCCAGGAGCAGAGAAAAAGCCACTGCCACCTTGTCGTAGGGGCATTGTCTGAAGCGTGGGTCAGATCCTGATGTCCACAGTGCCAGGCTGCCAGGCAACGGGGAATCCACTTTCAGGTTGGATGCTGTGGTCAACCTGGTCCAGGCCCCTTTTCTGCTTTCTGAGAACAGCACCTGATTTGGGGGGAGCTCCCTTCTCTGGTTAGCCCCTGTGGTTTTGGGAGGGGCTGACTCTGCTCCATTCTCCGTGGGTGGTGTATTTGTCTTCTATTGCTGCTCCAGCAAGTTACACAAATGTAGCAGCTCAGAACGACACAAATCAGTGATCTCACAAGTCTGTAGTTCAGAAATCTGGGTTGGCTCAACTGGCTCCTCTGCTCTGAGTCTCACAAAGCCAAAATCAAGGTGTTGGCTGGGCTGTGTGTTTTTCTGGAGGTTATGTAGGTAAATCACTTGCATGCCCTTTCTGGGTGTTAACCAGATTCTGTTCTTGTGGGTGTGGGACTGAGGTCCCCATTTCCTTGCAGGCTGTCATCAGAGGCTGGGCTTTGTCCTACAGGCTGCCGGCAGTCCTTATGCTTCTCACACAGGCAGGGCAAATCCTTTTCCTGCTTCATGTCTTGCCAACTTCCCTTTCCTTGTCCTCTTTGTCCTCCTCTTCTGTGTTCCTCTTCTCTCCCATCTCCTTTCTACTACCTCTGCTTCCCCCTTCTGCTTTTAAGGGTTCCTTGTGGTTACACTGGGCCACCTGAATAATCCAGTGTGATTTTTTTTTTAAGATTTTATTTATTTATCCATGACAGACACAGAGAGATGCAGAGAGAGAGGCAGAGACACAGGGAGAAGGAGAAACAGGCTCCATGCAGGGAGCCCGACGCAGGACTTGATCCCGGGTCTCCAGAATCACACCCTGGGCTGAAGGCGGCGCTAAACCGCTGAGCCACCCAGGCTGCCCTCCAGTGTGATCTTAAAGTCAGCTGATGAATGGCCTTAATTACATCTGCAGAGTCTACACATCCGGGAAACAGAACCAACTGGAGATATGTATGTGTATATGTATATGTGTAATATGGAGAGAAAGACGGAGACAGAAGGACATATTTTTATTTATTTATTTATTTTTAGGAATTGGCTTGTAGAGAATATAGAGGCTTGGTTAAGTCCAAGATCTGCAGGGCAGGCTGGCAGGCTGGAGTCCCAGGAAAGAGTCGTAATTCAAGTCCAAAGGTAGTCTGCTGGCAAATTTCTTTCTTGCTTTGAGGAGGTCAGTCTTTTGTTCTATCAGGCCCTTCACTTGATTGGCTTGATAGAGGCTCACCCACATTACTAAGGGAAACCTGTTTCATTCAAAGTCCACTGCCTTAAATGTGAATCCCGTCCACAAGCACCCTTACAAAAACATCCCCAAAAATGTTTTATCCAAAATCTGGGTAAATGTTGACACATACTGGACCCTAGTAGACACTGAGCATGGGACATCCAGTAACTATGGGATTGAGCTATGTGTTGTGAGCCGGTATTTCTGATCCTTCAAGCCATAAGGTCAGGTTGGGCACAGCAGCACCTCATCCATCACAAATGAAAATAGTGCATTGGTGTTTGGGCCCAACCAGGTCCAGAGGACAGAGTTCTATGACTCTGAGGCCCAGGGCTGGATGTCACCAGATCTACTGTAGATACTTCTCCCTCTATTCACTCTTCAGGCCTCAACTCCCAGGCTCCTGCCTCCTTCTTGTAAGGGCCCTGTGATGACACTGGACTCACCTGATAATCTAGGATAATCTAGGATAATCCTCCCATTTCAAGATCCTTAACTTTATCACATCTGCAGAGTCCCTCTGACCACATCAGGTACCTCTTCACAGGTTCCGGGGATTTGGGCGGTGGCATCTTTGAGGGGCCGTTACTGGGCCCACCACACTCATTTGTCAGTCTCACTCATGCACCCAGGGGTCAGGGAGCAGCCAGAGCTCCGCTGGAGATGGTAAGAGCTCCTCATCAGGGGAAGTCAGAGGCTTCTGTGCCTTGCCCCAATACCAGGCCCTCTCGCTGCAGCTTTACTCCGCTTGATCTTGAGGCCTGGCTGCTGCCCTACTCTGGGATGTGGCCATACACATGTGGGTCACAGGGCTCCGGACTCTCAGCTGGAGGCTGAAATAAACATAGTCACCTGATCCGGCGATGCTTGCAGAGCATCTGTTATGTGCCTGGCACTTCGTTGGCTTTTGCCAATCTGCGGGCTGGGCTTCTTATGTTCTTTGTGGGCATGGGAGGCCCAGAGAAGACAAGTGGCTTGCCCAAGGTCACACAGAGTGGAAGGAGCAGATTGGAAATGAGGTCCTGGGGACTCAGATGCTGCCTCCTCTGTCTTCATGAAGCCGTAGATGGGACTCAAGGATGGCAGCCTCTTCTCATCTCAAGTCATTTTTCCTGGGCCCCAAAATTAGAGTCCTAGCTCAGTTTCCTCTGAATTCAGCAGGAGGCAGATGGTGGCCCTTGGGAACAGAAGACATTAGGTTTCCGGTGATGGGGGTCCCCTGCCACCTTCCCCCCAAACTGCTGTCACCTTTTAATAGATTTCTCAGGGAATGAGTAATAGTGATTTGTTGCTGGTGCTGGCTTGGCATTCAGCGGGAAGTCCCTGCAGGCCTGGAAGGTCAGCATGGAGCCACTCAAAGGCGACCGCTGGAGGAAGATAGTGGGTCAGGGCTGGCCGCTTAACACAGCCGTGCTGCCAATTACCGCCCGGCCTGCTTCCTGCCGCAGACATGCCCAGGGCCAGGGCTTTGAACCCTTGCAAGGAGGCCAGCTTCCAGTAAACAACCCAGGGCAGCGGGCAGATTGACAGCAGAAATGCAGGAGGCTGGCCAGCCACTGGTGTTGCTCACTGCTCCTACTGGCAGATGGACAGGACCACAGTCCCCCAAGGGGTTCCCCCAGCCGGGGACTCAGGGGGCCATCAGAGCATCTGAGCCTCACTGCTGGGTAGACAGGCTCCTGCCATGTCCAGGAGGATTTCTAGGCCATAGTTTCTGGGCCACCGAAGATGATTTTTTCTGGGTAGAGAAATGAGCCTGATCTGGGTGGGACCCCTTCCCAGTCACCAGCCTGGGAGCAGGGATTTGAAGAAAGAACCTGCAGAGGGACAGCAGTGTCCTGCTTGTTTCTCTCTCCCCAGGAAAGCCTGAGAAATATTTGGGGATACACTGGTGGCACTACCAGGCTTTCCACCACCATTTTATTTGGCAATTAAAAGAAAGGAAGTGTGCTCACTGCATGATTCTATTTATGTGAAGTTCTAGAATGTTTGGGTATTAGAAAGTGATGGCTTCTATGAGGGACCGACTGGAAGTAGCATGAGAGAACTTTCTGGGGGTGGTAGAAACGTTCATATCCTGGTTGGGGTGCTGGTTACACATTTATCAAAACCCATCCAGCTCTTTCCTTCAAATCTATTTATTTTACTGGATGCACACTGCACTTCAACAAGGAAAAAAAAAAGTAAGACAAAGAAGAAGAGGGGGATGTAGAGGCTTAGGGAGAACCTGGAGACCTGTGCATTCATGCACACACATGCACACAGACCTACTGACACACACACTCTTGCAGGCACACATACACTTTTTTCTTTCTAAAATCAGAGCATTATTCCCTCCTTTTCCTCAGAGAAGTTGCAAAAGAACACAGATTTTTCTTCATCTTTGTATATAATTAATATTTTTCCATGTGCCAGCAGTAAATAGATGGGATAAAAAATTAGTTACCCAAGCAGGCTGGTGCCCTTCTCCTAAGCAGCCAGCTCAAGGCAACTGGCCCTATCCCCTAGGGTAGGGCCATTAATTAAATCATGGGCTGTTGATGCTTCTGAGAGTGACCTCCAGGTGCTCAGCAGCCCCTGTTGCTGTACGCATGGGTCCAGAGGTGAGTGGCTGTTTCTGTGCCCATGAGGCTGATGGACATAGCGAGTGCTCCACTGATATATCCCATCATGCCAGAAAACAAAGAGGTACTCAAAGTGATGAGGAGCCAGTTGGAAAGGGCTCCAATGGCCAAATTTGGAACAGTGGAAGATCAAAACGATGAATAATGTGGATGGATTATGACACATAGAATTTTTTAAAAAAAATCCTTAAATTTGAAAAAAAATAATTTAAAAAACCAGAGAAGACAGGATAAAGGAAAGGTGTTCCTTACAGAAGAGTGTCAACTCGGGGGGGGGGGGGGGTGGCACACCTGGTGGCTCAGTCAGTTGAGCGGCCAACTATTGGTTTTAGCTCAGGTCATGATCTCAAGGTTTTTGTGATGGGACCTTTTAAGATTTACTCTCTAAGCAGCTTTCAAGTATAGTATACAGTATTGCCAACTATAGTCACCATGCTGTGTATTACATCCCCAGAACTTATTTATCTTTTTTTTGTGGTTGGCATAGAATGCCATTGGTTTCAAATATTAGTTTCAAGTGTACAATCAATTAATTTGACAATTCTATACATTACCCAATGCTCACCAATGTAAGTGTAGTCACCCTCTGTTACTATTTGATATTGTTATATTATGTACTCTATTCTCTAAGCTGGACTTTTCATCTCTCTATGACCTATTTTTATTTTGTAACTATAGGTTTGTATTTCTTAATCCCCATCACCTATTTATTTATTTTTATTTTTTATTTCTTTTAAAGATTTTATTTATTTATTCATTCAGAGAGAGCGAAGAGAGAGGCAGAGACACAGGCGGAGGGAGAAGCAGGCTCCATGCAGGGAGTCCGACGTGGAACTCCATCCCGGGTCTCCAGGATCACACCCCAGGCTGCAGGCGGCGCTAAACCGCTGCGCCACCAGGGCTGCCCCCCATCACCTATTTAAGTTATCCCCTCACACTCCTCTCCTCTGGCGACCATCAATTTGTTTTCTATATTTAAGAGTCTTGTTTTTGTCCTTGTTTTAATTTTTAGATTCTACATGTAAGTGAAATCATATGCTACTTGTCTTTCTCATCTGACTTATTTCACTTAGCATAATGCCCTTTAGGTTCATCCATGTTGTCATAAATGGCAAGATTTCATTCTTTTTTATGCATGAGTAATATTCCATTGAATATATATATGCTACATCTTCTTTATCCATTCATCTATTGGCTGACACTTGGGCTGCCTCTGTATCTTGGCTATTGTGTGTAATGCTGCAATAAACATAGAGATGCAATAAACAAAAAGATGTATCTTTGAATTACCGTATTCATTTTATTTGGTTGAATACCTAGTAGCGGAATTATTGGATCATATGATATTTCTAGGTATTGTGGTTTTATAGGAGCATGCCCTTGTTTTTAGGAGAATCCTGCCAAAATATTTCGGGGACAACTGAATTCAGTGTATGATACTTGACTGGTCCTAGATCACAAAAATCATAATGGATTTTTTTTAATTTTTAAAAAATTTTAAGTAATCTCTCTGCCCAACATGGGGCTCAAACTCACGGCCCCAAGATCAAGAGTCCCATGCTCTACTTACTGGGTCAGTCAGGTACCCCCATAATGGTTTCTCATAATGGAGAAATTTGAAAGGACTGAATATTTAATAGCAATGCTGAATCCATACAATGGTGTTGTGTTATGTAGGAGATTGCCCTTGTTTTTAGGAGATTCATCCTCTAGTATTTAGGGGTGGAGTATTGTGTAACTTTTTTTTTTTTTTAAGATTTTTTATTTATTTGAGGTGGGGGAGGGAGAACAGGCACCTTTCCGAGCAGAGAGCCTTATGTGGGACTCAATCCCAGGACTCCGGGATCATGACCTGAGCTGAAGACAATCTTTTTTTTTCTTAAAGATTTTATTTATTTATTAATGAGAGACAGAGAGAGACATAGAATTGTCTGACATAGGCAGAGGGAGAAGCAGGCTCCTGGCAGGAAGCCCGAGGTGGGACTTGATCCCAGATCCTGGGATCATGCCTTGAGCCAAAGGCAGACGCTCAACCACTGAGCCACCCAGGAGTCCCTGAAGACAGACTCTTAAATGACTGAGCCACCCAGGCACCTCTGAAAACACATTTTTAATGGCCTTTTATATTTTGTCATAAAATATTCAGCCACTCTTCTGTTGTTTGACATTAAAGCAGTTTTCAGATTTTCATTATCATATTGCTATATACTACAATATACAGAATCCATTATAATATCTAATATGTGTAATCCATTATCCAATATATATCCAACATATAATACATTATAAAATTCAGTATAATCCATTATAAATAGTGGCACAATGAACATCTTTACACACCAATCTTTGTTTGAGGATATGAGTCCAAAGAAGGGAACTTGGGTATTAAGAGTTCTGAACGTTTCTGAGGATCTTGAACTAAAAAAAAAAACCCAGCTTTACTGAAGTATTACCAATACACTAGAAAAAAAGTTGTGTAGGTTTAATATATACACTGTTGGGTGAGTTTGAACATATATACTCATACACCCATGATGCTATCACCGCAATCAAGGTAATAAATCAGTCACCTCCAATAGCTTCCATGTGTCCCTTTTTTCTTACAGGTGTGTGTGTTCCATGAACACTTACCATGAGAGCTCCCCCCAGCAAATTTTGAAGTGCACAATACCATGTTGTGGACTTCAGGCACTATGTTGTACAGGATTCTGAACTATTTTGGCAAATGGCTTTTCAGAAAGCTTGTACCACTTTACACGCCTAATAGCAAACTCTGAAGGTGCTTATGTTGGCACATCATTGCTAACAGTATTATTTTTAGGAAAAATGTCTTTGCTAGATTTGGTAGTGATAACGGTGTTGTCAGTGAGAATGGTCCCATGGACGCATTTCAGCCTTTCACTTGCTTGACTGTCATTGTGACTCTCCCTCCATCTTCAGTCCTTTCTCCATCTTGGCGGCTGTGACATTATTCTCCTCTGGTCCCCACCTGCCTCCCTGCCTGTGCCTTCTCTCCTCATACATGCCTCATCTTTACTTGCCTGATAAATTATTGTCCCTGGCCTCTGTCCTTGGCTCCCCTCTCTCCCTCTGCCCACCCTCCTGTGGCATCTTATCCACACTTGGGACTTGCACGGCCTTCGCAAGAACTGTTGCACCTCCCCCCAGCCCAGACCTCCAACGCGAGACGTCCCATATCAGAACCCACGTGGACTTTCCTGCCACTATCCATCCTGCCCCCCCAAGTTCCTAGTCCTTCTGAGTCTCAGGTCTGACACCAGATCATTGAGGAAGACAGCAAGCCTTCTGTGGCTCCCACAGTGACCTTAAGACAGGAGATTCTGAGCCAGCCTACAAGTCCCCCATAATTGGAGCTCACCCAGTTCACTACTCTCACCTCTCCCACCCCACCCCTGCCCTGCAGCCACACCTACCTATCTGCTCTTCTGCAGACCTGGCAAGCCCTATTGTTCCTTCATGCCTTTGTACAAGCTAAGCTGTCCTATCTGGAAAGCTCTTCTCTCTGCTGTCTTCTTCAAAGATCTAGTGTCAGGTTCACCTCCACTAGGAAACCTGCCCTCAATGACCATGTACTCACTTATGTCTACCTGAATCTTCTGTAATGAAAACGATCCCACTTTCTGCAGCCCACCCTCCAGGCGCCCAAGTCTCAGCCTTGACTGTCCCTAACTGTGGCCTTTGGCCAGCCCCTAGTCTTTCTGAGTCTCAGTTTCTCTTTCAGTTCTTCCCCACTCAGGGCATCCCACTTGTGATTCCCACCCTCACGGGTTAGTATAAGAACCAGATATGTTGAAAGGAGAGGCCAGGGTTAGGAACAAATGGACAGGACAGGTTTGGATTCAAATTCTGTTTCTCTTGCCAACCAGCTGCATGACCTTGGGGCAGACACCTCCTCTCTCCCAACTGACAGTTCGCCACCCAAGAGCTAGAAATCTAATAGCAACCCTGAGTAGTTGGGAGGACTAATGGGGTTGTGGCATGTAAAGTGCTTAACAGAGCACCTGGTACGTGGGGAGCTCTCAGTGGGTGTTGATCATGGTGGTGAAACCAGGTAGAGAAAGGATTTGTAAATTCTAACATGGGAAGGTATTCTCATGATTTCCCAGTGACTTGCACAAGCCTCAGATATGGAAAAAGTTCCACTCCTGCTCACCATCAGCTGGGGTCACAAAACTCAGGGCTCAGCTCATTTTTCTGGGGTTAGGTAGTTACACACCCATCCCAGGCACTGCTTACAGCAATTGGGATTCTGTGGGTCTCATCGGGGCCCTCAGATCTGCTAAGTGCCCCAGGGGAGTGTAGAATAGATGGTGGGAATCCACACTGAGACACGGCCATGTGCTCCACTGTGCCCTCCCACCGAAGCTGTTTTCTGTGGCTGGGCAGCAAGGCTCAGCACCTGGGTGCTGTGCCAGGAGCCCTGGAGCCTGGAGCAGCTGCTCTAATTCATGTAAAGGAAGGCGCCCAGGTTTGCCCTGTCTATTTATAGCTTATTTATGAAGAAGGAAAAACAAGGGCCCAGTTGCCTTAGCAACGAGGAGCATCATGGGCTGCTTTCTCTGCAGTGGGAAATTGGCCAAGTCTCCTGGTGGGGGGCACCCCCTCCCTCCCCGCTATGTGTGTATGCTGACAGAGGTCAGAGGTGAACCTCCCAAGACCTGTCCCACACTGGATTCCCAGCAGCCAGTGTGGGGGAGAGTGCTTGCCAGGCACTTGGAAAATGCTCCCTGATGCAGGTGGCCGTGCACAGCTGAATGCTCTGTGGAAAGGCACACTCTGGTCTCTTGGTCTTGGTGCTAAACTCCTGTCCTCTGGGTACCCAGCCTGCTGCCTCAAACTCCCTTGGGAGCCTGGCTGTGCTCTGGCACTTAGGGCACTTAGTGCAGTGAACCAAAGGTATAGTTCCCAGACCGCGCCCCTTAAGGCTGTGATCTGGCACAGAGCATGGCACGGAGGAGGGGCTTAATAAAGAAATAAATAATGGATGAATGAAGTGCTTTAGTTTGCAGTGCATGTCCTTAGTATGCACAGGGCAAAGGAAACACTGTAATGTTCTCTCCTTTTACAGATCAGGGAGCAGATTCAGACAGACGAAGAGACCAGCCCCAATTACACTGCTAAGTAATATCCAGGCTGGATGAGGGTCCTTGAGGAGGAAGCTTGCTTTTGCTCTGGCAAAGTGCCAGGGAACATGGGAACTTGGGTTCCCACTGGGCTGTAATTGTCGGAGGCCAGGCCGGGGAAGTGGGAAGTGGTGCTGTGGCTGGCCTGGGGCTGAGAGGCCTGTGGTTTGAATTTTGACTCTGCCACTTATCAGCGGTGTGACCTTGAATTATTGACTTTGCCTCTCTGGGCCTCAGCTGCTTCATCTGTAAATCAAGGCAATGATGACTGGGCCTTGGGGACTGGTAGCTTCCTGAGGGCGGGCACAGCACCTGTTTCTTGATCATCTGCTTTCCTGGTGTCAGCACAGTCTAGGTGCCTAGGATGATCATGAGCTCCTGTATATAGGGTAGATTGGGTGCTCTCAGGGAATTTTGGTTGTTACATTATTAGGGACCTGAGGCACAGAGAGCTTGGTGGTTCCCCTGAGATTACATGGCCAAATCCAGAGCAAGGTGGTGGCTTTCCTGGTCTGTGAGGTTTGTGGGCATTGTGGGGGATTAAGTGGGATGGTGTCCGGCCCCTGGGGAGGGCATTCTGGACAGGGCTGCAGTCCCAGGGGGCAGTGGTCATGTTAGACAGGGAGGCTAAGACAGGAGTCTCTGAGTACTGGGGACCTAGGGCTGCCCTCCAAACTGCTGGAGGTACAGCGGCTCTGTCCTAGGCTTAGTGGGGTTTGCTTGGCCCTGGGCTGGACTTCTCAAGGTCCAAGGCCAGGCCGCCTAGAGGCTCTCCGTCGCCCTCTGCTGGGCCCCGGCTGTCTGTGCTGGCCCACCTCCAGGGGCTCCAAGCCGGGCAATGCCACCTCTTCAGGGGTCTGGGTGTGAAAACCATACCTAAGAGATCCAGTGAAGAAGAGCAATGCCCCGGGACACACCGAGAGAGATCACAGATCATTTCCACATTCCTCCCTGGCTCCTCCAGCTCCCAATCAGACTCGCGAGACACAGGTGGGCCTGCCACCATCCTCCGGCGGCCACACGCAGGCTGCTACACTGTCTTAGCTGCCACCACATGAGATTCATCACTGCTTCCTGAAAACCGTGTGTGCTCGGGGTGTTTTGTTGGTGTTGATTATTCCATGCCCCAAGCCTTGGCTCATCTGTCTGTCTTCCTGCCTTCTCATTTCATGAGCCCCGCACTCCGTCCTTCTGAGCCTCTAAGGCTTCGGCCACATCCACCCCACCCAGCCCCTAGCACACTGGGTTGTTAGTCTTTCTGGGAACTTCTCTTCTTCCCGCACTGTGAACACATGAGCTGTCTGCTAGGGCTGCCGTAACAAAGTACCGCAGCTGAGTGGCTTACACAACAGAAATAGAGTGTTTCACAGTGTTGGAGGCTAAAATCTGAAATCAAGGTGTTAGCAGGATTGGTTCCTTCCGAGGGCTGTTCCAGGCCTCTCGCCTGGTGGGTCTGGTGCTTTGCTGCCACTCATTGACGTTCCTTGGCATGGAGAAGCATCGTTCCATCTCTGCCTTCATGTCCACACAGCTCTCACTGCGTGAAGGTCTGTCTGCAGATTTCCCCTTTTTATAAGGACAATCATACTGAATTAGGAGCTACCGTAATGACCTCATTTTAACTTGATTGTCTCTGTAAAGGCCCAATCTCCAAATAAGGTTACATTCTGAGGTACTGGAGGTTGGGACTTCGACAAAAGAATTTTAGGGTGGCACAATTCAGCCCCTAACACGAAGAGAGGAAGTACATCTGGTCCATCTTGTGTTCATTCCCTTTGGGGCTGAGCCCAGTGTAGGAGTGAGAGACTTTGATGAATGTTGTAGAAGAAATCCTTCATCCTAGGATTATTTACTGGCTCCCACAGTGTCCAGGACATGTCAAACTATGACTTGCCCTGTCTGGGTCTTATGGGCATGAGACTTTTTCATCAGGATATTCCCGTTGAACCAGGTAGGCAAGGCTTTATTTTCCTAATTCCACACAAAAGACCCAGAAAAGTAATGAAAGAGAATTTAACCTGTGACAAATATTTATCAACCACACAGTTGTGAAAGACTCTGTAACTTCATTCCCCCATACCAAGGCTGTCACTTACTTGCTATGAAATGAATATATTAACATTATTTATTGAAAAGCTGCTATATGCCAGGGACACACACTTTCCATGTACAGGTTTCATTTCTCACAGCAGCCTCTCACAAATGGAAATAAAATTAACCTAACACAAAGTTCACCATTTAAAAATGTGCAATCATATAACCATCACCACAACCTAATTCCAGAACATTTTCATCACCCTAAAAAGAGACTTTGTGCCCATCCATCACTCCCTGTTTTTTCCTCCCTCTATATCCTGCAAACACCGATCTAGTTTCTGTCTTCATGGATTCGCCTAGTATGGATTTCAGAGAAGTGGAACCATACTATGTGCATTTTTTGGTGCCTAGCATCTTTCGCTTTTGCACAATACTGTTTTAAAAAACGATTTCATTTATTTATTCATGAGAGATGCGGAGGGAGAAGCAGGCTCCCTTCGGGGAGCCTGATGCAGGGCTTGACCCCGGGACCCCGGGACCACGACCTGAGCCGAAGGCAGATGCTCAACCACTGAGCCGCCCAGGCCTCCCTAGCACAATACTTTCAAGGTTCAGCCCTGTTGTAGCACTTATCAATGTTTCCTTCCCTTTTATAGCTGAATAATATGCTGTTGTGTGGACACACCACATTTCGTTTATCCATTTATCAGTTGATGGACATTTGGGTTGTTTCCATTATTTGGCTACGCTAAATTATGCTGCTATGAGTATTTGTGTACAGGTTTTTGTGACCATAAAAACTTTGATTCTCTTGGGTATATACTTTAGAGACAAATTGCTGGGTCTGTGTTTACCTTTTGGGGAATTGCCAAACGATTTTCCACCAGGTACGTATGATGAGGATTCCAGCTTCCCCTCGTCACCACCAACTCTTATTATTTTCTCTTTTTGATTTTAGCCATTCTAGGGAGCGTGCGCTGTCATTTTGATGTGCATTATTTTTTTTTAAGATTTTATTTATTTATTCATAGAGTTGCAGAGAGAGAGAGAGAGAGAGAGAGAGAGAGAGAGAGAGGCAGAGGCACAGGCAGAGGGAGAAGCAGGCCCCATGCAGGGAGCCCAATGTGGGGCTCGATCCCAGGTCTCCAGGATCACACCCCGGGCTGAAGTTGGTGCTAAACTGCTGCACCACCCGGGCTGCCCAATGTGCATTTTTTTCAATGGCCAATGACGTTGAGCATCTTCTCACATGCTTCTTCTTGTTCTCACTTCTCAGCAGCCTTTTGAGGTAGCTCTCATCCCCGTTTGGCAGCAGAGGAAAGAGGTTCAGAGTTGAGGGGACTTGCTCAGTGCAAGGAGGCGGTGGGGCTGTCTGTCTCCTAATTAACACGGAGTGTGGGATCCCTGGGTGGCGCAGCGGTTTGGCGCCTGCCTTTGGCCCAGGGCGCGATCCTGGAGACCCGTGATCGAATCCCACGTCGGGCTCCCAGTGCATGGAGCCTGCTTCTCCCTCTGCCTGTGTCTCTGCCTCTCTGTCTCTCTGTAACTATCATAAATAAATAAAAAAATTAAAAAAAAAACCACGGAGTGTGATTCACAGTAGAAACAGCTCTGTCTGGTCCGCAGGAGTCTGGTCTCCCGAGCCACCAGCTTGGACAAGTCCTTTCCCTGCCCCGGCGTCAGTTACACCTCCGCGCCACTTGGGGCGAAATACTCCAGACACGTCGGGGCTCCTCTAGGAAGCCAGAACTCGAAGATCAAAGGCCCCGGCGCGGAGCTCGCCCCGCCCCTTCAGCGCAGGTCGCCGCCGGCGCCGGAAGTGCTTGGCCCTCCGGGCGGAAGCACTTTCTCGGGAAGATGGCGGCGGTGTCAGTGTATGAGCGGCCGGTCGGAGGCTTTTCTTTCGATAACTGTCGCAGGTGCGGCCGAGCCCGGGGCCGGGTTCCAGGCGGGAGCGGGAGTGCGGTGCCGGGGTCGGAGCTGGGCCCGGGTCTGGTCTGGGAAGTCCCAAGTGAAGGGTGCACGGCGGGGCTTGCGGCCTGCGCCCCGCGCCCGGCGCCCCGCGGCCCGTGTGACTCAGGGGAACGAGGGCCCCTCGAGGGCGAGTGGGTTTCTCTTGCGGCCGAGCCCGCCCTTCCACTTGCCCAGCGCACCCGGCCAGGTTCCGTCTCTGCCTCTTTGGGCGACACGCGACCCCTCGGCGACGCACTGCACGTCGAAAAACGCGACTCTAGGCCTGATGTTGGGGGGATTCAGCGGCGCTCTCGGTGCCAGTGCGGAGCGATGTGGCCCTGCCCTTCGACGCTTTACTCTCTCCCTGTTCTTTCAGAAATGCCGTTTTGGAAGCCGATTTTGCGAAAAAGGGGTACAAGCTTCCAATGGCGCGGAAGACTGGCACGACCATCGCGGGGGTGGTCTACAAGGTGAGCTGGCACAGGCCAGGAGCGGCGGTGACGACGGATGACGGGAACCGGGCCGCTTGGTTTCCTTTGACTTCTCCGGTCTCCGTCAGGGAGGGCTTATGTTTCAGAGAAGGGAAAAGGATCTTTAGCGTTTGTCTGGAGGTTTCGTGCGCCTAAAAACAGTTTATATTCTTTGCTCACTTTTTAGAGTTCTTGACGTGAGACCAATCCTTTTTTTTTTTTTTTTTTGTCTTTAAGACACTAATTTTTTTTTTTTAAAGATTTTATTTATTTATTCATGAGAGACACAGAGACAGAGAGAGGCAGAGACACAGGCAGAGGGAGGAACAGGCTCCATGCAGAGAGCCTGACGTGGGACTCGATCCCGGGACTCCAGGATCAGGCCCTGGGTCAAAGGCAGGCGCTAAACCGCTGAGCCACCCGGGCTGCCCCTAAGATACTAATTTGGGAAGCAGGGTTATTTAATGGGAGAACGCAAGATTTCGGGTCAGACAGGTCTGTTTAACCATGTGACTTTTATGCTACTTCCAACGTTGGGCAAGTCGCTTTCCTCCTCACCGCCGCACTTCCATCAAATGGACACAGTAATTCCCGCTTTAAGTTGTTGAGAGGGTCAAAAGAGATCGTGGTTATTGTTGTTTAAGAGTGATGTCACTTCGAAAGAAATTGACAGAGGCGGCTATTCCAGTGGAAGGATTTCTGCATCTTTTTTTTTTTTTTTTTTAATTTTTATTTATTTATGATAGTCACAGAGAGAGAGAGAGAGAGGGGGGCAGAGACACAGGCAGAGGGAGAAGCAGGCTCCATGCACCGGGAGCCCGACGTGGGATTCGATCCCCGGTCTCCAGGATCGCGCCCTGGGCCAAAGGCAGGCACTAAACCACTGCGCCACCCAGGGATCCCCGGATTTCTGCATCTTAATCCAGACGTTTGCCATATTAGGTCTGTGATTCGTAAGGAATTCACTGAATTTGTGAGCCTCGTTTGAACACAGGAGTGATAATTCCTGCCACCCACTCGGGATTCACCCGATAGCGTTATAACAAGGCTTTTCTTGAATTCTGAAAGTATAGCACAATGTTTTTGGAAGGAGTTTCAGCTGGGGGGGGGGGGGGGCGGGGGCGGGTGGAGGTTTGGGGAAAGCAAGGTATGGCCAACATTGTTCTTCCTAAACCAGAGTAGAGAGCTGTGTTTTATATATGTGAAATTGTTTTAAAATGTGTTTTTTTGAAAAATAGGATGGCATAGTTCTTGGAGCAGATACAAGGGCAACTGAAGGAATGGTTGTTGCAGACAAGAACTGTTCAAAAATACACTTCATATCTCCTAACATTTAGTAAGTATCAATTGGTTTGAAGAGCTCTTATGTTTTCAAACTTGTCAGGGCTAAAACTGAATTTACTTTGTTCCTCACGAAAACCTGTTGTTTAACTTGTATTTTCTTTTTTTTTCTTTTTTCTTTTTTTTTTTTTTTTTGGTCTCCTTTGAATGGTATTTTCATCTGCCCATCACTTAAGCTTGTCACCCACAAGTTTTCTCTTTGCTTTAGTCTTTAATTTGCTTGGTTCCCCGGTTATGCTTTCTGTATGCCTCTTGAAACCATTCCCTCCGCTGAAGCCTTAGTTCACATTCTTGTTTCACAGCAGGACTATTGCAGCTGTCATTTAAATGACCTCTGCCTTTGGTCTCTTTATCATCCACCATTTTGCCATATTGGATTTTGTAAAACACAGATCTGATTATATCCCTTTCCTCTTTAAAAATATTTCAAGGGATCCTTGGGTGGCGCAGCGGTTTGGCGCTTGCCTTTGGCCCAGGGCGTGATCCTGGAGACCCGGGATCGAATCCCACGTCGGGCTCCCGGTGCATGGAGCCTGCTTCTCCCTCTGCCTGTGTCTCTGCCTCTCTCTCTCTCTCTCTGTGTGACTATCATAAATAAATAAAAATTAAAAAAAAAAATATTTCAAGAGGGATCCCTTGGTGCCTCCGCGGTTTGGTGCCTGCCTTTGGCCCGGGGCGTGATCCTGAAGTCCCGGGATCAAGTCCCACGTGGGGCTCCCTGCATGGAGCCTGCTTCTCCCTCTGCCTGTGTCTCTGCCTCTCTCTCTCTCTCTCTGTGTCTCTCATGAATAAATAAATTAAAAAATCTTTAAAAAAACATTTCAGGAGACGTCTCACATTTCCACACTGCTTTCAGAATAAACTCTGTAGCATGGTATTTAATATCTTGCACAGTGCCACAGAAATTTACCTTTTCAGCTTATTTAGCTGCCATCACCCTCTTAAAACCAGTTACACCAGATTGTCCCTGTTCCCCTCATCTCCAAGCTGTTTCACCTTTGCTTTTGCCAGTCCCTCTGCTTAGAATTGCCCTTTGCTCTTTGTTTATACAGTGTTTTTATTCTTTTAAATCCAGCTCATGTGATACTTCTTCTCAAAGATCAGAATTAATCACTGTCTCTTCCAGGTTCCCATAGCATTTTGTACCTCTGCTGCAGTATCGTATTATACAAGGTATTAGAATTTTTGCCTATTTTTGTCTCCTCCACTCAACTTTTTTTTTTTTTCCCTCCACTCAACTTTTAAATCAAGGGCTTAGATTGTGTCCTATTTTCTTTATTCTCAGCACTTTGTTATGATGGGTACCTGGTAGTAAACACTTGGTAAATGTTAAATTGCAAGGCTTTTTAACATGCCTTGTTCTTTGGTACAGCTTGGATATATTTTTATAGGATTAATAAAATGCATAGTCTGTTAGAGGCATAGAGGCTAATGATTTGAAATGTTCTGTCAGGCCACAGAAAATACATTTGCATATAACTAGATGCATAGTCTCAGTTTCATATTTAAGTTTTTTTTTTTTTTTTTTTTTTAATTCATGAGGGACATGAATTCGGCTCCCTGTGGGGAGCCGAATGCGGGACTGGATCCCAGGACTCCGGGATCACAACCTGAGCCAAAGGCAGACATTCAACCACTGAGCCACCAGTTTCATGTTTTTTTAAGATTGATTAGTTACAGTGCAGAATATACTAAAAAACGTCTCTCTGTGTACCTGAACTTACTGGAAGTTATCCGAGAAGTTCCACTTCTAATTGACCCCTTTGGTAATTGAATTTCAGCTAAGTTTCTAATTGTATTTTTTAGTTGTTGTGGTGCTGGGACAGCTGCAGACACTGATATGACAACCCAGCTCATTTCTTCCAATTTGGAGCTCCACTCCCTCTCCACTGGCCGCCTGCCCAGGGTCGTGACGGCCAATCGGATGTTGAAGCAGATGCTTTTCAGGTAAGGCTTTAGGGTAGGGATTTCCTTTTTTTTAAAATTTAATTTTATTTAAATTCAATTAATTATCATATAGTATATTACTATTGTCTTAGGTAGAGTTCAGTGATTCATCATTTGCATGTGACACCCAGTTTCATCACATTACGTGTCCTCACTCAGTTACCCCATCCTCCCACCTGCCCTCCTCCAGCAACCTTAGTTTGTTTCCTAGAGTTAAGAGTCTCTTATGGTTTGTCTTCCTCTCTGATTTTGTCTTATTTTATTTTTCCTTCCCTTCCCCTATGATCGTCTTTTGTTTCTTAAATCCCACATGTGAGTGAAATCATGTAATTCTATCTTTGATTGACTTATTTTGCATAGCATAATAGCTTCTAGTTCTATCCATATCATTGCAAATGGTAAGGTTTCTTTTTTTTATGGCTGAGTAATTTGTGTATATGTATATATCATGTCTATCCATTCATCTGTTGAGGGACATCTGGGCTCCTTGCATAGTTTGACTATTTTGGGCACTACTGCTGTAAACATTGGGGCGCAGGTGCCTCTTCGGAATACTGTGTTTGTTCCAGGATGGGGATTTCTGTAGCATCTTTTTCTCATATCTTAGATTTTCAGCTGAGGGGATCTTGGAAGCTAGAGGAAAAACATTCAGAAATACACATTTTATTCTAGAAATCAGTTGTTACCATTTTAATTTCAGAAGGCTTTTGATGATGTATTTGAATTTATGGGGTCTATCTTCCCCCCCATGAATAAATTGCATGTGACGAACTGTCATTTCCAGAGGCATAGGGCATTATTGGATTTAAAAAAAAAAAATTTCTCTTTTGGGACGCCTGGGTGGCTCAGTGGTTGAGCGTCTGTCTTCCGCTCAGGGCGTGATCTTGGAGTCCCGGGATCGAGTTCCGCATCAGGCTCCCTGCATGGAGCCTGCTTCTCCCTCTGCCTCTCTCTCTCTGTGCCTCTCCTGAACAAATAAATAAACTCTTAAAAAAAAATCTCTTTTATTTATGGTAAAGTTAGAACTGGACAGAACCTTTGAGTTCATTTTGTGAACACAGACACAAATGATTGTTTTCGTTCTCCCTCTTTTAGGAACAAAATTACAGTGAAATGAAAAATTGTATTTGTAGGCACCTGTGAGTGGATATAACATTAATATTAGTGCACATTTATCTATCTCTTTATGCCATACCCTGTGCTTAGTGCTTTATGCATGGTTTCATTTTATCCTTTTCAGTCTGAGATAAGGGCTGTTAACATCTCTAATACTGAAGTGAAGCTGAGTCTTAGGGAGGTGTAGTTGCCCAGCCAACCTGACCTTCACACCCTGCTGCTGACTCCCACCCATTGCACTCTTAGTTTTGTCTCCTTTCTTCCTTAATCATATCATTACCTCACATTAGTATAGGTCTCTTCTTTTTCAGAATCTGAGTCTGTTTCCTCATTTGCTCTTTTGCTCCTCAGAGAGGGAAGAGAGCCCCAGTGTATTAGAGCAGAACTAGGAAATACCCTGGACGTTCAGCCGTAGTTTAGAATTCCAGTTTCTCCCCTTGGGACCTGCATTATCTCTAACAGAGTCCTTTTCCTTCTTTGTAGATTTGTATTTTTGTTTTTGTTTTTTTTTGTTTTTTACTTTTTATTTATGATAGAGAGAGAGAGAGAGGCAGAGACACAGGCAGAGGGAGAAGCAGGCTCCATGCACCGGGAGCCTGACGTGGGATTCGATCCTAGGTCTCCAGGACCGCACCCTGGGCCAAAGGCAGGCGCCAAACCGCTGTGCCACCCAGGGATCCCCAGGTTTGTAGAATGTAGAATCAGAGTGCTTTTTTTTTTTCCTTTGAAGTTGATCAGAGATGTTTATTATTCTTGTCCTCATTCATTAGGCAATCTACAGAAAATATATATATTTTTTCTTATTTATTCATGAGAGACACAGAGGGGGGCGGGGCAGGCAGAGAGAGAAGCAGGCTCCATGCAGGGAGCCCATTGCGGGATTCGATCCTGGGACTCCAGGATCACGCCCTGGGCCAAAGGCAGGTGTTCAACTGCTGAGCCACCCAGGCGTCCCTAGAAAACATTTTCTTTATCTCAGCCTGAAGCAGTAGCAGCTGCATCCAGGCCTGTGAGATTAGAGGGAAAGTAAAGGTTGTGAGCTGGCAGCACACAGGCCATATTCAGGTTGTAGAGGAATTGTATTTGGGTTACAGTGGTGTTTTGTTTTGTTTTGTTTTTTTTTAATAGTGGCTAATAATTATAAATAGGAAGATAGGAATAAAAAAATCTGGATTTCTGGGTTAAAAAATTTTTTTTTAATTAATTATTTCCCGGCTTCATCTGAAAAAAATTAATAAAGAGGATGGGATAATAGGTGGCAGTAATCTGGACCTAAGTAGTAGATGTTGCCTTTAGAAGTGGGAGCATATGCTCTGGTCAGTTAGTCCCTGCCTAGTTTTACTTCCTTCCTGCCTCTTGCCTTTCTTTGAACTTGCTGGTTTTCATCTGTGAGTCTAGCATGGCCCCGGGCTCTCAGCAAGTGGATATGAGGCACAGTGGAGCTGTGCAGCAAGGCCTGTAACATAGTTCCTGTTTTACAGGTGAGAAGACCAGGATTTAGGAGTCTATGGGCAGGAAGCCTAGTCATAACTACCTAATCCATGCTTGGCTGTACCTAACCCTTATGTGGGTGATTTCCACTTATTTATGTGCATGGTCATGTTCCTAATCCTGGATAATTATTGCCTATCAAATAAATTCTCCCAGTAGAGTGTGAGAACTTGTTAAAGCACATGGTTGTCAAGATTTCTGAAAACATTTGTGATTTTGGTTTCAAATTTAAAGCTCCCTCTGGTGGTTTGTGTGGTGCATTACATTTAAAAGACTTTTTAAACTTGTAAAATGGCAGTAAGTAGCAAATTTTCAAGATTCCTTCCAGTGTCATTTAAAGCATCTAGCTAAACTTAGCAGATGTTTCTGTTAATCTCTTTAGAATGTTTTAGGAATTCTAAATTCACTTTTTTCAGTGTTTTATTTTTAGTTTAACATACTTTATAAAAATTAAATTTTATCAAAGTTTTGAGAGGAACATTTTCAAATTTAACCAGGATGATTGTGGTTCATTATGTTTCCTGACATTCTTGATGAATTACATAAAATGTAAAAGTGGTATAAGGGAAAAAAGCATAGGATTTCACTTCAGAAGTTTGGTTCAGGTATCATCTAAAATGCTCAGAGTTTTGTAACCTTGTGCTGTTCACCTTACCTACCTACCTACCTTCCTTTCTTTCTTTCTTTCTTTCTTTCTTTCTTTCTTTCTTTCTTTCTTTCTTTCTTTCTAAGATTTTATTTATTTTTTCATGAGAGACAGAGAGAGAGAGAGAGAGAGAGAGAGAGAGAGAGAGGCAGGCTCCATGCAGGGAGCCTGATGTGGGACTCTATTCCGGGACTCCAGGATCATGCCCTGGGCTGAAGGCAGATGCTCAACCGCTGAGCCACCCAGGCGTCCCTCACTTTACCTTTCTTAGCCTCAGTTTCTTCTTCAGTAAGATGAAGATAATAGTTTCTGACTCTTCTGACTTTGGAGGAGGAAATGAATAAAGAAGGAAAGTTTAACAACAATGCCCAGTATAGGGTCTAATGCCCAGCGCAGGGTCTAATGCCCAGTTGGATCCCCATAAAACTCAGAGGCTGGATGTATTTTTCTTGGTGTATGATTCATTTTTCCCTGAATAACCCATTTCTGAGTCTGTGAATCAGTCATAAAAGGGAGTTTGATAAGCAGAAGTGGACATCTTTTACCTTACATAAGCAGTAGTTTTATTTTACTTGGGTGATGGCTGGATGTAGATGATGAATATGTGACTTGTTCCCTCTGAGCATGAGCCTCCTAGTTGAGTCTAATAGAAATCTTTGTGGTATATTTCTGTATTCCAAAAACTCTTTGAATATATAGAGGCTCTTATTTATCATATTAATTGTGTTTTTTTTCCCCTTTGAAAGTAGCATATATTCTACTTGCTGGAGTCCAAAGAGTTCATAGAATACATAGAGTCTATACTCTACTGGGAGAATTTATTTGATAGGCAATAATTATCCAGGATTAGGAATATGACCATGCACATAAATAAGTGGAAATCACCCACATAAGGGCTAGGTACAGCCAAGCATGGATTAGGTAGTTATGACTAGGCTTCCTGCCCATAGACTCCTAAATCCTGGTCTTCTCACCTGTAAAACAGGAACTATGTTACAGGCCTTGCTGCACAGCTCCACGGTGCCTCATATCCACTTGCTGAGAGCCCGGGGCCATGCTAGACTCACAGATGAAAACCAGCAAGATCCAAGTATATTCCAAGTACAAAATTTGGAAAATTCTGAAAAGCCCAAAAGAAGAATAAGAATTTTACAGTTCAGGGAAAAATCATGTTTTGGTTGGCTGGATATACTTCCAGTCTTTAGTTTGTTCACTCCTTCATTTGATCCTCTTTTGCTTCCTTATTATTAGCACATGTTCTCAGTAAAACTTAAGGTGGAAGATAGAGATAAACTAAAAAAATACAAAAATCATCTGAGTTCCTACCATCCATAAGCTGTTGGTGCTAGCGGGTTACTATATGCCTTTCAAGGTTTTTTCCGTTTACTAATACATGGTTCTTTAAAAATGGGGTCATAGTTGTATATTCTGTGCTAGAATACAAACTGATCTTTTCATCTACCAGTGCGTGTTGAATATAGTTTTCATTTGGAGCATTTCAAAATGAAAATTAACTTTAAAAACATTACTGTAAAAGTAATATGTGATTATTATAAAAATTTCCAACACTGTGGAAATGTGAAAAGAAGGAAATAAATGTCAGCTGATGTTTTGTTACTTAGACACATACATTGTAAATCTTTGAGAACTATTTTTGCAGTCCTTTTATACCATGATATTTGCTCATTTATGTATTTACAACGGTGGAATCCTATGTGTTGTTTGGTAACTGACCCTGTTCACTTTAAAGCATATTGTGAATGTTGTTTCCATTAGTAGAAGAGTACAGCATCCAGAGTTTTACCTTGAGCCCATAGAGGAGTTCTGGAGACCTGTGACCCTCCTGACATAGTAAAAAAAAAAAAAACGAAAAAAACAAACCTCTATATGTACACTTACTATAAGTCAGGGTTCTACAATATTAATAGTTTTTCAAAGGGGTCTGTGACCCATAAAAGTTAAAGAACCACTGATGAGTATCAATTTCTGCTGGTATCACAGTATTCCATTCTATAGATATAGCATAATTTAACCAATTTTGAACTTTAATTAACAGTATTTCTTGTTTTAAGGTATTATAAGGTATTCTATGAACCCTTTGGAACATAAACCTTTTAGGTACTTAACTTGTGTGATTAATTCCTTATGCTGTATTCTAAAATAAATTCCTAGAAGTGGAATTACTGAGTCAAAGATATGCACATTTAACATTTTGATACATATCGTCAAACCTGCCCTTGAGAAAGGTTGTACTGAGTTGCACTGCCATCAGTGATAGAGAAAATGTCACACGAGTGTTGCATAGCTATCTCAGTTTATTTAGCTAATTCTCTCCACTTTTTTGGCATCCTAAACAGTATTGCAGTAAACATTCCTGTGCATTCATTTCTGCATATTTGTCTGATTATATCCTTAGAATTTGATTCCTGGAAGTAGTTTCTGGGTCAAAATTTTTTTTTTAATTTTTTTAAGGGTTTTATTTATTCATGAAAGAGAGAGAGGCGAGAGACACAGGCAGAGGGAGAAGCAGGCCCCATGCAGAGAGCCTGATATGGGACTCGATCCCGGGTCTCCAGGATCAGGCCCTGGGCCGAAGGCGGCGCTTAGCCGCTGAGCCACTGGGGCTGCCCCTCTGGGTCAATTTTTAAGGAATACAGTAACTTGCCAAAATATCTTAAATTCTTTTAAAGGTATCACACAGAGGTTATATTTTAGCTTGGAAGGGCATTAACTGATTATTATTGACCTTATATAAATAGCCTGTTTGGGTAGGCAGTTGGTGTAGTGGGTCAGGCACTGGACTGGGGTGGGAGTGGTGGGTCTGGTGATTCCCACTCATCCCAGAGCCCTGTGACCTAGTCTTAACCCTGCTACTACCTCACATGGCTTAGGACCAGATTCTTTTCCTCTCTCTAGGCCTCTGTTTTCTTTTGAGACTGTTTCTGAACTCCTTTCCTGCTCTTTAATTTTCCATTTAAAACTGGAATATTCTTCCTTCCTCTCTTTCTCTTTCTTTTAAAAGATTTTACTTTTTTAAAGTTGTTTCTGTACCCAATGTGGGGCTCAAGCCCACAACTCTGAGATCAAGAGTTGTATGCCTTACTGACTAAGCCAGCCAGGCATCTTTGAAATAGTCTTTCTGAAATCAGTTTGGTAGTAAGGGAATAGGGGAAATAATTGGACTTGACTATTCTGGTTACCTAGAGTGCTTCCTGATGAGTAGTTATGTCTCATACAGTCTACAGTTAGGATTTGGATTGGTTCTTGTGTTTTTTTTGTACCAAGTGTAATGATTATGTTGTTAGGCAAATTCATTATGTGTTGGTTTCATTTTTCTTCCCAAAAAGCTAAAGACTCATGGTGGAGGAATTTAAATCCACAAGTTGATTTAGTGTGGCAATTCTAATGGTAAAAATTGGAACCAAATATAGGGAAAGCAAACTGTAGAAGTAGAAAACCAACCAGGTGAAGGGTCCAAAGGAACAAATACATGCATAATTGAATGGAGGTAGGATGGGGTGGAAAATGTATTCCCATCCATGTTCCTTAAGAGGCTTAGCTTCATCCTGTGGGCAGTAGCAATGGGTTTTTTAGGTTATTGTGGAGTTACTTTGTCATTCACTTTTCAGCATGATGAAACATTTTTCTTTTACTCAATAAGAACGTATATCTATGATTATAATTTTGTGAATTTTTTCAAAAGAGAAGGTGTTTAGATATGAGCCATTTTCCTGTGAGGTTATGGTGAGATGAGGTTGAGAATTTGAACAGCTTGAGTTTAGCAGCTCTTCAATGTTAACTTTGAAAGTAGTTGATTTGCTGATCACTGAGAGTTGTGATGGGAAGAGTGCTGATAAATTGTGGAGTAAGCCAAACTCAGCTATGAGAGATTGGGCTGGCACTTAACGTCTTTGGGTTGGTTTTCTCTTCTCTAAAGTGAGAGTGGTGTTTGTTTTTTCTTTCTTTCTTTCTTTTTTTTTTTAAGATTTATTTACTAATTTGAGAGAGAGAATCTGAAGCAGATTCTGCGCTGAGCACAGAGCCTGATTGGGGTCTGATCTCGTGAGCCTGAGATCATGACCTGTGCTGAATCCAAGAGTCGGATGCTTAACGACTGTGCCACCCAGGCGCCCCAAGAACGATCCTCTTTTAAAGGGAGCAGTATGGGCAGCCCAGGTGGCTCAGCGCTTTAATGCTGCCTTTGGCCCGGGGTGTGATCCTGGAGACCCGGGATCGAGTCCCACATCAGGCTCCCTGCATGGAGCCTGCTTCTCCCTCCGCCTGTGTCTCTGCCTTTCTTTCTCTCTCTGTGTCTCTCATGAATAAATAAATAAAATCTTAAAAAAAAAAAAAAAAGAGAGAGCACTATGACTGAGGAAATAGGCATGTTGGAAGGCCTCACAGGATTGAGTCTGGGCTGATAGTGGATGTCCCGACTTAAATTCCTTCTGTTTTGTTCCCTTAAAAACAGTAACCATTTAATGAAACAGCAGTGTAAGAAAAGCCTTTTTTTTTGTCTGGCTTCTATACAGCTTTTGGTTAAGTGTATAGTGATGCAATGTAGACTCATTTTTTTTTTTTTTTTCTTATACATACTCTGATCACCAGGTATCAAGGTTACATTGGTGCAGCCCTAGTTTTGGGGGGAGTAGATGTTACTGGACCTCACCTCTACAGCATCTATCCTCATGGATCAACTGATAAGTTGCCTTATGTCACCATGGGTGAGTGTAAACTTTCCCTGATGTTTCAGAATCCTCTTATTTACCAAGGTGGTCTCTCTCTCTCTCTCTCTCTCTCTCTCTCTTTTTTTTTTTTTTTTAAAGATTTTTATTTATTCATGTAGGAAGCCTGATGTGGGACTCGATCCCAGGTCTCCAGGATCACGCACTGGGCTGAAGGCGGTGCTAAACTGCTGAGCCACCCGGGCTGCCCAAGATGGTCTCTTAAAGAGCTAGTCTATTTCCTGTTGGAGGAGCCAGAGCAATATAGTGCATTGACTTACTATACATTACATTATAGTATAGTATTGACTATACTATACATTATTCTACATACACTTACTGAGTTCCTCTTACAGAGAAGGTGCTGTTGTAGGTGCTTAGGATATAGCAGGGAACAAAATTTAAAGATTCTTGCCTGCAAGGAATTTGTATTTTAGTGAGGATAGATAGATAATAACAACTATTATAAATATATTAATGTTAGAAATTGATAGGTATTAGGAGAAAAAAGTAATGCAGGTGATACTGTACTACAGTTATGCAAAATATTACTTTTGGGGGAAACTGGGTCATGGGTTTACAGAAACTCAATGCATTATTTCTTTTGTTGGCATGTGAATTTACCATTATTTCAAAACAAAAAGAAAAACTAATGCAATGTAAGGGGACTTCAGAGTGTTGAGGTGGAAGGCAGATTATAATGTTAAATAGGATGGTCAACGTAGTTGTCAAGGTGAGAATTGAGTGGAGGGAAGCTAGACTGGAGGCCTCATAGTGGGAACATGCCTAGGAAGTGGATTGAAGTGTTCTTTTTAAGCTATGGTGACTGGGCCCCTCCTAATTTCTGAGAGATTAAAGCCATTTAATTCCTCAATGAACCTTGGCTTCCTCACCTGTGGAATAGTATCAATAGTATTTATATATGCCGATATTTATAATGATTAGAAATTATTAGAAATATAAAGAATCTGGCCCTGTGCCTGGCCTTTAGTAGTAGGTACTCTTTTCAGACCAGCTTTTTTTACATTGGTACTTTTAGCTCTCAATGCTAGACAGGAGTATATATATTTTTTAAGATTTTATTTATTTGAGACAGAGAGAGAGAGAGCGAGCGAGAGAGAGAGAGAGAGAGCGAGCGCACATGAGCGGTGGAGAGGGGAAGAAGCAGACTCTACTGAGCCAGGAGCTCAATGCAGGGCTGGATCCCAGGACCCCAGGATCATGATCTGAGCTCAAGGCAGACACTTAACCAACTGAACCATCCAGGTGCCCCAAGAGGTGTTGTTTTTTTTTTTTTTTTTTTTTTTTTAATGACCACCAAAAAAGGAGTGATAAAATTGAGATTTTCAAATTTTAACTTTTATTTTAAATTTCTGAGTCAAGTTGTACAGATACAGAAACTTGAACAGGTTATGTATAGCTGGTATTTTTCCAGCTGTTGTTTACCTCTTACATTTTTTGTCTTGGTATCTTAGCTCTGAAGAGCTAGGAAAGTGTTACCTTGAGTAGTTTGGAAATTGCCAGTTTGAGACCTTTCTGTTCCATTGTGTCATCTAGCCTCTTAGAAGGTTTTATACAACAGATGTTCCCTGTTTGTTGGGGAGAATGATTTACCCCCAGATACCATATGGATGAGTCTTTGTAATTATTTTAAAATGAAGTAAAATGAATTACTTAAAGTAATTTTAGAATTGTTCTGAACTGCTTTATTCAAATATATTTGTTATCTCCATCAAAGTACTATTTTTATTTCTCCCTGATTGATGCGTTTAAATAGTGGGAAAGGTGAAATAGCTTTTTTCTTTTCTTTTCAGTGGTTTCTTTTTTTTTTTAACTGAAAAAAAATTTGTGCTTGCAGAAAAGTAACCGTAACGTGCAATGAGCAGTCATATGCACTCTTTTTTTTCCCCATATACACTCTTTACTTCTATTTGTTAACGTTTTATCACTCTTGTTCACTCGTATGTTGTCATTGTTATTCTTAATTTTTTGTGTGGAATCATTTGAGAATAAGTAGTAAGGAGCAGACACCATTATCCTCCACCTCTAAATCCTTTATGATGTTCTACATTACCTTGATAAAATCATCACATTCAGGAAATTTAATGTTGTTACAAAGCAGGTTCATTTTTAAGGCGGGAAAATTGAATTGGTTTCTTTTGCTTTTGAGCTATAGTAATTTGACTTCTGAGCACAATCCTGAATTTAGGAAAATTTGTTGAAAGCGAGCAGTCAAGCAATGACACATTGTGTGCTTTCCTGGCCAACAGCGATGTTGCTGTTCCAAGTCTAGTGTGAACCCAGGGTGATGGTTCCACAGCCTTGAGTTCATAGCACGCTTCTGTTTAGAAATCGTTAAACAGTTTGATTTTGTTATCATAAAAGACAGGAAGGATTAAGGAGGAAATAACTGTAACATTTGATTTTAATACGCAAGTAAATAATTACTTTAAGCTTTGGTTTGTTCATTTATTTATCAACTCTTCCTTGCCTTCTGTGTCTAGGCACCATGGCAGGCTCCACAGATAGAGATGGATGTGTGGATCTTTGCCCTCAGTCTACTCACAGTGTAGTGAGGGAGCCAGATGTATAAACTGACAAGGGAAAAAAAGAAAAAGAAAAACTGACAAAGACAGTACAAAGGGGGAGGACCAGGGGAGAAAGGATCACATCGAAGTGGGAGGACTTAAGGAAAAGTTTCACTTCACATGAACTGAGTCTTTAAAGAAGCCAAAGTTACTTTTGTTCATTTATCATATACTTATCTGGCATGCACTGGGTTCAGGCACTGTGCTAGGAGCTGGGAGTACAGTGGTCAGCACAGCACCTGCCCTCAGAATTTACAGCCTCATGTAGGTGACAGGATTAGAAAAATCCATACACAGTCATCTAAAAGAATGCACAATGCTAAATGCCTGGAGGAGAAGAACAGCAATGAGAGGAACAGGAAGGACTGTGGATGATGGCTGTTTGGAAGTCCTTACTGAGCAAAAGAGATTAAAACATTTTATAATGAAGGTAATTTACGAACATGATAAACCGTTTAAGTGGGGATATTACGTGAAAAGTGTGTGTTTCATATCCCTCCTCCAAAGTAACCACTCTTAAGGGTTTGTGTCTTTTCCAAAAAATGTTTTATGAAACATTCATATATCTCTACCAGTCTCTCCCTATTAAAAATAAATGAAGTCCTACTATACACAGTTTTTCTCTATTGTTAACTTGTTCATTATTAGCACATGTAGATCTATATCCTAATATCACTAAGGATGCATTATATGGCTTTATCATGATTTATTGACCCATTCTATTGATGCATATTTTGGTTATCAGATTTTTGCAACACAAATGTCTTGTTTTACTTAGGTAAGTACAGACTTCAGATAAATTACTAGTGGAATTTCAGGCTTAGACTATGAGTATGTATTGCTCAGAATTCTCTGTTGCAAATAGTAGAATTACTGAATGATTTAAGAAAAGAAGATTACGTTGTAGAGGATAGTAGGTGACTCCCAGAATAGCTGGGAGATCAGGCACTGGGTTTGGGGCCCAGAGCTGTGTCAGAAATCATGCTGCGGAATAGGCCCCTGCAGGTGAGTGCAGAGTGCTCCAGACTGCACTGCTGCCACAGCTGGTGCTGGGGCCTGGCTCACTGCTTAGCCTCCCTGACAATTTCAGGAACCCGGTCTTCCTGCCATCCCTTTTACCACTGCCAGAGTGTTCCTTATAGGGGAGAGTGAGTGCTTCTGATTGGTGAAGCTCATTCATTCATTCCTAAAGTGCTGGGATTCCCCAGATATAGGAAGAGACTCATACTGTACATATTGCCACTGATCAGCCCAAGAAAGTGACAGAGGGCCATATAGTGCATTCTGCTTTTTGAGAGCTGTTGCCAAATTATCCTCCAAAAAGGTTGTCCTAGTTTATATTTCTACCAAGAGAATATGAGAATGCCTTTCTCTTAACAACCTTACCAACACTGGGTATTTGTGCCAGTCTGATGTGTGAAAGATGGGAAGTGGTAACAGTAAGCTGAGACCTGAATGGTAAGTAGGAATTAGCCAGGAATTCTGCTGCCCTGCTCCCTTTTCCCAAGGAAGGACTTCAGGCCCTGTGTGCACTAGGGTCTGGTGTGGTCGAACTGAAGGGCCAGAGTTTGCCAGATGGATGAGGCATGTGCAGTGGGTAGGGGGAGTGTTCGGGTAGGGGGAGTGTTTAGTGCAGGGGCTGCAGCCGAAGCAAAGATGTTCTAGAGGGTGGAACAGAGATATGACGAGAAAGCTAGGCTGGAGAGAGTCCCAGTGATACAGGCCCAGTTGTTTGGATTTTGCCCTTGAGGTTCCCATCTAAAGTTTTCATGCCAGAGAAGGATGGGATGAGATTGGCTTGTTAGAAAGAACAGTCTTACGGCTGCAGGGAGGAAGATTGGCATTGAGGGGGTCTAGAGGCAGAGAGGGAGATTGCATTTGGCCAGAAATATTGAGGATATAGTGGGGTCTGGTGACAGTGGGGATGGCCACTGTCATTACAGAGAGCATTTAGAAACCAGCCAACCATGAGGCCAGCTCCCAGGTGTCTTGTCTTCATCCTCTCCTGACTTCGCAGTATCAGTCCCTTCCTGGGTCTTGACTGCAGAGGCACAGTTAACTCCTTTGCCTGGGGCCACTTCCCTTCCAGTTGGGCCCCTTTTCCTGTTTTCTTTCCTGTTGCCCCTCTAGCCCTCTGGCAACGGAGCCACCTTGTATCTCTCACCCTCCCCTGGGCAGGTGCCTGCACGCCACTTTGTAATGCTGCCTTCCTTCAGAAGGCCTGTTCTGCCCTGAGTGTTCCTGCTGGGATCTAGCCTTAGAAGCTGTTTCCTCGTGACTACCCCAGGCTGAGTTAGCAAGTACCTCTCAGGGCATAGGTGTGAAACATGATTCTTCCTCTGCCCTAGCTCTGGTCCCTCCCAGACATGTGAACATTTGAGATCTCTGAGAATAGAATCCTGTCTTACCTCCAGTCTCAGGGAGTCCTGTGTGACTTGGTGAATATTTGATTGTGAAATAATTTTCTGGTTTGCTAACTTTATTGTGTCAAAAAGTATCTGAAACTTAGCATTAGAAACCTTAGCTACTGGTTATTTTTGGTGACCTGTTTACAGTACCCTTGGACTAGAGTTAGTTTAGATTGTATTCCAGTTGGGGGACCCCAGGTTACCTGTGAGAGAATAGCACAAAGCATTGCATATGTGGTAGGGCTTCTTTTTTTTCTATAAAGCTAAGTATTGGGGTGCCTGGGTGGCTCAGTTGGTTAAGCAGCTGCCTTTGACTCGGGTTATGATTTCAGGGTCCTGGGATCACGCCACGCATCGTGCTCCTTGTTCAGCAGAGTCTGCTTCTTCCTCTCCCTCTGCTGCTCCCCCTGTTTGTGCTCACTTTCTGTCAAATAAATAAGTAAAATCTTAAAAAAAAAAAAGCTAAATATTATTTCAGATTTAAGGCATATTATGGAGTGTCTCTGTGCCAGTCTGCTAGTGCTGTCACATTATTTACAGTTAAAATTTTATGTAGGGGATGCTATGTTTGCTATTTTATTGATGAGAAACCTGAAGTTGGAGAAATTTATGGTAAGTTGCTCATTTTTGCTTTGCCTGTAAATGGCAAAGCTGGCATCTGAACTCTCATAGCTCAGACAAGCCCCTGTACAACACAGCTGCTTTGATTTTTTTCATTCTACAGGTGTTACTTCATTAAGCTATTAAGCCTTGCTTCTGAATACTGAAAATATTTATACAAATTCCCAAAAGGTATTTATTTGTTTTGCATTTTTTCGGCTGCTTAAGTGCAGATTTTTTTTCCTGCATATTAAAAACAGTATTTACTGAGACCGCTTTGTAGTTATCAAAGGAAAAATTTAAAAATTAAACAGTTTTACCATCCAAGACAAAATGATTTTTACTTTTTGATATTTTCTAATCCAAGTCCATTGTAAAGAGGAATGCTTTACCACAGAATGTAAAATAAAATAGTTTTTGTACTGCTCTGGCTCTGTGTTGGTCATTTTTTAAGTTTCTTTCTTTCTTTTTTATTATTATTTATTTATTTATTTATTTATTTTCTTTCTTTTTTAAAAAATATTTTATTTATTCATGATAGAGAGGAGAGAGAGAGGGGCAGAGACACAGGCAGAGGGAGAAGCAGGCTCCATGCAGGGAGCCCGATGTGGGACTCGATCCCTGGTCTCCAGGATCATGCCCTGGGCCAAAGGCAGGTGCTAAACCGCTGTGCCACCCAAGGATCCCCATTTTTTAAGTTTCTTTTAGCCATTGTTCACTTTTGAACAGGGCTTGCTTGCATCTTTCCCTGGGGTGGTAGCTGTGCAGGGCTGCCTTTCTTCTTAACCAGGCATTTCTGGCTCTAGTTGCTGCTTTCTTCCTTCTTTCTCCCCTGCCTTCCTTCCCTTCCCTCTTCGTTTCCTTGGTTCCTTTTTTCCCCCCCCTTCTTTTCTTTGAGGGAGTAGGGAGCTGAATGTCAAGGGAAAACTCCACAATTTCCATTTGGTGGATTTTGTTTTAATTCATGTTATACTTGACCATTGAACAATAGGGGCCAAGAGTGGGTTAAGGGTACCTACCCCCTGCACAGTTGAAAAATTCACGTTTTTGACTCTCCAGAAACTTAAGTATACTAATAGTCAGCTGGTGCCCAAAAGCTTTACTGATAACATAAACATTCCATTGATGCATATTTTGTATGCCATATATATCATATACTGTGTTCTTACAATAAAGTAAGCCAAAGAAAACATTAAGAACATCATAAAGAAGAGAAAATACATTTATAATACTGTATTGTATCGAACAGAATTCCCATATAAGGGGTTCTGTGCAGTTCAAATCTGTTGTTATTTGGGTTAAGCTTATAAACCAAACTTAAAACTACAGATAGAATGGAAAGCCTTCCTAAACGAAATGTTCCCATGAAGCATTAGCATTCACTGTGGGATTGAGGCTTTCCATAAGAGTAGCATGAGAAAATGAATATTTCATGTAAATTCTCCTGTTTTAGTTAAATTATGAGTTTTTTATTATGAGAAACAACAAAACTTTGTAATTAATCTTTTTTTTTTTCCTTTCCTGAGTGATTTGACAGTAAGAGCTGGAAGCTACAAATTACCCATAAGACAAGGGTGTCTAAATTTTGTCTACCCATGGGCCCATATTGGCGACTAGCCAGGTGCCTGAAGGCTACTCTTAATTTACATTGAGTAGAAGACACCTGTCTTTTTCGTGCATCTTTAACATGTTGGCACAGCTCATTGAGCACAGGGTCCAGGAGCCTCCTCTCTGAGGGCTTGCCTGCCTCAGGATTTACTTGGGAGAAGAATGTATCGAATTCCTTGTGGTGTGGCCCTTGGACACCTGTCCTAAATCTTTTGTGGACGTGATGTTGACCATAATGATAGCAACGTTCATCCAGCAGCTTTCTAGCTGCAGTGCCAGCAGCTGTCATGAGATGCTTTTTTGATTTAATCTTTTCAACATTCCAGGGTGGGTACTGTCATCCCTGTCTTACCGTTCTGGAAATTGAGGCTCAGAGAGGTGTGCTGAGGTCATATAGCCACGGCATGCCTGAGCCTGGTATGGGAACTGTGGCTTCTGTGACTTTCCCCCCCTTGGCTGTGTTATTGGTGTGAATGGTATGTGTCATGTGGTCCAGACCAAATATGATTTGGTCCATTCTCAGAAAAGAAGGGGCCCCTAGGTTTTATTATTTCTTTTTTTAGGAGAATAATTTACAAGAGACTGTAGGTGATTGATTAGTGTGATTGTTGAAAGCCAGATAGGATTCTTTGATTTTTCTTTATTGAGAAAGGGAAAAGGGCTTTGGTTGTATGTCTTATAGACAAAATGTGGGCTCTTTTAATTCTCAGATTAATTAGCTTATTCTTTTAACTTGCCAGCTTTTCTTTTATTAGGCAAACTAAAGTAGTGTCAGGAGAAGCTTGGGGACCATCTTTTGCTATTAGTTTGGCAGTGTTCCTTGTAGCAGCATTGGCAAGGTATGTAAAATTTTTATTTTTGCCCACTTATTCACATAAGAATTAATATGAATAAAATTTCAAGCATGACATTCCTGGAAATGAGGCCCTTGGACAATTTAGGAATACTAACTTAAGGAATAAACATTGCTATGCATCATTAGGGAAGACTTGGGGTCATTGCCAAGGCCATCCAGGTAAAATTTGATCTCCAAATAAACTGGTTGTACGTTTTCCTAATTACTGAAATATACCTCTTAAGCCCCAGTTTACAGAGCCTCCTAGCAATTAAAAAGATTTGGGACAGAGTAATAAACATACTGGATGTCTCACCTTGTGGGCAAAAAAAGAGTCTTGGAATTAAGTTGGAGCATCGGTAGGGAATTCAGACCTGCCATTTTTTCCATATTTTTACAGTAAAGTGCAGTCTTTGTGCAGACATTTTGGTATCTCCACATGACTTGATTTTGAAAATTTTCCTGCTCTGGATCAAATTAGTGCACTACAAGATGGCAAATGTTTCTTCTACGTTCATTATCAACTCTTAAATGAGCTGTGAACTCAGCATCACTGTATGTGGTTCATAGGCCTACATAAAAGCCTTCTCGGAGGGCATGTGGACTTCATGACTCTAGCATCACTGGAAAACTCTTTTTCCTAATAGTGTGGACCATGTGACTGTGCAGGGGTTCCACAAGCTTGGGTCTCCATCATTACTAGAGTGATGCTCAGAGCCCATTTTCTATGAAAGGTACCCTGTTCTGTTGGGGGCTTTGTCCAGGCAGCTAGGGACTATTTAGAACAGCATGTCTGTAACCACCTGAGGCATAACCTAGAATCCTAGAAAGAGATGGAAGTCCTGGCTCAGTCCTAGTCCTCCTTGACCAAGACTGGTCGCCTAACCTTTCTGAACCTCAAATCTCTCGAAAAATAAACAATTTTTCTTTGACTTGGGAAGGTCCCAGGGTTTTTGGGGTACTGCAATGTAATGTGTGTGAACACGATGTAAAAAACCATGTTCTTTTCTGTGCATTTGTGGCTCTTACCATTATTTTTCCAGTTACTGTGGTATAGTAAAAAGAGCTGGTCTTTGGAGTCCAACTGGGTTCAGATCTAAGTCCTACATTTATTAGCTTTTGACTCTGATTTCATCTGTAGAATAGGGCTTAGGGGAGTTCTCCCATGGGAAACCATACAGAAAAAATTCTTTGTATGTAGCACAGCAAAGATGTTTAGTGCATATTTAGTGCTAATAACATTCCCTGTGTGCAGTTCAGTCTATACTAAGATTTCCCTGGAAGTTTTTCCTTCTTTGATTCAGTATGATGCGTTTCAGAAGATTTAAAATGTAATGTGCAGTGCTTGGGTTTTACATGTTAACATTTATGTTGCTGTGAAATGCTAGGAAATGAAACAACTGGAAACCAAAAATCCGCAAAAGTTGGATTATGCATCTTGATTTTCTGTTTACCGTGAAGGTGGTACTAAGCCAATAGATGGTGCCGTTAAGTTAGAAAATGAGAAAATATTTACTTTTAAAACTCATCCTTCTATTGCAGGGAATGTAATCTAGCCAGCCCTCACCAGTTCTTAATCTGTTCTGATTAGGGTGATTTTGTTCTTGATTACATGTAAAAAAAATATTTAATATCTCTTGTAGGTAAAGTTGAATTAATGTGTAGGGTGTTGTTCTTGCTATTTTTTCTGCTCTGAGATTTGACCATGAAGTCTTTTCTGACGAGTTCAGTCCCTAGTCTACACCCAGGGAAAAGCCCTTGCCAGATGTACTTTTTAGAACAGTTAAATGCAGTCCTTGCAGTTTTCAAGTTCTTTGCTTTAGACCCTACTGCAGAGAGAGTGAGGCTAACTAATTCATTTCTACCTGTTCTTGTTCTAGAATTGGGCCAGAATTGGCTTTGGCTATGAAAAGTGCCTTCGTACTCTTATAACCTAGTGTTCAGTTTTAACTTGCTTATTAGACACACCAATTGGAAAGTCATTTTATGCATCAGAAGACTTTTCACTGTAGAGTTCATAGAGCTAGGGATTTGCTGCCAGTCATAACTGCTATGACTAGCTGTGTGACTTTGGGTAGGTTCCTTCACTTGTCTGAACTTGGTTGGAGATAATAACAGCTAGTCCATAGATGGTGTCAGTGAGGAAATATATGTACCAGTGCTTTGCATATTTTTTTCAGTATGTAGGATTGCCTGTTGTTTGCACACAGGCTCTGTGGATGAGATAAACCTTTAGTGATGATTAAGGCTAAGTGTGTTTTATAAATTATCAAACTCTGTGTTCCTTTGTTCTTGAGGGTTCAGAGGGGCATGAAAACTTGAGAAAGGCCAGCAAAGTGGAATAAACTGCAATTTGGAAAGTTATTTTGAAATGTGGACCAGAGCAGAGGATGCCTTTGAAAAGACCTGTCAGTTTGGACTGCTTTGAGCTCCTGCAGTAGGAGGGAGAAGCTGTGCCCTTGTGCTCATGACCTGAGTGTTGGGGTCCTGGCAGAGCGTAGTGATGTGGAAGACTAAGAGAGGCCTATTTTAAGGAAATTCTCATTTTCTGTCTTATCCCCCTAAGCAGAGAATTAGGGGACTCACAGAGGAGTCCTCTGTTTGAAGGAGAATAATTTTCTGTTCTCATACTTTGTGGCATTTCTTAAAAATACATGAATAAAACAAAACTTTCACTTTAGCCTAGGTGCATTGATTTGTTAGTCTTTTCTTAAGTGTTTATAACCTATCAGGTCGATGAGACGTTGAAGTTGCAATTAGAAGAAAAATTCCAAGGTGCCTGGGTGGCTCAGTGGGTTAGGCCTCTGGGGTTAGGCGTCTTACTCCCGCTCAGGTAGTGATCCTCAGGTAGTGATCCTGGGGGTTGTGGGGCAACCCTGTGTCACATGGGCTCCCTGCTCAGCGGGGAGTCTGCATCTCTCCCTCTCCCTCTGCCCCTCCTCCTGCTCATGTTCTCTTTCTCTTAAATAAATAAATCTTTAAGAAAGAAAAATCCTTGATTCCTTTAAGTTGGTGTTTTAGGTTATTTGCTTTGAGTAACATTTAACTCCCTTTTTTTTAATTTTTTTTTTTTTTTAATTTTTATTTATGATAGTCACAGAAAGAGAGAGGCAGAGACACAGGCAGAGGGAGAAGCAGGCTCCATGCACCGGGAGCCCGACATGGGATTTGATCCTGGGTCTCCAGGATCGCGCCCTGGGCCAAAGGCAGGTGCCAAACCGCTGCACCACCCAGGGATCCCTTAACTTCCTTTTGACTATATTTAGAAAAGGAGCTGCATTTTGGGGGGAATTAGTTTTTAAGTGAAAATGTCATTGGATGCTTAAAAATCTATTTCTTTTTTTTTTTTTTTTTTTTTTTAAGATTTTATTTATTCATGAGAGACACAGAGAGAGAGAGAGTCAGAGACACAGGGAGAAGCAGGCTCCATGCAGGGAGCCTGACCTAGGACTCAATCCCAGGTCTCCAGGATCAGGCCCTGGGCTGAAGGTGGCGCTAAACCGCTGAGCCACCTGGGCTGCCCTCTTTTTTTTTTTTTTTTTTTTAAGATTTTATTTACTTATTAGAGATCATGAGCGGGGTTGGGCGGGGAGGGCAGAGGGAGAAGCAGACTCCCTACTGAGCAGAGAATCCAGGGAGCCCAGTGCTGCAGGCTTGATCCTAGGACCCTGAGATCATGATCTGAGGCAGAAGGCAGATGCTTAAGCAAGTAGGCCAACCAGGTGCCCCTAAAAGTCTATTTCTAAGCATATTAAATAGAGTAATTTTTTTTATTCATTGGGAATAAAAGGTAGAATCTTTGACATTGAGGTACATTTGCTGATGAAAAGGAAGCATTCTTCCACCTCACAAGGGGTTTAAATGCAATACTCAGTGCTTACTCAGGAGTGAAAACATCAAATTAAACTGTTTATGCTGACAAAGGACAAATCTGGATTTCAGCAACCCATGCAAGATTGTCTGATTGCTTGGCCTGCCCCGCCTTGAAGCTTTTGGCCAGGACTTACAATGAAATGCATGCATATAATTAAACCATTTCAAATCAGTGTCTGAGCTCCCTGAGCAATGAGAGGTGCTCCACTACTCTCTAGTGGCTGAATGTGGTCCCCTGACACCAACTTTGCTTTATATTCATAAGTCAGCTCTTCATACATTGGCAGCGTTGGCCTCCAGTGCAGGTACCAACACCAGGAGACTAGTCCTCATAGACAGGAGCGGAGTGAAAAATGATCCCAATCCATGGGTCTGTGGAAAGCACCAAATTTTACCCTGGATGAGTGGCCAGTTGACTAACAATGAGCAAGTGTGAGTAAGCACTCTGTCAGGTAGAGCTGACACTGATCGATTAGAATGTTCTGTGTGTTACTCTTTTCGCTGCATACATCTTACCCCTTGGCAGGCCATGGTGGCAAACAGGTCGTTGGGCACTTAAAATGGACCGCTCCTTAGCAGAAAGAGCAGCTTTTTTCCTGAAAATATCTGGTTAAATTGATTTGGGGAAAAGCAATAGAAATTCATTTCCTGGGGATCCCTGGGTGGCTTGGCAGTTTAGTGCCTGCCTTGGGTCCAGGGCGTGATCCTGGAGGCCTGGGATCATGATCCTGGAGGCTGGGGATCGAGTTGCGCATCAGGCTCCCTGCATGGAGCCTGCTTCTCCCTCTGCCTGTGTCTCTGCCTCTCTCTGTCTCATGAATAAATAAATAAAATCTTAAAAAAAAATCTATTTCCTGCTGCCTGTCAGAACTTCTTGACTTTGAAAAAAAAATGTTTTGAAGACCTCTGTTTCCATGAAAACTGCCAGCCCTGAAACTTGTTGAGAATGATTATATAAAATAGCTCCTGGAGGACGGGGACTTTGTCTTAGAGTAATTACAATTGCTAGCTTTTGTTGTGCCAGACATTCTGCTCTCCATGTGTCATGTCCTTCAAGTTTCCCAGCCACCCAATGAGGAAGATCCATTCTGTCATCACCCCCGTTGTAACAGGGAGGCAGCTAAGGCTAGGGCAGCGGGCTGCTGTACTGCAGCTTTCTGGGGACAATCATGTTGTGCTTGGGGTGGTGGTGCTTCCTGGAACATCTTGGCAGCCTTGCCAGGCTCGGAGCGTCCCCATGATGTGCTGGAGAAGGACCACACTCCTGCACAGCCATGTGTTCCCAGAGCCTGCTGCCTGCTGGGCTCCTGGGATGGTTGGTTTGAGAGAATGAGTGGGAAGTTGCCCTTCTAAAGTGTAGAGCCACCAGACCTAGGTTTGGGTCTTGGCTTCACTTCTTACTGACTGTACTGCCTTCACTAGCTGAGCCTCTGTTTCTTTGTCGGTAAAATTAGGAAATACCTATATCACTTAAGTTCAGGGCCTGGGACTGAAAAGGCTCCCAATAAATGCTTTCCCCTTTTCTAATTTGGGAGTTTGTGAGCATAGACCTTATTAGAAAAGGCAGATTTCTACCTGCCGGCTTTCAGTTCCTTCTAGGAGTTTGACTTAGAGCAGTGGGTTTAGAAAATGGTTTTAGTCTTTTGTTTCTTCAGTGTTTTAAAAAACATAGGTTCTAGAATTGTAAAGTTTGATTTAGTACTTGAGTGAACACTATAAAAATACTGTTTCCTGTTTTTTTTATTTTTTATTTTTAAGATTTTATTTATTTATGAGAGACGAGAGAGAGGCAGAGACATAGGTAGAGGGAGGAGAAGCAGGCTCCATGCAGGGAGCCTGATTTGGGATTCGAGGATCACGCCCTGAGCAGACACTCAACCGCTGAGCCACCCAGGCATCCCGTTTCCTGTTTTTTTTTTTTTTTTTTTTAATTTTTAATTTTTATTTATTTTTCCATTTCCTGTTTTTTAAAAAGCTCTTCTCAAGTCATTTTAATGCAGGTGTTTTTGAATATATGGAACAGGTAAAAGTGATATCTTGGTAAAATACATTTCAGATTTTGTCCCAAGTTGGGTTGTTCTCTCCGAAAAAGTTAAATTCAAACTGGACTACTAGTACTGATAAGCTAAGGTCAGAAATGCCTTCAGGGGTTTTGGAAAATGGAGGCTAATTTCAGTTTTCTTTTTCATTAAAATTTTTTTTGAATGGGACTATTTTAAAGTAAATACTCAGAACATACTTGAATGGCATTGCTAAACAGTGAATGACATCTGTTTAATTATTTAGAACATTTAACTAAAATCCCAGGCTCATTTAAATTTCTGAGCGAAACAACACAAATTAACCATACCTGGATGTGTGCTATTCATTCTGCTGATGTTTGAAGAAAAAGCAGTTTGGAAAGCATGTTCTTTTTGGGGTGGTGAGCTAAGGAAAATACAGCTGTTTCCATGCTTACTTGTTAATCTTGATCTCAAGCATTTGACTTTGCTACTTAAGAGGGAACACAGAATGGAAGGAACATCAGATGCTTTAAATTCAGAATGATCTGGGTTCAAAATCTCAGATTTGTTAATTATTGATTATGTGATCTGGGCAAGTTGCTTACCTCTGAGATTGTCTCCTCTTTGTAAGATGGGACTACTCAGACCTGCCATGTCTGAAGAGCAGACAAAACCGACGGGACTGTGCTTTGACATTTCTTAAACACCATGTGTCTGTATTTGTTGTGGTCTGCTTAGTAATTTGAGTGCCACAGCACAGACTTCTGCATAATCTGGTTTGAGGATCTGGCTTGAGGCTGATCTGCTCAAAGGACTTCATTATTAAGATGCTTTTACCTTTAAGATAATCCTAAGGAAGCCCTCGTGGTGGAGAGACATGGTGTGTATATTTGTTTGTGATGATTGATTGCTGTCGTTCCTTGGAACTATTGACTCATGCATGGATTGACCTTCAGGCCCCTGTATAGAAATTTCAGGAGTAAGCTGCATGCTGCTGCTTTTAGCAGCACGACTTGTGACGGCTGGCAAGATCTTGGGCTTCTTGCTTTTTCTTTTTAGTTTTTTCATCCTGTACCGTGTCAAATTCTTATTTTCTCCAAGCATATGCTTTAAGAAAGTGCAGGTAATACATGGTCTTTTGAAGAAAAATAAGAAAATGTGAGTAAACAAAATAGTACCATCCAGATAGAAGCATAATATTTTGACTTGTATTTTTCCAGATTTGTAGAATCTGTCCTCTAAGCTTAGGTGTTAATATTGCTTTGGAACATGTTTTCCCCTATTGAATATTTTAACATGGACAACTTCTCAGTGCCAAAAAAAGTATTGTCATGTTTAATGACTGTATATATAATATTGTTTATTTTTTCTGATGTCTGATTGGTGGTGTTTTACCTTTACCTTTAGGCTTTTTGTTTTGCTAATCTAAACAGTGATCTTTTTATATACATAATTTGGGTACTTACCCATTTATTTCTTTAAAATGGCTCCCTAGCAGTGGAATTGCTGGTGGGGATGTATATACCATTATGCTTTCTTTTTAAAATTTTTTAAAAAAGATTTTATTTTATTCATGATACACACACAGAGAGAGAGAGAGAGAGAGGCAAAGATACACAGGCAGAGAGAGAAGCAGGCTCCATGTAGGGAGTCAGATGTGGGACTTGATCCCAGGACAGGGATCACGCCCTGAGCCAAAGGCAGACTATGCAACCGCTGAGCTACCCAGGTGTTCCCTATTATGCCTTTTTTTTTTTTTTTAAAGGTTCTATTTATTTATTCATGGGAGACACAGAGAGAGAGAGAGGCAGAGACACAGGCAGAGGGAGAAGCAGGCTCCACGCAGGGAGCCCGACGTGGGACTCGATCCCGGGTCTCCAAGATCATGCCCTGAGCTGAAGGTGGTGCTAAACTGCTGAGCCACGTGGGCTGTCAGGGCTTATATTTTATGCTGTTTACAGGAGTTGGTCTTCCCCCTCCTCCCCTTAAGCCAGTGGCCTGCTATTAATAAGAGCAGATACTTCATTTTAAAAGATTGGCTGGAGGGCAGCCCTGGTGGCTTGGCGGTTTGGCCCAGGGCGTGATCCTGGGGACCCAGGATGGAGTCCCACATCGGGCTCCCTACATGGAGCCTGCTTCTCCCTCTGCCTGTGTCTCTGCCTCTCTCTTTCTCTCTCTCTCTAATAAATAAATAAAATCTTAAAAAAAAAATAAAAGATTGGCTGGAGCTGTGGCCCCTTGTGGCATTTTTGCCTGGGACCCCCTTCTCCTGGAAGTTAGCAGTGTGGATGGCCCCCACTGTCATCTTGAAGTGAGTCAGGCCCTGACCGTCAGAGATGGGGAGCAGACCTGCTTTTTAGGACTCCAGAGGGCATCTCTTGTGGGAGGAATTCTTTTAATGGCCACCAAACAGGAGTAGCTGGGGTGAAGTGGTATCCACCTGGTGGCTGCAGTGGATCGGGGAGTGCAGAGCAGTTCCTGGCCCCCTCGGGTGCAAGAGGGTTGAGTTGTATATCCTTCCCTCATCCCTGTCTCTCTCCACAGCCCAGGTTGGGAGTCCGGAGTGGTTGGGCAGGGAGGAGGTAGACAGTGAGCTCAGGAAGGACAGTGGGTATAGGAGGTGACCCTGTAGATTAGCCAAGTAGCCACTACTGTGTCTTACACCATCTATCTATCTATCTATCTATCTTTCCTTCTTTCCTTCTTTCCTTCCTTCCTTCCTTCCTTCCTTCCTTCCTTCCTTCCTTCCTTCCTTCTTCTTTCTTTCTTTCTTTCTTTCTTTCTTTCTTTCTTTCTTTCTTTCTTTCTTTCTTTCTTTCTCTTTCTTTCTTTCTTTCTTTCTTCTATTTATTTATTTATTTATTTATTTTTGCACCATCTTTTTAAATAGTGGTCACTGATTGCACCTCTTTTTTCTGTTTTAAAGAACTTTGTCTGGAAGCAACACTAGCTACTCAGCCACTGTGGGTGGGCTGAAAAAGGCAGACTTGGTGGAGGTTGCTAAGGATCAGCTACATGAAAACTACTGATGAAATGAGGTGGTGGCAGTAAAATGCAAGAACCCATGGAGGGCATTTTACTCCTGTGGTATCACAGAAGTTTGGACCAGACTACGACATAGAGTATGACATGGTTTTGTGGGTTTAAAGCCTTTTTTTCCTTTTGAACATTGAACTTGGCTTCACACTTGAGTTTGTCTTATATTCATCCCAGGATGTTAAATTAGGCCATAAATGTTCTTTTCCGCTTTATCAAGGCATTTACCGCTATCATCACTTCTTAAGGGCCAGCTCAGAGTTTTCCCCAACTCCATCATTGGGACAGTTGTCCTGAGATCAGCCCAGCTTAATTCAGCACTTCTATTTCGTGCTCACTGTGTGCCTCAGACTGCAGATATGAAAATATGGACATGTTGTGGAGAGAAGAGTGATAAACCTGTGGTGAGGGGTTGTTCAGGGAAGTCTTGTGGGAAGAAGTAACCTCTCAGCTGGGGTTTGAAGCTGGCTAGGAGTTCTGTGGACTGTCAGTGGGGCAGAGGGTGGGGTTGGCTTGAAATGGTGTAATTTAGGAAATTGCCAGTTTTGTGTTAGGTGTCAATTGTGAGGAGGGGGTCAAGTCATGGAAGGTCATGCATGTCTGCTCTGAACTATTGTGGTATGAGAGAGTGTCTCTAGTCACACCTGAGACAGGACTCCTGCCCTGTACTTCTTAGTTCTGTAAGGCTAGACAAGAAGCTATATCACTTCAGTGGGATGACTAAATGGCCTAACGTGATGGGTGGCACGTGGTGGGTGCTCAGTAAAATGCCCTGGTTTTTTCCTCTTTGACTGCCTTCTCCTCCCGCCATTAGATAAGCTCTTTGAGGGCAGGCCTCCACACCCTTTGTTCCTAGAGCTCGTCCTGCATTTGTGGAAAGCATATTCCCTCTGATATCATTTCCTTCACCTGACATGCCTGCCATCTGAAGCAGAGGTCCTTGTTCAATGTCCCCTGGCTTTTCTGTTCATTTATTCCTTTATGGGAAGCCAAGGAGTTCTGTTGTCTAAGGTGACTTTGTTTTTGGAATAAAGGATCAGGGTAAATATTCCCTCAGAAAACTTTTTTTTTGAATGTGTCAGGCTGGGTTGGTTGATGCTGAAATCATGGAAAGTCTCAGGGCATTATTGTGGCTTAAAAATGGGATATAATATCTAAACATTTTGTAGGTCTCATGGCTGCTATACTAGCGTGGCATTAGTCAAGTGATATACTCTATACAGTTTTAAATGGCACTGAAACAAAATCTAGAAAACCTGAATACAGTTATTAAAGACTATTGGTCTCATTGAGTTTACCATCTTTTTTCTTTTTCCCCAGTTGCATTGCCTTTAAATTATGTGAGGATTTGCATCTTGTTCTCTTGCCACTTTGGGTAGTTGTAGTCATATTTGAAATTCTGACTTCAGCGTTCTAAGTAGACACACGTTCAGGGTTTCCTGGAAACCTGTTGACAAACCAGTGCTACTCTATCTCCTAGCACTTCCACGTATTTCTGAAAAGGGGGCGCCAGAGTCCTCCTTTCCTAAAAAGCTGGGAGCAGGAGCTAATTTGCAAGTGATTTAGAAATTGTTATTAATGTTGAATTTCCCTTTCTTTTCAAGTGTATTTGGAGTCTGCTTATCTTTGATCTCAAGAGCAGGAGAATGAGGCAGTTTAGCAGGCTTGTGCTTTCCAGAAAAAGTTCTCGACACTCTGTCCGTGCTGTATAGGTTGGAGTGTGTGTTGGAAAGGGGAAGCAGAAATACAATGTATTACATGTCCACAATAGACTCCAGTGTTCTTTCTATGTTTACCTGGCCTGCACCTTCCAGCTCTTAAAGAAAAAAATTTGTCTCTGATAGTGTGAGAAGCATCCCCACACTGGAGAGACACTTTTTGTTTCAAGAGTTTAGATTTAGTACATAATTTCCACTTACAGAAGTTTTGTCTGTAAGCATTATTTCTAAGCAGGAAAGAAAAATTTGTTTTGATAAGAGAAGATTTACTATATTGGGAGGAAAATATTTTTCACTTCTTAAAATATTAGATGAAGCTAAACAGAAGGAAGTATATGTGCCCAGGAAAAATAGTAAAATTAACTTTATCGTGCACTGCCAAAGAAAAGATGTCCTCAGAGTTAAAACAGGGCTAATAACTTTCAAGGAAAAATGTCTTTTTTTTGGTAAGCTTGGTTTTTTTTCTTTTAAAATAATTTATTAGCTATTAGCTCTTTGGTTACCTGCCCTCCCCTGTCTTGTTTTAACATTTATTTCAGGCCTTTGGTACATTTACCCTTTACTTTTTGGAGGGAAATTCTTGGACCACAATGGATAAGGCAAGCCTGCTGTTGGGTGCTCTGCAGGAGCATTTTCTATCTAGAAGTATTTTTTCCTGAGCTTTCCGTATTTGCAGTTTTCTTGTTTCTTCATGACAGCTGTCCTTTGTTTTCCACACCAAACCAGCTTTTTTTTCTTTTTTTTTTTTTAAACTAAGATTAGTTCTCACCTGTGCCTTAGAGCAGAAACTTGGCTTACTTTCCCCTCTTGATCCCTGAATCTCAGAGTAAATGTGTGACTCATAAAATGTTGGTGGACTTTGACTCTTATTTTCAGATTTTCGAGGACACATTTATTAACGAAATTGAGAGGTTTGGCTTTGGTGAATTTGTTCTTGCTTATATGCCGGTTTTTTTGGGGTGCACTGGTTTTATGGCTGTTTAATATCTATCTCCTTACCAAAAGAGATATTTTAATATCTCTTTAGATTTTCTTTTCTTTTTTTTTAAAGGAGAAAAAATGGTAAGAGGGGAAAATGGGGCTGCCTTTTGCTCCCAAGCCTAAATGAATAGTCATTGCTTGTAATACCAGTCTATACTTGACGCTTCCCACTGCTTTAGATGTGATGTATCTGGTGCTGTGAAGGTAATGATCCTCAACCACAGCAATATTCCATAACAGGAGTATCTGTCATATTCATCGGGATTACCATGTTCATTGATTTGTGTCTGTAAATCTGCTGTTTCTACCCTTTAAATTTGATCTATAATTGGACCTCCTTAAATGGTTCAGATAAGGTAGTCTGTATTTTCTCAATGCAGTGTGGCTGTCAGCTTCTCCTTTTTCATTATACATTCAGCAGACTTGATAAAATCAGCAGGACACCTCATTTGAAACTGTTTAATCGCTGCCTTTTTCCTTTGCTAAAACCATTGAGGTGGTCAAGCGATGTACACAAATCATTTTAAATAGAAAATATGGTTTTCCCTGTGACCTAGCTAAATAGATAGTGTTATGCAAAACAAGTTAAAAAGTAATAAATGCCAAAAAAATCTTCTAATTGGAGTAAAAAATTGTGGGCAACTCTATCCTCTCTCCAAAAGTAGAGTATCCTGAAATATTGCCAGGACCCTGTAAAGACAAGATGATGGTTTTCTAAAGATTCTCTGGTTTCTGAACAAAGCAAGTTTAAATTTTCAAATAGTGCTGAGCTGCCTTTTACATCCATTCAAAGGGAGCCCACACTTATTTGTAACGCCTTTATATCCTACTTTTGTAGGGAGAAATCTGCTGTCTGTTAATATCTATGCAGCGTAACCTTTCAGCCATTTGCTATTGTGATAATAAATTTTGTTTCTTTGTCTGTCATTTTGTCTACTCAGCTGTTACTCTTCAAAGTACGAACTAAAAATAATAGCTCCAAATAAATGCCACATAATAAAGTGTTTTACAGTTGAAGCCGGAATAACCCGGTGGCTGCAGCTTGCACTCAGTCCTATTACCATTGCTGGTGCTGTAGTCGCTTTCCCGTGAGTCAAGGTGACTCGACCAGGGCCAGCTCATTAAAGCAATCTATTCTTTCTCGCTGGCTTGGTATTTAGCGCTATACCCAGCAGCCTGCCAAGGCACAGTTGTGGAGCACCAGACTCACGGCATAGCATGTATGAAATTACGTGGCATTCACTTTTTGAAAAAATACAAAGTCTCCATCACCTCATTTTCATGCTTCAGCATTTTATTGTGAATAATTTACAATAACGCCTGTCAGGAGTGAAAGTAGGGCCAGTTGCAAGTTTACCTGAGACAGTGGTAAGTGTGACTTCAGGCTTTTGAGAAGCATTGTTTACCTGGTTTATGTGGCCCTAAAAGGATTAATATTTACACTCTGCTTGAGTGGGACATTGGATGTGTTTTGCCATTTTTGCTGCCCGGAAGTAAACTTGAGATGTAGAAGCTGGGAGTTGGTAGATACACTAAAAATGCGTCTTTTTCTTTCAGGTTCTGGTTCCTTGGCAGCAATGGCTGTGTTTGAAGATAAGTTTAGGCCAGATATGGAGGTATGTAAGTCTCTGCAGTTTTATTCTCTTGTCACGTGTTTTTCCAGCTGTATGTCGGACATTTACAAATTGATTGCCAATTCCTCCAAAGTTTGTACAGCACTGTTGTTGGTTGAAATGCTCTTTGGCACAGATAACTGTGTTTGCTAAGAAGACCAGTTGGTTGGGAAAGCTTCATTTTGAAGTGGCCCTGCTATGCCCTCCCCCAACTGTTCAGCATTTTGCTCTGGCCTTTGGGCTGTCTGGGAATATTCTTGGCCATGGATGCTGCTGCAACGAGGAATGTTTTCTTGTGCACTAAGCTTTCTGTGTCACAGTATCTGAAAATGACGCAATTTTTTGTTTTTCATTGAGAATGGAGAAACGATGTATGTCTTTGCATGTCACACAGACCTGGTCTGAAAATGGGGACAGCCTAAAAAATCCCTATGGATTCTGCATCTGGCAGAAGATGGGGACAGGATTGTGTGTGTAGTGGACTATTCTCAGAGGGCGACAGATCTAATGTCTCAAATATATTTATAAGAGATTCTTTATTGTATTTTTTTGGTGGTAGGGGAGAGTGGTACCTTCTGAATGGCATCCCACCTGTCTGCTTGAGTGATTGATGTGCTCCCCTGCATCTCACCCCTCCGCCATTAAGCATCCTTCCCACCCTCTAAATCTCCAAGAACAAACCCACAGATCTTCCATTGTCACTTTCAAAGGAGTGTTCAGTATTCTCGGATACTTCATGGTACCACATCATTCCTCTGCTGTGCTTTATCCCTGCTGCTCAGCCAGCTTGTGGGCACAGAGGTCCTGAAGTCAGCCTTCATTATCTGCTCTTGTTTTTTTTTGATAGTTAATTTTGTGTTGGGGTGTAGCAACTGGTTTTCAACAATTAATAGGCTATTTATGAGTGGTTTACCCTATTCTTTAATATGTAGGCATCTGCTGTTTCTGGCTTTGCAGTATTGTTTTGTTTAGGTACCAGTCTCTGGGAACTACTTTTTGACAATGCTTTATGCCTAATCATCTTTGGAGGAGATTGCATATTTAAAAATTTTTGTTCTTCCACTAGCTCATTGTCATTGGAGCACCAGCTGTCATTGGAACTCTGAAGCTCTCTCTGCCCTTTAGGTTTGGGCCACGTGCCCTGAGAGCCAGAGGATGTTGGGCTGTGGATGTTGCCCGACCAGGACAGGGGTCTCCTGCCAGAAGCCTCTGTGCCCTTGGTACATGAGGTTAGCACACGTAAGTGACTTGGTCACTGATGGCTCGATTTCTCTCCTTTCTTGGACATACGCCAGAGTTAAAATATATGACTAAAGATAGGATTTAGCTAGGTGTTTTATAGTAAAAATAATAGTGTCTTTCTCCAATTGAGAATAGTAAACAGGTCCAGGTATCAACTGTAAATGAGATTAGGATTCTGTTCTCATTTCTCAGTGTGAAAATTTATTCTCGTATCAGCATTATTTTCTGTTTGGGGTTTTTAAGTGCAGAGAAAAAATAAGATGTACCAGGTCACTTAAAAAGAAAAAGAAAAAAAGATCTCCCAGTGTTTACACTAAAGGAGAGGAGTTCCCGAGGCTTTACAAACCCAGTAGAACTAACTAAGGTATGGGGAGAAGGACTGACAATTTTTGTTTAGAAAATCATCTCAGTAATGTCAAGCCCTCCTTTAAACCACATTAGTCTTCTCAGATTTTCTTGAAAGCTTTGTCTATTGCCAATTGATTGGAGCCTCCATATGTTAGAGAAGAATGAGAATTGCTGAAAAAGTTGAAAGCATGAGGTATATTAGAAGTGACTTAACACTCTGCTAAAGTAGTTTTATATTATTCAGAGTTTGGATTTAAAGTGATTCAAAGGCCATGAATTTAATATTGATGTGATTTGAGGAAGTAAAGGGAAATGTGATTATGTCTTCAGTAAAATGTGTGATATCAGTCTGAAGAATGTGTTCTTTAGATGGATTTTATGTGCAACTCAGACCACTTGAGTTTTGTATTATCTGTGAGACCTTGAAACAGCCTGACCAAATTCCCATTTCAGTTGATCTACTAATTAATTTTACAATTTCAGGTGACTGGTTTTGGTCACGGAAGTGGTTGAAACTTGGCACAGACTGACCATGTGCAAAATCACTATTATAGAGAATGTAGTACCTCCCTCTCCAGTGAAGTGACTTTAAGTGTGCATAGAAGGCAAATAATAGTGTAACAACTGACGGGAGAGAATTCTTTAAAAAATCTAAAGGGACGTTAGTAGATAACAACAGAATTTATTGTAAAGACCATGCAACTAACACCTGGCCATCTTGCTGTCTTTTGGGGAATATTAAATGATGCGCTTTCATTGGGAGGCTGAGACTGGCTGGAGAAGCTGAGAGGATGAGTTCTAGTGACTTCTTTGTTTTTTTTTTTTTTTTTTAGTGACTTCTTTGTTGTAAAAGAATTTGGCGAGGTGTCCTTTCCAGCACTGTATTTGCATAGAACTTGGGAGACGTTTTGGTTTCAGATTTCCCAACTTTATTTTCCTTCTTTCCAGGCTGACTTGCTGTCTTTCTGTGACAAGAAGCCCTCTAAGACTTTTCTTTCTTGCCTCTTTTGATACTGCTTATTTCCTTCCAGTGTGAGAAAGGATTTTGGACATGTCTCACCCAGGAGAGCATTGCTGCCTCTCCAGTCTTATGTGGATTGCCAGGATAGTAGCCGCTGCGCACTTCACACAGAACTGCATAGGAAAGGGGAGATTTTAGGCTATCATAATTAGGTATTCTTCACCAAACAGTAATTTTTAGTTCAGACTCAGTGAACAAACTCTTGGCTTTTTTGTTAAATCAATTAGAGTTCATAGTCCCGCCCCACCGCCACCCCCTCGCCTTTCTGTCTTTCGATCTGTTTGTCTTTATGTAAACTTGTGCCTTGGAAGTACTGGCCCTAGACTGCAGTATTTATGGAATGAAAGCCCCTATCTCCTTTAGAAACCTGTACTGTGTTCTCATTATCTTTAGCTACATAGTCCAGCATGGTAGCCAGCAACCACATGTAGCTATTGAGCATTTGAGTGTGCCTAGTCTGACATGAGAGCACTGTAAATAAATAGAAAATGCATGCCAGGTTTTAAAGACTTAGTACAAAAAATTAAAAAAATATATTTCATTGTGGCACCTGGGTGGCTCATTTGGTTAAGTGTCTGACTCTTGGTTTTGGCTCAGGTCATGGTCTCACAGTTGTGAGATTGAGCCATGTGTTGGGCTCCACGCTCAGTGGGGAGTCGGCTTGGGATTCTTTCTCCTTCTCCTTCTGTCCCTACCTGCCACCCCCCCGCCCCCGCACAGTGTCTACACTTGCACATGCTCTCTCTCTAAAATAAATACATCTTTAAAAAAATAATATATATATTTCATTAATAATATGTGTATTCATTGCATATTGAAGCAATGCTACTTTAAGCACGTTGGGTTAAATAACATTATTATAATTTATTTATTTATTTTTAAGTATTATTTAAATTCGATTTGCCAACATTTAGTATAACACCCAGTGCTAATTCCAGCAAGTGCCCTCCTTAGTGCCTGTCACCTAGTTACCCCATCCCCTCCGTTTATTTATTTATTTATTAAAGATCTATTCACTTGTGATAGAGAATAAGCATATGCAGGGGGAGCAGCAGAGGGAGAGGAGAGAGAATCTCTAGCAGACACTGCACTGAGCAAGGAGCCCAATGTGGGGCTTGATTTCACGACCCCGAGATAACAACCTGAGTTGAATCCATGAGTCAGACACTTAACTGACTGAGTAACCAGGCCACCCCTATTTTTACTTTTTCAAGTGTAGGTACTAGAAAATTTAAAACTATGTATGTGACTCATATATTTCCATTGGGCAGGGCTAGGATAGCATTGTTTCTTGAACTTGTCATTTACACAACACATTTAAGGTTTCTGCCATACTGACTCCTGTATTATTTTTCTTGAAAAAAAATTGTTTAATTCACTATTTTACAGATTGTGATATCATGTACATGTAATAAAATGCACAGATCTTAACTGTACAGTTAGATAGATCTTGGCATTTGTAATTCATTTCTTGTCTGTTCCCTTTCTCTTCCCTACAAACGCTTTAGTTCAGCATTTTAGGTTAAAATTAGTGTTTTTTTTTTAATTTAGTTTTTTTTTTTAAAGATTTTATTTATTTATTCATGAGAGAGAGAAAGAGAGAGAGAGAGAGAGAGAGAGAGAGAGAGAGAGAGAGAGGCAGAGACACAGGCAGAGGGAGAAGCAGGCTCCATGCAGGGAGCCCGACGTGGGACTTGATCCTAGGTCTCCAGGATCACGCCCTGGGCTGAAGGCGGCGCTAAACTGCCGAGCCACCAGAGCTGCCCCTTTAATTTAGTTTTTATTTTTATTTATTTTTTTTTAAAGATTTATTTATTTATGATAGACATAGAGAGAGAGAGGCAGAGACACAGGCAGAGGGAGAAGCAGGCTCCACGCTGGGAGCCAGACTCGGGACTCGATCCCGGGACTCCAGGATTGCGCCCTGGGCCAAAGGCAGGCGCGAAACCGCTGAGCCACCCAGGGATCCCCCTAATTTAGTTTTTAAATATAGTTTATATCTATGAAATCCTGGGTGTGATGCATTGGTTGTTTTTTCCTGAGCTACAAGAACATGAGTGCATACTGTTCATGTGGATAACAAATGTATTCATGTATCACCAATGTTGTGCACGCCCAGGAGTATCAGTTTTAAACTTTGGGAAATGTGGGGCTGCATCCTGCTCCACCACAGCCCTTCTTGCTATTGTTTGAATACAGGATGTACTTGCTTGTCATGGACTCCTTCTTGCTGCTGGCGTCAGCCGGCAGTGCCCTTAGTTGCTTCATTTATTTGTGTTCTTGTCTTCCATCGTATACATGTATCCCATTGTTTGATGGTTATTTTTGGCGGTATCTCCCTCAGTTGCCCTTGATAGAGGGAGATCTTTGAGGGCAGAGGCCATAAAATCATCTCTGTTCTTCAACTCATGTTCAGTATGTGTTTGTTGAGTTGAGACAGGATAACCCTGTGCTAAAGCAAAATCTGAGTCATCGAAAACCACCTGGGAAATGGAGGGGACTTTCTCTTCTTCCAATCTGGAAAGTGCTGAACATTTTTTTGAGATAATGGAGGAAGATAACTACTACACTTCTCAAGTAATATACAGCGTTGGGGCAGAGTCAACAGAGCAAACACCCCCATTAAGTACACAGTCGACACGAAGATGGAGCAAAGGGCAAATGCTCATTGGGAGATTATAGGCCAAAAAGCAGAACAGTGAAACCCAGCTGGGATTCATGAACGGCTAAGACAGGCGTCTGCTGTTTCAAGTTATCCGAGCCAATGACTTGCCTCAGGTAAAAGCTCTGGTTCAAGGTTGCAGAGGAAACTGCCAGCTAACCATGTGAGTTTAAAAGACCTTACAGTCTTTAAAATTCCTCACCCGGTTGTGACCCTGACACTGCCTTCAGTGGTCTGGCCATTTTCATTTTGTTGTTTCTCTCCTTGCTATTAGCCTGGAAGTCCTCCGAGGGCAGGAACTGTGCTGCTTCCTTCCACCTAGCATGGTAACTGCTGCGGAGGAGGCGTTCAACCAGTATTTATCGAGCGAGTAGGTAAAGAGGTGTCAAAAGCAACTTTAGTCCTTCCCAGATCCTTTTATTGATACAGTTTGATAACTTCACCTTTACTATTCATAGTACTCAGCAGTGATAGAAATGAAGGCATAAAAAAATTGTATTGTGATAAATCTCCCACTTTATTTTTATCAGCAAAGGTGCTTATTTGCTATATATTAGCAGAGTAGTGGGTTTCGAAATGTTGAGTTGACCTGACAAGGGGTCAGTTATATTAGAGGGTTTCGGTTGGGTGTTATTTTTTTTTTTTGGTTTTTGTTTGTTTGTGTTTTTTTTTTTTTTTTTTTTTTTTTTTTTTGTGATGATGGATTACATGGAGCCACTACCCCAGATTTTTTTTTTTCCTATTGTTAAAGCTGGTATAAGAATTAAGCCCCTGATCCTGGTTATTACCCATGGGCTAGCCAGACAGCAAATTAGTGATAACCACACTGTGGCCTTTTGAGTCCATTTTCCAGTTTAGTATAAGGAATTTGACCAGAATACCTGGATATAACGGTGTTAGCTTTGTGAGGGTATGTATCTTGAAAATTGCTAAAATTGCTCACATAAAAACAGATTTGACTTTAGGGTGGGGAGAGAATTAAGGGAATCCATCAGATAACTTAGGTTTGTCTTCCATCCATCCTTTTTTTTTTTTTTTTTTTTTTTTTTGTAAGAAGGAATGTTTTCATTGGGCCCAGTGAGAAATTTAAACTCTTGAAGATTATAATTCATTAAAACGGGTAGAAGATTAATATTTAGTCTGTCAAGATCAATACTGTCCCCTCTTTGCACTAATTGTCAGAATAGCGTGTGAGGGCCGCTGAAGGGTAGTGGTGTGCGGCAGGACCCTCACATCACAGGGAGACGATTCAAAGGCAAACTGTCCTGCACCCTCTGGTATCGACTTGCAAATTAGCATCTGGAATCTAATTAAACAAGCTTAATGAAAGTAGCAGCTGAATGCTGCTGGAAAAGACAATCAGCTTTTTTCCCCCCTCTCTGATACATATTCTGTACTATTGAAGTTGGTCACCAAACACATCGTGTGAGCACAGTTAAAAAAAATTAGCATTTATTTGAAGAATAGAAACTGTTTTTCATTCTGTTATGCATTTGGCATGCTCTGGCGTCCCATGAGAGCCATGCCACAGCAGATAGTGCACAATATTTATAAATCCATGACAGGCAATAATAGCAACTTGAAAAATTCTTTTGCTAGAATCTCAAGTTGAGAGCTGCCAAAAGCGGAGAGGATCAGATCTGCAGTGGCAGCTGCTGTGCCCTACAGTTAGAATTCTAGACTTTGAAGATGCTCAACTTAAAGAAATGAAGACTGCAGGCTTAGCCAATTTTTGCAGGTTTCTAGAGCTCTGGCTCTCTGCCTTTTGAAGATGAGTTGCTGAAGCTTCTACCACTGCCTGAGGCGTGCTAACACCAGCAGGATCTTTTTTTTCCCCCTAGTCTTAGTGTGTCTTCAGTTTTAAGTAGCACATGCTTAGTCAGTGCCAACTGTGATGGTCCTTTCTCTGGTCACAATACCGAGGGATGAGTTCTTACCCTATACCCTTCAGAAAGAAGCCACGAAGATAGATGGTGATGTATACAAGTGCCACTTCAGCTGTCTGATTTATGGAGTCATATTTCATCGCTCGGCAAGTGCTGGCCTCTAGAGAAGCCCTTATAGATTGCTAAAGATGTGAGCAGCTATTGCCCTAAAGGCTTGTGGTTACCTCACAGACGTGATGCCAAACACCTAGCTACCGAAGAAACAGAATTAATCTGTCATTGCAGGCAGCTATAGATCCACTTTAAATAATGAAAGCGTTCATAACCAATATGGTGTCCTGACAGCAAATCTTAGAAGTAACTATAGTACGGGTTTTTTTTTTTTTTCCTTTTTTTTTAAGTCTAGTGGTAGAAAAGCACTGAAATTACAGATTCATTTGTGCTTTGTACACGGACAATAGTGTAAGAGACCTGCATTATTTTGATTAAAAAGAATTTGGTCAGCTTGGCACAGAGGGTGCCTCTGAAGGAAAACATAGAGCATGGATTCAGTGTGGTCAGGTTGAAAGGAGCCATGGGAGCTTAGGAGCTAGAGGATCAGGCTGTGAGTCTGTTTCCACTGTCCTCATGGCACAGTTTTGGGCAAGCTACGGCCCAAGACTGTCCATCTAGAAGATTGGGATTCAGAGACCTGCCTGGAGGTCGCTGTCAGGATTAGATGTGGTCTATAAAACACCTTATATGGTGGCTAACACAAAATTGGCTCTAAAATATCGCAGCTGCTTCTGTTTTTCAGTTATTCAGTAGCAGGATACAAACATCCCATAGCAACGACTGATACGATCATTCATGCTTGCATCAGGCTTGGAGATTATAGCATAATATAGATAGATAGGACTCTTCTTTCCCATCTGAAAGCTTAAAATCTGAGACAGATTTGCAGAGAGGTCACAATGACAGTAGAGGAAGCCTGTTTAACACATACCAGAGGCTGTGGAAGTATTTGCCTTTTTGCTAGAATGAGGAAGGAGGTATTGAAGATACACTAATCACAGTAGTTGGTGCTTGTTGAGTGCTGGTACACTGTGCCAGACTCTGTTCTAACAGCTTTCTCGGCATTCTCTCCTTTACCCTTCAGTAACTGTACAGAATCTATACTATACTAATCTATACTTTGTTAGCCCCGTTTTGAGCAGAACAGGTGGCGGTGGGGAGGTCAGATACCTTGCCCCAGGTCATACCGCTAGTCAGTGATGGAGTCACTGTTTGAATCCTGGTCAGTCTGGCTTTCAAGCCTTCCAGTGTGATCCATCACTGTGCCATTCTACTTCTTTGCGAGGCCTGAGGTTCTCTGACAATAGAGTGGGGAAGACATCTTATTCCAGGTGAGCTGAGGTCTGGGCTGCTTGGGCTGTTTTTCTCTGATGAGGGCTTGTAAAGATGGCAGGAAGCCAAACAAATGTCAGTAGAGGTGCATAAACCTCTTCGGTGAGCCCAGTGATTGGAAGATGCCCAGGAATAGAAAGACATAAAAAGTTAGAAATACAGAGATGTTGGGAGATATAAAAAAGTCACTTGGCTATGAAAAATATTTTTTTCTTCTCTTTGAGTTCATCAGACTTTTTCCTTTTAACCCTCCTTCACCCCAAATACCCTTTGATTGTTTTTCCCCCCACAGTTTTCAGATATTCACAAGAGAGCTGTTTTTTTATATAGCTAATGTTCAGATGGCATAGACCTGTTCATATTTAGTAATGAGACCCAGAAGTCCTTAAATATTGGTGAATGGCATTTGTCCATTTGAGGTAAATTATGAATAACTTGAACAAAAATAAAAAAAATAAGCAAGACTATCATATTTGAATAATGAGGTGCTCTTTTTTTCCCCAACTGCCAAAACTTTTTAATCTTCGTCAACAATTGTTCTGTCCTCCGTCTTATTTAGGTTGCATCTGTGCGACTCAGCTCAGGAGCCCTGACAAGCGGCATATGAATTCTGTATTCATTAGTGATCTTGATCCAAATGCCTCTGTCCCTGCCACGGGGGCTCAGGTGTGGAAGCTGCTGGCTAATCCCACCAGCTGACATTCAGAGGTTTAATGACTCCATAGGAAGGTGACCACTTGCTGGGAGGGTTGCTGGCGGAACCCACACAGCAGACAATGGAGATCAAGGAGGACTATCAGTGTTGAGCCCAAGCACCTTCCTGTGTGACTTGAACCCTGTTGGCATCAAACAGAGTTTTAAGTAAATGCAAAATTAAAACAAAAAACCACCTGACTTTCTAGAGCTCTCATAAACAATGGTTTTTCTGTCTTGATATTGATGGTGTTTAAGATTGTTTTTCTTGTTGTACCTTAATGGGTGTCAGCTTAATGAGCTGAACTTGACGCACTTTTCCAGATTTTTAGATTTTAAGGTTATGTTTGTCTGGTTGCTACATCTGTTTAGGTATCTTATGTATGTCTGGGGAAAAAAATATATAGCTAGAGCCAAAATTCCTTCTTATTACATGGTTTTGAGGATCTCTACTGACGTTTTTATTTATTGTGATCTCTGGCTTTGAAAAATTACTATTAGAATGTGAGTTCTTTGACTTGTGACATGTCACAGGATGTTTTGACTCCTCTAGTCTAAGAATGTCGGATGCCTTTTTTTAAATAGTAGCTTCATTGAGATAGAACTTAAACATCCATATAACTCAGTTAAACTTTAAGTGTGCAGTTTAGTGGTTTGTAGTATATTCTCAGAATTGGACAACTATCACCACAGTCAATTTTAGAACATTTTTGTCACTCTCCAAAGAAACCCTGTACCCATTAGCAATCACTCCCCATCTACCCTCAGCCTTCCCAGCCCTGCGCAACAACTAGTCTACCTTTATCTCCATAGACTTGCCTTTTCTAGACATTTCATATATAGGAATCATAACAATACAGTCTTTTGTGACTGGCTTCTTTAGCTTACAATATTTTCATAATATTTCATCCATGTGGTAGCATGTATTGTTACTTCATTTCTTTTTATGGTTTAATAATACTCCACTGTGTGGACATACCACATTTTATTTACCTATTCATTAGTTGATGGGCATTTTGATTGTTTTCATTCTTTGGCTGTTAGGAATAATGATGCTGTGAGCATTTGTTACAAGTTTTTGAGTGGGCATACATTGTCATTTCTCTTGTCAATCACTTGGAGTGGGATAGCCGGATCATATGGTAACTGTATGTTTAATCTTTTAAGGAGCCATCAGTCTGGTTTCCAAAGTGGCCAGGTCACTAGATAAGCGTTAGATGGTAGTAAGTTGTGTCTTTATGGTTGGATCAAAAAAATGTATTACTTTCTTCAATTTTCTTTTAGTTTTTTTTTTCTAAGATTTTGTTTGGTTATTTATTTGAGAGAGAATGCTTGCAGGAGAGTGAGCGGGGGGCAAGCAGAGGGAGAGGGCTAAGCAGACTCCACACCTCCACGCTCAGCTCTATCTCACAACCTTGAGATCATCACCTGAGCCAAAATCAAGAGTCAGATGCTTAACTGAGTCACTGATGCACCCCAGCATTAGTTTTTTTTTTTTTTTTTTTTTAGAGATGTCAGAACCCAAAAATATAACCCCTAGGGGCCCAGGGTAGGATTGCTCATAAGTAGTGATTTCCACTGGAGTTAAACAGTTAATTTTAGAAATGAACAGATACTGAAGTTGGCATTATGATTCTGTGGGTGATTTGGAGAATTACTTTTAAACCTTTAGAATAGATAATGAGAAGACCTAGTTGATGGTTAGAGCTTCTCACCAGACCCAATATTTTGAGTTGTCCTGTTTACAAAATGAGTTTGTTCTCCTGAATTGGAGCTCACTAGTGAGTGAGGTTTGGAGACACAGAAAGGAACTTCTTTTTTATTTTTATTTATTTTTTATTGTTTTTAAAGATTTTATTTATTTATTCATCACACACACACACACACACATACACACGCACATGTTGGGGGTGGGCAGAGACACAGGCAGAGGTAGAAGCAGGCTTCATACAGGGAGCCTGATGTGGGACTTGATCCCGGGACTCCAGGATCACGCCCCGGGCTGAAGGCAGGTGCTTAACCTTTGAGCCACCCAGGGATCCCCAGAAAGGAACTTCTTGAGTTAGGGTTGTTCCCTTGGAATCTTTTCCTTCTGTGATATTTTATAAAGGTAGATGGACATTTTCTTGGTCTTTCTCCTGATGATTCAAGAGCAAGATTTTGCTCCCTCTGTACAGCGTCTGGAATTTTCACTGCTTCTCTCTCTCTCCGATTATTACTATTATTTTTTAAAAAGATTTTATTTATTTATTCTTGAGAGACACCGAGAGAGAGAGAGAGAGGCAGGAGAGACATAGGCAGAGGGAGAAGCAGGCTCCCTGCAAGGAGCCTGATGCAGGACTCGATCCCAGATCACGCCCTGAGCGAAAGGCAGATGCTCAACCACTGAGCCACCCAGGTGTCACTCTCCTTCTAAGTCTGTAGGATTTCTTCATCATCCTGATTTAGGAATGGCTGCTTAATGTCCATTTAGCTGAGTCTGTGTGTCCTCATCTCTGTATCTTCAGACCCTTACTTAATGGTGGGGCTGTCGTTTCCACCCTTGCCATTTTATTCTGCCTATGATACAAGTTGAAGTTCAAAGTGGGGTACTTTGAGGAAGGGGCAAAAGAAATTTTATAAAGTACCTTAGGTCTTCCCATTTAGTTTCAGGAAATAAAAGGGGATTAGATGAGAGGAGGCCCAGAAAGAGGTATGATTTACCAAAATCTCCAGTGAGCTAGAAATGGATTCCTCTGGGGGCCAGGCCTCTAGAATTCAAGTCAGCAGATCTGAGGGAAGTGACCCTGTGTAAAATTTGAAGTCCTCTAACTCCAGATCTTTGAGGCATGCTGAAAGTACTACAAATGCTACACTGCCATCATTACTGACTTGGAGAATTCTTTTTTGATTTTTTTTTCCCAAAAATCTTTCTGTGCAGTACTTTTTTCACACTATGCCATGTGCCCACTGAATTTCATTTTCTTGTGAAGTCAATATGTAATCAATCAGCAGGTACTTATTGGGTACCAGCTGAATGCAAAGCATTACACTATACTTGGTGCTGCGATTCAGAGGTAGTATTGCAGGAGGCCATTCTGTATGATGGTGGAAATTCCTTATACAGCTATGGGCAAAGTAGATTGAAAAGGAGGGATTATTTTACTCTGGTAGATAGGTAATTATTTATGATGCATTTCTTTGGAGCAGGTGTTCCCATTTGAAATGTTTTCACTTTACATATTTCCTATAACTGAGAAAGGCAGGGGGAAATATCCTGTATAGGAGAAATATTTCACAAAGTATATTGCTTTCTGCACCTGTGGCAAGATCCAGCAGGCAAAATTTAACTTCTTTGTGACCAGCAACTCTTTAATCAGAGAGCAGAAAGAGCTAGATTTCACTGTTGAATAGAAATAAATGTTTGGTGTGACTTTCAACTGTATGGGTAGAATTAAAAGGAAGTTAGTTTTGTTAACATAATATTCTATTCTAATATAATATTCTGTGTAGGGGGATCCCTGGGTGGCTCAGCAGTTTAGCGCCTGCCTTCGGCCCAGGGCGTGATTCTGGAGACCTGGGATTGAGTCCCACATCAGGCTCCCTGCGTGGAGCCTGCTTCTCCCTCTGCCTGTGTCTCTGCCTGTCTCTCTCTCTCTCTCTGTCTCTCTCATAAATAATTTTTAAAAATCTTAAAAAAAAATTCTATGTAATATCAAACAGAAAATGAACTTCTTTATATATCTCTTACCATGTTGAATGGCCTTTACTAACTTGGGTCTCAGGGACATAATTTAAGACACTAACAATGTCTCCTTTATTTAGGTTGTCTTTTTCTGTTACTCAAGCCAAGACTGGACTGCCATAGCTCCTTGGGAAAAGAAAGAAAAGAAACTCTTTTATTATTCACTGATTTCATTCCATCCCGGAACTCTTATTTTGTAAAAATTTTGAATCATAACCACTTATTGAACATTGGCTTTCAGGAGAAGAGGGGAACCCCCCGCCCCGAATTTCGCAGTCAGAAGTAAGGCTCTGTGTCAGGGATCCAAAAGCTTGTGTGTGGTTAGAGGCCAGCAGCTCTTAAACAATGGATTTCCACTTTTCTTGTATATTGGTTAGAGAAATATAAGAAATGAAATATAGGACTGAATGTTATTGGATGGTAGCTTAGAATCTTATAAGTTTTGCCTTGGCAGGTAATTTGGCATAAATTGTTAATGTAAATTTGGGTTAGTGGTGAAGACGTTATTTTAGTAAAAAAGATAAACTGCTGATTAATTCAGCATAGAACTCAATTACAAATTGAAAGTGTCTCTGCGGGACTCCCAGACCCTAAAGACAGCAGATGTTGAATTGATACTCCAGCATATTTCACAGTGGTATGAAATATTAACATGGTTTATTATACTTGTATGGTGTGTGATATCAGAAAGGGGGAGGTGGGAGGTGGTGAGCATGTGGGTGTGCAAAGCAGCTATACGTTACACATTCGCTAATACACGCTCAAGTGTGATTAAGAATTGTAGGAAAGTTTCTTCTTTTTTTTTTAAATGAAATAGCTCTATGGAAAAATTAAGTGTAAAATAACACTTGGGGCTAAATATTTAAATGTGGCACCTGTATACATTTATGTTATATTTTCTGTAAATGAACATAAAATGGTAAACTTTTTTTTTAAAGATTTTACAGAGAGAGAGGGGCAGAGACATGGGCAGAGGGAGAAGCAGCCTCCCCACAGGGAGCTCTGTGTGGGACTTGATCCTGGATCCTGGGATCATGGGATCATGCCCTGAGCCGAAGGCAGACGCTCAACCACCGAGCCACTCAGGTGTCCCAAGAGTGGTAAACTTATATGAGATATTTAAATGTTAAATGGACCACTACTACAAGAGAAGGGGAACTTGAGCACTTGATCTGTATGTCAATAATTGCCGGCTTTCATGGGCTGGGAAGTTTTCCTGGGCTGCTGTACTATTTTTACCTTCTGATCTGGAACATATGGTAATTTAATAATGCTCCTATAATTTGCACAGGCAGAGAAGTTTTGTTTCACAGGTTTCATATATCTGTATCAACTCAAGGGGGAAACGTTGGGAAATACAATGTATCCAAAGCTCTGAATAAATGGAACTACCAATATTTGAAGGGATTAGCAATTTTTAAGAGACATAAGAGTAAAGTTGGCTTAGATGAGAGATTTCAAAGCCATTACTACAATTATGACAGGTTCTTTTTGTTTTTGTTTTTTTTGTGTCACAGTGTTGATTTTGCTAGCTGAAGTAAAAACTGTTCCAAAAATAGCCAAATGATTATGGTCAGAACGAACATAACCTGGATACTTTCTACTGTTATAAAGGCTTTAAAAAATGGTGCTTTCTCAAAGGCATCAAAATTGGCAAAGGCAGAAGGGCAGCAGGCTGAGAAACCAGAAGTTTCTTGGTACCTACATCACCAAAAGAACATCTTTTATATCCCCATTGAAGCATCATGGGAGCCTTTATATTATAAACTATTGAGAGGTGGCGATCATTCAGAGATTGTAAGGGTGGCCTGATGTTCCATTCACCTAAGTTGTACTGATCTCCAGTGGGGTGCCAAGGTCTGTGCCTTGTTGTGAGCCATGGTCCCTTCCTTAGTAACATTTACAAATTAGTGGGGCAGACCGGCCTACAAGCACCTACTGAGAGTGTGGTGTGCAGAGTCTAAGAGTGGTACATCTGTGGGAGGCACAGAGGAAATTGGTGGAATCCATCTGAGGACTTTGAGATGGCCTCAAAGTGCATGTGCCTCCTCGCTTAAATTTTTTTCTTTTTTTGTCTTGGGGTTTGAGGGAAGGGGTAGGACAGGAAGACTGCAGAAAAGGAGAGACCAAGGGGCATCATCACATCATGTACAAAGGTGCAAGGTGGGGGGAGGGGCTCCTCTCTAACTTTTACTTGGTTGTATAACCCTGGAAGTTTGGACACCTGAACAAATTTGGAAACAGGAAAACGGAGCTCCAGACGGTGTCCAAAGTTGTCTGGGTGGTCATTTCCTGAGTCAGTGTGGCCTTTTAATTAGCATCTGCTCTTCAGTGTGGGATAAGGCTGAGCTTAGCATCCCTGTCCCTGCGTGTGAATATTTAGTTTAGAAAGCTGCCACGTTCCATTAGAGGTGGTTGTGTTTCGGCAGTGGGTGCAGGAGCTGTGTAGACTTTTCAAATGTCCTTTGAGATTTCCGTTGCAGTGTAATTGGGAGATGCTGGTACTTAGTGTGTTGTGCATGGCGGAATGTGAGCTTACCTCCTGTAATGAGACCCCAGCAGCATACCTCAGGAAGGGAGTTAAAGTTTTAACCTTAACGGATAATGTTACTTGTGGGTTTCTGTGAGGTAATTTATACTCCTCTCCCCTAACCCTGAAATGGTATAGAAACAAAAATAAGAAAATGATATGAAGTTGTGCTAAATTGATATTTTAAAATTCCATCTAGTAGTACAGATTTTGGAAACTATTTGCAATGGACAGCATAGAGAGCACAGTCACACCTGGAGTCATTGTCAGCCTGTCATAATGTCAGAATCTAGTTTTTCTAAACTTGGAACTGTGACGATACAGGGATATTGAAAAGATTTAAGGGTACATTAACTTTGGCTCCTTGACAAATAAATACATTGGTTTCTTTTAACTAAGCTAAATTGAATTAGGGTGACAGAGCAGCAAAAACGGCGTGATGGAAAGTGCATGCATAGTCTTTGAAGAGGTCTGAGCATGAAGATTGATTTTTGCCTCTGGTGTAGCCCCTGTAGCCTCAGTTTATAACACCTAAAACTCATTCACAACCTGGGTTTGAGCCAGTACTTGAGGGGATTGTTAGTAAATTGCACTCTGGCTTAATAAAAGTTTGTTCTCTTATCCACTGACTGCTTCTTGCCCCAAAATGACAGAAGAAAACTAAAGTACACTTGGCTTTCTTGGTCACTTTTAGTTAAGATTTATAATCCACAGATGGCCTCATGGGAAAATTAAGTGGTATCTTTTTTATTGATATACAGGGTGGCCTAAAAACAATTTGACTCATTCTGTTTGCTGAGAGGTTTTATCCATGTAGGGAAATGCAAATATTTGAATGTAGTACTGATGCAGTGAGGTGATAGGCTGTTGGTTCGGGGTTCGATGAGCATACAGTCTGTATTAGAGAAATCCATGAGGATGCTCTTGGTTTTACTGTTAACAAACATGATGAATTGATGGAATGATTGAGCAGCATTATGTAAGCCTTATATTTGCATCTTTGAAGAATTTTAGAGGTTAAACATTTTAAAAAGGTAAACCCATGAGTGGGTTTCATCAGTTACACCTAAGGACCAGACAAGCATCATTAGTGATTTTGGAGACTAGTTGTGTGGAGGTTCTCTTGTCCTGAGTGAAAAAACAAAACATGGACATGTGAGTCAGACAAAACCTTAGAATCTCAGGCCCTCCAGTTGTTGGCCGTGTGCCTTTGGATTAGTCATTTTCCCTCTTTGAGCCTTTGTTACCTTGATTTGTAAAATGGATATACAGGTTGTTCCTGCATTAACGGGTTATTTAGAATAGTAAGTGGAAGAATGTACTTGGCGCAGTGCCTGCACATAGTAATGTAGGTTCTTTTTCTGTCTTTTAGGATAATATTTCTAATGAAATATAATAAGTGAAAATGTGCCACTTAGTACAGTTCTTATTGGCATGGCAGTAAATTCTGTATGGAATGTGTTCATGTGAACACAGGATTTTACGGCATCATTTTGAATTTCATTTTTAGTACAGGCGCTACACTCATAATTGATTTGCTTTGAATTAGGGGTTGAGAAAACAGAGTACTGAGTTATGATCAGTTGTCCGTTGTGTTGGTAGTTCTGCAAGAATTAGCCTTCTGGTAATGGCGTTTGTGAATGGTAGAGAAAGAAGAGAATTGGATCAGGCCAGCACCCATCGTGGATTTGTCATATACCGGCACTGTGCTAGCAGTTTCTGCTGTGCGTAGAGTGCGCTTTATTTAATCCTCTTGACCACCCCAGTGCTAGATAGTTTCAGGCCTCTTGTGCAGATGAGGAAATTGGGACTTAAAAATGTTGACTTTACCACCAGGGTCACATAGTTCATAAGTAACAGGACTTAGATCTCCTGGGTCTTCATTCTCTTAAATTCTTTGCTTCTGCTGCCTCCTTCCTCCCCTCAACCCCCACCACTGCGGTCATATTGTGGATATATCCATCAGCTCCAGAAGTTTCTTTATGTCCCTTTAGAAGGCTCCCCCCTTTTTCCCAAGAACCTTACATAACAGAGAGTATCTGAAGGCTGTGTGTGCCCCGAATCCCAGGAAAAAGTGATCAGCCATGGCCTCGTGGAGAAGTGTCTGAGTGGGTAGCTCCATGATCTCCACTCCCCTCTTTCCTCCTCTCCTCCCATCTGCTCTCTGCTTTACTTAGGTCTGTTCACTTCAACTTTCTAATAAGTTTACTTTACACGTGGCCAAACCCTCACGACCATGATTTTCCCTTAGAACTTCCTTATTCTTTTGGCTCTTGCCCCCCACAGTTAATTGACCCCTTATACTCTTTTTATCACACTCCAGAGGGCAGACAGGCATGGGTTGAGAGCCCCTGCCACCAATGAAATGGCATTTACAAGTTGGCAAATGTCCTCCTCGCTTAAACAACAGCTTTCACTGGTTCTGCCTTTATCTTGTCCATTCTCGGTGATACCTGTTAGGGTGCCTACTGCAGAAGCTTACCAGTGTTTAGAATATATAATTAAGTTAATCATTATCTCCTATCCACTTACCAGAAAAACAGCTGCCAAGAAGTTATAAAGGGCCTTTCTATGATGGCTGAGTTGGTTGAGAGTGGGGTCAGTGCCGGTGATTGACATTGGAAGTCCAGGCGGCACCTCTCCTTCCTATCCCCTGCACTCCCACCTGACCCTCGCTGCTGCCTGGCCACACCAGCCTCCCGGGCCTGTTTATGGTCCTCCTCCCAGCCAGCTGCCACCATCTCGCTGGGAACGTTGTAATCACCTGCTCTCCTCTATCTGCTTTTGGCTTCTCCTCTCTTGCCTCCAGGTTGTACTTTCATAAAGCACAAACCCAGCTACATCATGCACCAGCTTAAAGTTCTCCACTCCCACCACCTCGCGATGCAGGGCCCTTTATGGCCCATAAGGTTTTCTGGTACTCAGCCACGCCTTTCTCCTTCCTGTTGTCAGTTTTCCTTCTTCCGTCACTTCCATCCCTTGGCTTGGCTACCATTTACTTATATGTCAGGATTCAGCCTTGTCTTTGTCGGCTGCGCCCTGTGAGCCCTTATACCCTCTAGTTCTAGCATCAGGCCTGCCTCTTGTCACCTCTCACCGCATTGTGGTGAGCTTTTCTTGTTTCCCTCTTGGACTCCACACTCTCTGGGGCAAGCTCTTTGTTCGAACCTTATTCCCAGTGTTTATTTAGCACAGTGGCTGCAGAGCATGTTCGTATCAGAACATTAGTAGGTGTTTGCTGAACTAAACTGACCTGTACATTTCTTTCAGGGGTTTTGCATCATGTGAAACTTGCCTCGTATGTGGTCTTTAAACTTCCTCAAAGGTGCTCTGTACTTGATGGATCTCCTTCTAGTCCTTTTTAGTCCTCGTGAGGCTGTAGAAGCAGGATCATGCAATGTAACATTCCCCGCAGTAACCTTCCCACATGTGCCCAGCTCTCGGCAGTGCTTTCCATCCCCCAGATGGGAGAGTGGCTCTTTTTTTTTTTTTTTTTTTTTTTTTAATCTTTGTTGTTACCCAAGAAACATTCACTTCATTTTTTCCCCTCTGTTTTCATCTCCAGGAATTTATTGGCAGAGTTATCACTAACCACTGGAGAGACAGAAATATTATGAAGATCTTATTTCTACCTGGGGCAGCTTGGTTTTCATTTGGTGGATTGTTGAGCATACTTCTTACGTTTTATTCAAACCTAGTCTTGTTTTTTTCTCTGATTATATTTGATTCACTGCAGCTTTGGAGATATATATTTGTATACACATATGCTGTGAACGCTGATTTCTTCTTACGGAAAGCAGTATGTTCCTGTCTCTCTTGGTCCTTTTCCTTCTGGAAGCTTAGATGTTCTTCCTCCCATTCGCTGTCTCAGAATCCAGCAAGACCTCTTCCCTACCACCAGCTTTCCTGTGGCAGGATAGGAAGTGGGCTGTGGTGAGGCAAGGCACTACCCCGGCACTGATCCCTGATGCCCACTCCCATAGCTGTGTGCCTTCAGTGTGCCAGCAGCCTTCCTAAGAGCCTCAGGCGCCTCTGCTTACAGGTGGTGATGAAGACTTAGTAAGGCATATACGCGTTTGGCTTAGGTCTAGCGGATGTGATGGGTGCCCTGGTTCTCTTACACCCTGGTGTCTTCCCTTCTCCCATAGAACTGGTTCACGGTTCTGATTGTAAAGTCTGTGTGTTGGGAACATTCCCGTCCCTTTGTTCTCTCAACAGCCCCTGGACAGGCATTATCCTTGTTCTTCTAACGGGTACCCCGTGGCTCCCAGAGCTCAGCGCCATGTCCATCAGTACTCCACCTGTCTTGAGCTTTTCTTTTTCTTTAGCGGCTGTTTCTGGCTCATGGTGGTTCAGCAGCCTCAGACATCTCCTCTCCTGGCCCTGAGTTATAATTAGGCATCCTTTAATGATTTGGGATGGGCCGAGTTGGCAGTGCGTTTTTGGCGATTCCAAAGGGTGAACACCCTTTCCCATCTCTGCTGAAAACCCCTTAGACCACTCCAGCACGTATAGCAGGTTTGTCCTTCCTTATTTGCATCATTCAGATCCTGGGTGCCAGAAAAGCTTTGGGGGAAAGAAGTGGCACAGCCCTCTAGACCCTAAAGACGCAGTCTCTACCTCAGTCCCCACTCTGGGCACCCTCAGCACCAACTGTACCTCAGTACACCTAACCATTCCCCAGGGGTTCACACAGGCAGGCCGTGTTTACCCAGACTGCTCAAGCCAGAACCAAAACTCAGACACCTTTGATTTTGTCACACTGCTCAGCCTGAAAAAATGTTAACCATTTCCACTGTAAAATATGTGGCCACACATGGGATACATTATGTGTGTTACAGAGTGCAGGAAGCATTCTGCTTGTGGGGGGACTGTTTTAAACACTTTTTTGAGCTCTTTAAATATTATTCAACCATCAGCCATAAATGACTCCTCCAGGCCGCATCAGTGGTATAGGCAGAACACCAGCGTGTCCACAGGCTGCTACAGAACACTATGTTTAAACCTCTTCTGTGCAGGTGTTTACCTGTCTTGGAGTGCTGTTGCTCCCTGGTGCCCTTTTGGAAACACTCCTTTTGGCATGATCTGTCTCGTAACTTATTTCATCTTTCAGGTTGGCAAAGCCATGAATGCATTTGAAGTTGTTGTGTCATGTTATCATTTGTTGACATCCACGTCAAGCCACGTGCTAGCTGCCTAGGGTACAGGGATGGAGAGGGGGTGGTTTGGGTCCTCTTGTTAGAGCCCAAACTCTCATCGCACCCAGACTTTTAATCCTCTGTGCTGCAGATCATCAGAGCAATCACATTTTTTGCTGTTTTAGATCAAAGTGACAAAAGATAATGCAGGTTTTCCAATACGAATATGGACTGCTTCAGTTTTCAGTGGCTAACGTCCTTAGTTTTTAGGAAACTTGTGAACCAAATGGTCCTTGTAGATTTTGCAGCTACTGGGAAAACTGATGGGAGGTGTGAGAGGGTCCTGCTGTGATGCCACCCCCATCTCTCTTTCCTTGGAGCAGAGGTAGGAGAGCTACTGTCCCCTGATTCCTGGCATGCTGGTGGGATAGAAGGCAAAGGGATGCATCTGCAGTGCCCCAGAGGACAGCAGAACCAGGGGAATTCTGTCCTTCGTGAAAAAGGCTATTTCTTCTTTTTTCAGTTCCTTTAATGTCAGTGCCTCAGCTACATATATGACTATTTCCAGCAAATAACCAATTTTCTTTTTTAAATTCTTGAAAAATTTTTTTTAAATTTAATTTTATTATTATTATTTTTTAAATTTATTTATTTATGATAGTCACATAGAGAGAGAGAGAGAGAGAGGCAGAGACACAGGCAGAGGGAGAAGCAGGCTCCACGCACCGGGAGCCCGACGTGGGACTCGATCCCGGGTCTCCAGGATCGCACCCTGAGCCAAAGGCAGGCGCCAAACCACTGCGCCACCCAGGGATCCCCTTGAAAAATTTTTAGATAGAGGTCAGTTTGTTTCAGATGACTTGCCATACACACGTGTTTTCACATTCCAAAGCTGTGTATCTAAAATAGTATGTTAGGTTTTCCATTGAATGCATATTTAATTTTTTGTCTGCCTCTGATGTAAGTAAAACGCTGTTTGGAATGCATAACTGAGTGGTGGAGCATAGAGGGTTTATTTAAAGAGTATTAACTTGATACTGAACTGTCCGGGGTGCCCAGTGGCTGGGCACCTACATTTTACTCTGGTGACATTCCTCATCTAAAAATCATTTAAGTGAGAAGAGAAATTCGATTGTAGCTATCGAAAAGAATAATGTACAAAAGTTTCTTTGCAGTACTATTTTGGACCTGCACCATAGTGGATGCCGAGGTAATCTATCAGTTTGTGAGTGTCTACAAAATGCAACTCTCTAGATAACAGGTTTAAAGTAAAGATTTAATACAGTCTCCATCTCCTATGATGTTGCAGTGACAGTTTAAAACTCATTCTCTAAATCTCAGCAGACTTTATAGCTAGCAGTGGGCCAATATAAAGTTTAATAGCATTACAACACATAAATCATCTTTTAAAGATGCTACTAGTAGCTCCAATATTAAATGCAGACAATCGCCTGTGTTATAAATAATTTATCAAACACCATTTCAGATTAGCCTTCCATGCTGAGTTATTTATTTTAGCCTTTTCTGTACGATTCCTAAGGCACTTTTTGAAAGATCCATTACTGGTCAGTTTAATGAACTTGGGGGTCTGTTTTGTCCCCTCAAGCACTTGGGTACAGCTGTGGTGACCATTACATGGCCGACGTGGACCTCTTTGTGCCTTTTACAAGTGCTGCCCATTTGTCATGTAGCGGTAAATGGAGCTGCACATTGGAGTCCAGGGACACATTGCACGATGCAGTGATGGAGACAAACAGATAGCTCTATAAAGTGCTGCTTGTCACAGCTGACTTGTACTACAGTACATCACTCTTATTGTAATCTCATTTAAGAAGCAGGGGTGGCCCGGGGGACTGATATTCCCAGTTAGTTTGGTCTTTGTAGCCATAAAGCAGGAAGTGCTCCTTTTATATTCTCTGAACTTTTAGGGAGTATGCCTTTTGCTTAGATTAATTATTATAGGAACTTCTTCACAGAACTGTGGGCAGATTTGTCAGTGGGTTTGCTTGGATCTTCCTGGCCCGGGGTTTCTGTTACAGGCAGTCACTACTTCGAGGTGAATTTTGTCTTAGCACTTCCAGGAGCCCTCTGGCTTGCTTTAATAAAGAAGTTACCTTTTATTAAGCAACATCTATGTGCCAGGCACTATAGTAGGTGCTTTCTGTACCTTATTTCTAATTCTCACAGCAGTCCTTTGGTAAATCCTGACTTATTGTCACTATACTACAAGGGAGGAGAGTGAATTTGGAGAGAGGAAGTGACTTGCCTAAGGTTGTACAGCAGTAAGTAGGAAATGGGATTCAGACCTGGTCTGCCTCCACATCTTCCTGGTGAACTTTTAATCACCAGGTGGTGGTGTTTTGGTCGAGGGTCTCAAAGTAAAAGCCACTGGGATGGAGGGCCATTTTTCTGGTAGCCAGGATGAGTCCTGCTGGTCTGTATGCACATTGAATCGATGGCCCCTTGTGACTAGCAGCGTAAATCCATGAGCAGCTGGCCAGGGGAGGACTGCAGCCTGGCAGTGGGCAAGAGCATGGCACCTGGGTCTGATCAGCTGGGGCCACAGGTAGCAGCTGTCCCCGGGTCACCCTGCAGCTTCCAGAAAAGGGAGATGCAATTTCCCTATGAAGAATGAATCCTAAAGGAAGGAACAGTGCTTCCTACATTTATTGTGGGCCAGAGACAGATAAAAATGTGCTGTTTTCCCCACCTCTTGCTTTCAGTTGGTGGTTCTTCTCAGTGGTTTTCTTAAATATTTGTTAGAACGTGTTAAAGACAAGAGTTGTTTAATTGTGAAACTCCACTCTAAAGAAAACACAGGATGAATATGCTCAGTAGCATATTTGCATATGTGTCTAGAATTCTGAGTGTGGAAATAATGGTGGTAAAAGACTGTGTTTGACATACGAAGCGTTTCTTGGAACATAGTAGGTGTCTCTAAATATTTGTTGAAGACACTAATGACTAATGAGTAGACAAGAGAGGCTTGGTAAATTTTCACTGTTTGCCTTTTGAGGGTTTTTGGTAGGGGCAGGGGATATGTGAAATAAGACATGGGTTGTTTTTGGGTTTTGTTTTTTAAAAAGAGCATGTGCAGGGAAGGGGAGAGGGAAAGAGAGAATCCTAAGCAGGCTCCATGCAAAATGCAGAACCCAATGTGTGCTCATGACCCTGAAATCAATCAAGACTCAAATGCTTACCCAGCTACCCAGGTGCCCCAAAACATAGGTTTTTTTTTTTTTTTTTTTTTTTTTTTAAGATTTATTTATATGAGAGAGAGAGAGAGAGAGAGAGAGAAAGAGAAAGAGAAAGAGAAAGAGAAAGAGAAAGAGCTAGCCAGGGGAGGGAGGAGGAAAGGGAGAGGGAGAGAGAATCTCGGACAGACTCCCTGCTGAGTGCAGAGCCCATGCTGGGCTTGATGTCATGACTCTGACATCATGACCTGAGCTGAAATCAAGAATTGGATGCTTAACCGACTGAACCACCCACGTTTCCCAAGATACGTGTTTTTAATATTAATCGCTGCCATGTTACATTGTAGAAAGTGGTGATCTGTGGGCAAGTTGGAAAATAACAGTGCTCCCCTGTCCCTGTTACAGAAACAACCATCAGAGGAACTGCCCATTGGCCCAAAGACTAATTGGCAACCACCATCCTTCTCTTAAACTTGCTCAGGTTCTGAAGATCCTAGGTGATTAAGGAGGGACATACCCTAAATCAGGGACCTGCTGTCCACTGTCCCCAACTCACTAAGAAGCCTCCAGTTGAGACAGGTTTCTTGTGAGCTGGTGTGGTACTGTGGCATTCTGGCTCTGGAGCCCAGTGGACCGGTTTTAATTTACTGTTTACTAGGTGACTTTGGGCAAGTCCTTCACTCTCTTAGCTATAGTTTCTGACCATACTAACTTCAGAAGATGGTTGAGGGCAGAGGTAAAAATGATCATCAATATGACTAACTCGGTACTTACAGTAGATGCTCAATAAAATGTCAGGTTCATTCCATTTTATAACATCTTCAATCCTGTGTATATGAAATGCGAGTAGAACTGGAAAAAAAAATTGGAGACTTGTGAGATATTCTTCCTTAAGGAATTATCTTCTCTGGAATTGGGGAGGAAAGGAATTTAAAAGGTCTGTCTGTCCATATTTTAAAAGTCCTTTACACTTAAAAGCACATACAATAATTTTATGAATAAACCAAGCTATACAGAATACTTCACATTTTTTTAAGTTTTAAAGTTCATCTATTCACATTTCAGAATATTTGCAACATAGAGGAAGATTCACGTGTGATCTGTGCACTGTCAGCATTCTAGTTATCTATGGGCTCAGTTTCATTGATGGACATTAGGTATGCCACCTGATATCATGTGTAGATCTCCATTTCCTCAGAGTCTTCCCCCATCCCCATCCTCAGACACACAATGATTTGGGAAATTTAAATCTTCAGTCCTAAGTACTGCCAGCAGGGTTTGTGACATCCGGTAGCCACCAGCAGCAGTAATGAGAAAAAGCCATGATGTTGGCATAGGAAGAAGAGAGGGTGGGTGAGGAGCAAGGGAATAAGGGTGCCCCTACACAGACACAGGCCCACACAAACCTGGAGTCATTTAACAAGAGAAATGGGTTGGAATGAGGCTGTGTTTGTTAAGTTACTGGTTGAGTTTTGCTGTCTGTATGGTAGCAGCAGCCATCTCCAAGATGGTTTCTTTGCTTCCACCTGCAGCACTGGCTTTTGGCTTGTTGGGAGCTTCAGCAGAGAATTCCTGATGAGAGGATCCTGTTTGGATGAGTTCTCACTGGGCCGTATAATCACAGGAGAATAACCAGCTCCCTTGGTCCAACATTGGTACCACTCAGGAAATGAAAAAAACTGGTGGGATAAAGACCAGAATAACCCCCTTGCTCCTACTGCTGGGTTGCTGAGGATCCCACTTCCAAGCAGAGCCTTCTCTATCCTTCTCTGAGTCTGTAGAGGGCACTCATGTCACTGAAATCCCACAGCCAAAAGTCCGCAAATCTGCCCTTTGGTGATCTCAGGCTGGACATTGGTAGGGAGTTAAGTTTCTCAAAGGGTGGTACTTAGATGACCTCTTTAGTTCAGCTTGCATGTTTGTGGAATCTCATGTGCTAGTAGATTGGAAGGTGCAGCACGAGTTAGAGTCTCTTCCTTGGGAGAATGGTTTATTTTCTCCTTGCTGCCTAACGAGCTTTGTACTTGGTGTTCTCCAGGTCCCACCTTGTTGCTTCCACTACCTGCCTTTGGTTTTACTGCCCTGTTTTGTGCGTGCCTAGTGCATGGCCTCTCAGCCCTCCCTGAAGCTTTGCTGACCCAGCCCATGTTCCTTTTTAGTTATCCATTAGCCCTTATCATACCGCATCATAGTTACTCGGAGACTTGTGAGATATTCTGATACCCCTTCCCTGCTTGGACCTAAACTCCTACAGAGCAGAGACCTTGGGGCCTTACCCATCGCTGTAGCCCTACCTCTTAGCATAGGGTCTGACATGTGAAAGGCCTCTTGAAAAAGAAATAAATTAATCTGCTTTTTCACAAGTAACTGTTGGTGACTTAGACTGGCTTTTAAAAGGAGAAGGAGAAGAGAGAATGATTGAAAGAAGTGAATCACTTCAGTGAACATGGAGGCTCTCTAGTAGAAGGCAATAGGTTCACTTGGGCAAGAGGTCATGCCCTTGGATTTGCCACCATCTTTCTCCCCTGATAATTGACTTTTTCATTATGTAACCTGGAAGCGGTTCTAACCATTGCACATTTTTGATCAGGGGTTAGCAAAATGCAACCTATGGGCCAAGTCTGGCTCTCCACCTGTTTTTGTTAATAAAGTTTTATTGGCACACAAGCCACATACATTTGTTTATATATTGTCTCTGGCTGTTTTGTGCTACTGTGACTGAGTTGAGTAGTTATGACAGAGACAGTATATCTACAAAGCCTAAAATATTTAATACCTGGCCCTTTACAAGAAAAGTTTACTGACCCCTGCTTTAGAGGACAAATTGTTTCCTGTCCGCCCAGAGTCCTCAATCATGCGGTGATTTTCTGATGTGAAGCAGTGTGTTGAAGAAGGGGCACATGCATAAAGGGTTTACCTGGTTCCTGAACTTACTTATAGCTGAGGAACCTTTGGCAGATTGTTCTGGTACTGAGATCCTTTTCTTCATCTATAAAATGGGCATTGAAGACATCTACCTCACTGGTGATTCTGTGCACTGCTTGTGAGAGTACTTTGTGGCTGTCAGAGCAGCCCTTCAATCGACTGTGGACATAATCGTTGCCATTCTCTTTCTCAGGAAGAGGAAGCCAAGAAGCTGGTAAGTGAAGCCATTGCAGCTGGCGTCTTCAACGACCTGGGGTCTGGAAGTAACATTGATCTCTGTGTCATCAGCAAGAGCAAACTGGACTTCCTCCGCCCGTACTCGGTGCCCAACAAGAAGGGGACTAGGTGAGTAAAAGAGATGAGATCCTGCCTGCATCCCCTGCCTTCCATGGCTGCTCCTGATCTCTCCATGGCACTGAGACAGGGTTTTCTTGGTGATTACCCCTGTGACGGAAGTCCAGTGTCCTCAAGCTGAACTTACACACAGACCTTTGAGTCCTTTATGCTTTATGTCCATAATTTGCTTTATGATTTGGGCTGCTGTCAGGTGTACAAAAGTGATTTAACTTGTAAAATGTTGATGGGAGAGGTGGACCAGAGCCTAGGAAAGAGTCCTAGCCTGGGAGTTTCAGGGGAGAGGTTTGAATTGCCTGCTGTTCTTTTCTCTAATCTTAAAGAATCCCCTGAATTCTATATAAAATTCTCTGAAAAGCATTTTTCAGGGAAGCCAGCCCATAGCTTTTCTGAGTGGTCTAAGAGTCCTAAGCAGTTATAAACCATTGGTTAGGAATCCCCAAAAGTTAGGCTAGGGAGCTGCCTGGTGCCTCCTGCCCTCCAGGGAGCCGTGCTCTTTGCCTGCGGCACCTGCTCAGCAGGCACTGTGTCTCAGCGGTGCAGCCCAGGCTCTGAGTGGGGGGACAGGGTTCTAGCCCCATTTGCTGAATAGAACTGGAAGGTTTCCAGCCCTTGTGGCTGGTGTGTGCAGATGAGCTGCTCATTTGCAGTCTCACGTGGTGGTTTGGCCGTCCTCTGGCTCCTGACCTCTTCGCGGGCCTCAGCAGCTCAAGATGTTGCTCTAAGCTCTACTTGCAGCCGCATTCATGTGAATGTAGCACAGCAAGCACATCACCTTCTGGTTTGCCTCCTTTAACTCTCCCTACATATACCCAAGTTCCAAACCATAGGAGTAATGCCAAGGAAAGAGTGGAACATTGAGAACCGGCACTGCGCTCAGCATTGTGGGAACTCAGTGTGCTCCCAGCAGGGTAGGATCGCTCAGTAGCAAAGAGTTCTGGCTCAGGGGTTGGGGCAGTGTCATTGCCTGACATGGTGGCTTTGGGCCCGTCAGTCTCTTTGTCTCTTAAATGATGGGAGCTAGCGTAGGTGATCTGTAAACAACTGTGGCATTCCTGGACTTTGAGCAGGAAAGGAAACCACCTTCCAGGCTTGAGGCTGTATGGGGGGAGCAGACTTTGCCAAGCTCCCAACGTCCTGTGTCTCCCAGTATTTGCAAGATGCTGCAAGAGCTGAGAGTTTGGGAAGGGGGAGGTGGTTATACTCCATCCAGACGGAACAGTGTCCTGGGTGAGGATTCTGGGAGCCAGGTTTGAGCCACTGAAAAGTAGTATTTGTGTAGGACAAGGAACCTGTGCTCAGCAGTGGCACATCTAAATTCTTTGGGACATTTTTACTCATCTGTAAAGGAGACTGTAAACACATAAGAACAGAAACAAAATAACCCTGTTGCTAGTTATAAAAACTCCGTGAAATGGTATGAAGGAGGCATAGCCCCTGGCAGGTGTGTGCAACCTGCCCTGTGGACAGAGCCACTCGCTCCTTGTTGCCTGGGCACCTCGGCGGGGGCCAGGTGGCAGTGAGCCCAGCAGCGACACGCTGGAATCTTATGGTCATCCTTTCTGCCAGTGGCTGACTGGTGGGGGGACGGAGGCATTGCCCAGAGTAGAGGAACCTTTTCCAGAATGGGCAGTTGGGGTGGGAGCAGAGCTGGTGGCCTGGGAAGGCGTGGACTCTCAGTTGGCTCCTGTGCTGCCAGCCCTCAGCAGCCATGCTTTGCAGAAGCTTTCCCTGCATGCTGATACCAGGCACCCATAACCCAGGACAGTGAGGAGGCTCCTGTGTGTCTAAGCCTCCCACGGATGCTGCAGTTCAGGTGAGTTGAGCACACAGGAGCCACGTGGGGCTCCGGCTCTGAGAGAACAGGCCACCAAGGCACCAGTCTTGGGGGAAGGAGCCACATCTTCATGCCAGCAGGGGAGGGCTGGGGCACATCTTGAGCAGGTGTTATTGCTCCGATCCTTTGAAGAGTGTGTGGTGGGGACTGAAGGGTTAGCAGAAATGAGGCCAGCCATTCTTCGTTGCATGAGCTCCTGAATTTATGCAGAGCACTGATGTCGCCCACTTTTTTCTGCTTCCTGCTTCCTATTTGAGCACCAGTGCCCATTTAAGGGGATGATGTTCAAGGAGCACGTGGTCATGGCATAGCTTGCTGCCTTCTGTAGTCCTGCCAGATTGACAGGAATAATGTCCCAGCTGGGGAAAGACCAGAGAACAGTTGGATTTGTATTGCTGTTTGATGATACTGTAATTCCTGGCCCCAATGTGAGAATTAGCAGCGCAGATGTGGCTCTTACAGACTGCTTGTGCTCAGAGAAACCATTGTCAAGAGTCACTCCGAGAGTTGTGGGGTGTGACATAGTGGGGACCTACCACGCCGCTGCAGGGAGCAGCTAACACTGCTGGAGGCTCGAGGATGTTGTTGGAGTGACAAGGCCAGAGTCTAGCTGGGGGTCATTTTTATCCTGTTTTTGCTTCCACATATTTTTAGTGTTTCAGGTAACAGTCATCCTTGTTTCTACACAAGAGAAGGGTGACGACAGCTTAACAAAAGGGTCCACTTTCTGCTGATCCTAAGAGGTGCTTTGGGGCGGGGGGGGGGGGGGGGGAGGTTGAAGCTTGAAGGCAGATGACCAAGTGCTTTTCAGCATCTTCTGGGGAGGGTAAGGTGGCACCCCATTAAGTGCCAGGTGCTCTGCATGAACACTGACTGATTGCACACATCCACCAGGCATCCCTGATTTGTAGCCCTGGAGTACAGAGGAGAGCGAGCCTTGGGCAGTTGAATCCCCACCAAAGCTACAGAGCTGGGGACCAGGAGAGCTAGGCTCTTGAATCCAGTCCTGCTTGCTGCCTTGCCTGAGTACTTGTCTCCAGCCCTCTGTGCAGCCCCTCAAAGGGATCCTAACTCTGCCTTTGTTTTTCTCCCATTAGGTTTGGCCGGTACAGATGTGAGAAAGGGACCACCGCAGTCCTCACTGAAAAAGTCACCACCCTGGAGATTGAGGTGCTGGAAGAAACAGTTCAGACAATGGACACTTCGTGAATGGCATCTGTGGATGGATGGTTACTGCTCTACAAGATTGGGGTGCGGGGGGACAGTGGAGGTGCCCCCCTCAGACCTTCATTTGGCAGTGTCTGCTGAATGAGACCCAATAAAACATGAAAACCAGATTGAATGGCTGAGGTATGGAGGTTGTGTGGTTTTTTGGCCACTAAGGCTTATTGACTTGCCCCACCCCCCTTCAGGCTATTAATCCCTCCCTGGGAATCCATCTGCCTTCACACAGGTGTAAGAGCAACATAACTCTCCTAAAAGCAGGGGAGGGCTGGTCTGTTGTGGAAGTCAGATGAGCCTTTCTGCCCCCTCCTTGTGCTAATCTTTTCTCTTTGTTCAGGGTGGTCCCAAGTATTCTTGTTTTGTTTTAAGGTGAGGGCGGTGTAGCCTTTACCCCAGCAGCCAAATAGGAAAGAAGTCGAGATGTCAGGTCTAAGTAGCAAGGAAAAAGCAGGTTAGGTGGACAGTTTGCTTTGCCGTAGCTGCATAAAACTGGGTGAACTGCACGTTCGCCAGTTTTACAGAAGTTGGAGGAACGCTTTGGGGCTGCTTGTAATAATTAGGATGCCGTCATTTCACAGGCACCCAGGCCTAGTGAATGGGTGAGATTTCACGCCTCCAGAGGGTCCTGGTAGGCAGAGTTGCTCTCATGGTGTCGAAAGTAGATGGTGTGCAGAACGCAAGTTCACCTGTGTCTGAGGTAGATCCTGCCACAGATGACACAATAGAGGTTCTAAGAGCTATAAGCAGAATATGTGCCCAAAAAATCGGTGTGGAATCAGAAGAACTTTCAGTAGTAAGTGCCTGGCAGGAGCTGGGGCCTTGACTCTCCCCTAGAGAGAGCATGGCTGGGGAACACCAGAGAGTCCCTACACCATGGTCCCGGGGTGAACCCCCTCTTAGGGCAGCCTCCCTTGTGACAACTTCAAGGAGTGGGGTAGGGGAAACAGTGGGATTATTTAGGGCAGCAGCTTGGTTGACGGTAACCAAAATTATCTGGGGAGCTTACAAAAATTCCAAGATTACACAGAATGTCTGGGGCCTGCGAAATTATGTTTTTAAAGGTGCCTGGGGAAATTGTGCTGCAACACGAAGCTGTTTTAAAGTTATCCGTGAATTATACTCAGTCACAGAAATGACCCCTCTTCCCCCATTTTATTTCCAACATGGAGAACAAGAACAAAGCAGAGGTTGCATCTGAAGAAAATGTCTCAAACCCGACAGGGTTACAGTAGAACAGAGTTCACACATGGAAACAGAGCAGTGGCCCAGCCCAAGTCTTTTGTCCCCAGAGGGGCCTGGGCCCCTGGTCAGCAGGCTGGCTGCAGTCAGAGCACCTGACCAGAACACTGAGTAGGCGGGCATGTCTCTATCTGAGGGCTGAACTGTCACCAAGTCAATGGGTGACAGATACTTAGACCATTTGAGGATTAACTTGAGTAGAAAAGCAAAATATTTCCTTCAGAGCTTGAGTTTTCCTTAAGTTCACATTTATAAATTAGTCTTCACAGTTAATCCTATTTGGGAATAAGAAATAAGTGAACATAGTTCTGGTTTCCTATGTATAATACAGTTGTACGTTAATTCTTGACTTGCATGGTCCATGGACTTCAGTTTTGTGAAGGGGTGAGTGGCTATGATTTTTGGATCATCTACAATGTTCTTGGTTACTCGCGTACTTTATTTTCAATTCTGCCAGCAACGCTGAAGGTAGATACTATTAGTCCCATTTTACAGATGAGGAAACTAAGAAAGGCTGAGAGAGTTGCCCAGGGTCATGGTAGGTGGCTGCAGAACCAGAACTTACACAGAGAACAGCCTGAGGGCACATTTTATATTTCTATGTTTTGGATCCCATGCTTCCTTCCCACAGAGGAGAACGCTTAACACTGATTGTTAAATGAACTGCCAGCATTTCCAGCAGGTGACGGAGTGCCTGACCTGCCTGGGACAGAGCAGGTATTCAGGAGAAGAGGGCTGAGCGGCTGCATGGAAAACACACATGGCTTTCAAAATACTATCTGCCTCTGAAACTCTGTGCCAGATGCTGGGTTCTCCTCATCGTCATTCATCAAGTTATAAACATGGATAAAAATATTAGAAAGATCTCCACTCTACTTTAAAAAATTATTTCCATTTTATCCTTTTACAACAGAGCAAGCACACAGCTTGATTTTTTAAAAAAGATTCTAAGAGCTAAATTGAACTTGCTACTAACCATTTTGAAAGGCTCACTACAAATCACACAGTCTCCTGCAATTCTCCTGTTCTTAGAAACCTTGACAGGTCACTGAAGGAATTATCCTGAAGATTCACATTACGATCCAGATACAAGGGTGTGTGTGTCAGTGGCTCGCCGAACCACCCACCCTTGGTAACAACCCAGCTGAGATTGTCCACAGACAGTTTAAAGAAAGGACTTTCGAATGTGACCACCAGTTAACGTGTGACTGGTGCCCCTCCCCCCAGCTGCTCTGCTTTCAGCGTCTGCGTCAAAGCCCGGCCCCCTCAGGAACCTGCCGAACCCTCTGGTCTTAGTTGGTCTAGGCTACCAGGCGGCCACTTTGGAAAGAAGACTCAAGTAAGGCAGAGTGGTGCGGCTCTGATAAGGCCCGCTGCGCCCATGTTCAGGTGCTTGAAGTCCACACGTGCATCTGTTTGGCGACCTGGTGCACATATCCGATGTCCGGTCTCTGGTTGGGGTCAGGGTAGATGCACATACTGACCAGTTCTCGTAACTATAAGGGAGAGAACGGCAGGCATTATTTTTAGGGAACCAGCCTTGCGGAGATGGGTGCCAGCACTTCCCGTGCATTAACCCATTCGGCCCTCATGGCGACCCAGAGGGGACACTGGCACTTAGGGCGAGCGATGGGTGTGCAGTCGCAGCCACTGGGAGAGCCAGGGCCATTCCCAGGCCTGGCTGGCCCCAGAGGGCCACACTTCGAGACCCTGTGAGTACGTTCAGACAATTGTGAACTTCAACGGCCCACGCTAGTGTGTGTGTGTGTGTGTGTGTGTGTGTGTGTGTCTGCCTGCCTGCTGTCAGGCATGCAGATACCAAACCAGAGGACAAAACTCAAGGCAAAGGCTTATTGATCATAATAAATGCATTAACATGCAGCAGGGCTGCCGTCTGCCCACCCCCTGGCCTCTTTATTGTGCTCATGAAAGACGGAGCTTTTAATTATACAGACACTGAAGGCTGCCCCTGCCTCCGGGCGGGGGAGGGGCGCCTTGAGCCTCTGATCGCCTCCATTCTTCTGATAGCCAGAGTGCCAATTATTTTAATGGTAATTAAAATAATGACCTTAAAAAGCCTACATCTTAACTTGCATCACTGGGCTCACTGCAGTTTTTTCCATTTAAATACCTGGTGCTGCAGGGGCCTCATGGCCCTGCGGGGTCAGGGGCAGCAGCAGGGACAAGGGTTGGTCCTCAATAAGAGGGCTTGTGGACTCAGTGCCGTTCTCGCTCGTTCTGCTCGGGGAGCCTAGGGAGGGTGGAGGGGTCGTGCAGGGGGCCCTGAGGCTGCGGGACCTGCTCCATGTTTCACACCTGAGGTGTTGCAGGTTGCAAACGAGGAACCTCCCTCTGGGCCCGGGCCAGCATTGGGAGCTTCCCTCCAACCCGCCTACACCTTTTTGGGATTCCACTGCTTTATGAACACTGGGAAGCCCCTGGACAGGCAGCTGCAGCCGAGCCTGTGGCCACTGGAACGCTCCTGCAGTCTGGGGTTGCCCATGATGAGACAATACTTTTAAGAACCTTACAGACCCTTCCAGTATTCAGGGGAAGGCAGCAGTAGTTGGCCTCCAACAAGTTAATGTACCCAAGAAAAGCGGAGGAAGGTAAAGTCATTGTGAGTCCCAATTACTCAGTGAGCAGACTATGCGGTTGGCAGTAAGAGCATGTTTGAAAACTTCCGAAACCCAGAGAAACAAAAACAAGTGTCTTTTACACCCATTTCTAAGAGGTGATGTGAACTTCAAAAGCGAAGTGGTGCCGAGCAACTCCAGTGCAGAGAAGCACCTCTCACTGCCTAACACACAGCCTAGAAATGCTGGACACAACTGGTGAAAGCTGGATGCTCTGGGGAGCACAAGGTCACAAAGTTGGAGTGACTGACTCAGGGGAGAAGGGGGCTGAGGGCTTTACCCAGATTCACTTCATTTCAGCCTCTCTGTAGGGCAGAGATTACAGTTCCCATGTATGGGTAGGAGACAAGCAAAGTTTTGATTTGCTCCAAGTCCAAGCTGCTTCTAAATAGTACAGATTTCCCAATTGAAAAAATGAGAAAAGAAAAACCAAATGCAACTATTAACTTGGTGAAGAAATCTATTACTTGACCTTTGTCCTCTGCGAGTCTGCAGAGCCAGTAAGTGTGGCATTAAGTACGAAGGCTGCCAACAGAAAGGGAGCTGATGACCCTTCTGGTTGGCCTGCCTGGACACAGCATTAGAGCTCTTTGGAAGACCTGGTCTCTGCAGCCCAAGCCCCTGGTGGACGAGAGCTGCTCCTTCCAGAGCCTTCGGAGCCTTCAGGACTGGGGACTGTAGCAAGCTACGCAGATGGCACCTCAGCCCAACTGAACAACCGGCTATGAAGAGCTGTCAAGAAATAGGACGGCAGGGACACCTGGGTGCCTCAGCAGTTGAGCACCTGCCTTTGGCTCATGGTGTGATCCCGCGGTCCCAGGATCGAGTCCTGCATCGGACTTCGTGCAAGGAGCCTGCTTCTCCCTCTGCCTCTGCCTCTCTCTGTTTCTTATTAATGAATAAATAAAATCTTAAAAAAACAACAACAACAACAAAAACCAGGATGGCACAGTGGCTGGGTGCAGAATCACTGGGTTCAAATCCTGCCTTCACCACCTGTGATTTACATCACCTTGGGCAGGTTACCTTAACCTTAAGTTACTGAGCCTTAAATGGCTCGTAAATGTGAGCCATTATCAGGATACTGTGGCCTGTGGTCCTTGCACGGTGGGGAGGTCTCAGAGTCCCCTTCACATCTGCTAGTGTTGCCCCTGACAGAAAGAACGATGATAGCTGGCACAGAGCATTTACCCTGAGCCAGGCCCTTTGTTGCACGTGGTGTCTACTTTTGGTGGCATTGGGGTAAATGTTCGCCTGGTGCCGAACTGAGCACGTCCGTCACATGTATTATTTAATCCTTACACTGACCTCGGGAGGTCACCTCTAGGTTATCCTCATGTTACAGCTGAGGGGACTGCGACTCAAAAGTTTGGCAACTCCCCCAAGAAGAGGGAAGGGAGTACGTAGATATACACATGTCTACACTCTTGGCCAGGCTGTATTGTAAACCTACCATCTGCACATTTTATCCACGAAGGTGAAATATTAGCCCTATATTCAAGAAGATGGAACTGAGGGAGAGACACGAAAAGACAGCTAGTAGCCGGCATGGACCCAGCGCCAGACCCATCAGCCTGTGTCCAGAGCCCTGGTACCCAAAGTAGAACGTTGAAGGTAAAAGCCCAAGGTGTGACTTAAGTCCGCGACAGCAAGGAGAGCCGTCTGCTCTCGCCATGGTTTCCTGGGCGTGGATTGGCAGCCAGCGGGGGTCTGGGGCGAGCCCGGGCCCCACCACCTCCTGCCTCGGCGGCGTCTGGTTCCTGTTGTCTGACACCACAGGGAGCCCGTATCTGGGACCTGCAGCAGTGAGCCTTGCACTCGAGCACCGGGGTTGGGAGCCAAATGGGCAGAAGTGTGCCAATGGGGCCTCACTGGCCAGCTCCTCCTGGTTTCCGTGCCAGTGGGCTGGCCACAGACTGCTGGGGGGGTGGGGGGGCCACCCTGGTGTCTGTGAAACCTCTAGCAAAATTAATCTACTCCCCGCCCTGGCCTGCCCCAAGTGACTTTCCCAGAAATCTTCCTTCCTTTCTCCACCCAATTAAGTGAACCCAAGCTCAACCCCACAGCCGTGGCATTTTGGAAATCCCTCTCCTCTCCAGCCACTGCTGGCCACCAGGCTCCCCAGGCCTGGTGGCAGCAAACTCACCTTCTCAGAGTAATGTTCTCCAGGGAGAGGCGGGTAGTCACATTGCTCGATCTTCTGGCAGAGGGAGAAGAGGTTCATTTTATCTCCGTAGAAGGGGCTCTGGAGAGCTGCCATCTGTAAGGGGGGGGGGGGGACGGGTGAGAAACAGGAGTGCGCAGCCTCAGGGTCCAGGGGTGAAAGGGACACTCCTTCCCTGGTCCTTGCTGAGCCTGCCCAGCAGGATTTCCTCAAAACTCTGGGGGAGCTGGGATGCAACAAAGTAGCAGTTTTAACACAATCCTTGTCACAAGCAAGTTAAAGAGCACAAGGTTTCAGAGACCAAACTTTAAAGGCCACGAGGAAGGAGAGGGAGATGCAGGCACAGCCCACCTCACGCCCCAGCGCTCAAGGGCCGGTCCTGGTGGTGCACACAGCAGATGGGGGAACAGGCTCTGCTCGCTGGGATGCGTGCCTGGGCCCAGCAGGCTCTCTCTGCTGCATTGTCTTCTATTTCTAAGAAGCAATTCCAAAGACACCCAGGAGAGGATGTCTAAGTCATACATTTAGGAAATTACCCAAGGACTAGCATTTTGGGGGTGGGGAGGTGAGGTGAGGCATTTCATTTTTGGTTCTCATTCTGCTGTCTGCATTAGCCCACTCCAGAGCTGCTCTCCAAAGGCCTGCAATTCAGGGCAGCGGCTGGTGTCCCGGAGAAGCGAGATGCCCAGACACCATCGGGGAGGCAGGTGAGTAAGAAGGCCGGCCACCTGGCCAGCCCAGAAGCAGGGGCCCGGGACCCTGTGCATCACAGAAGCTCCGGGGCGGGAGGGCAGCCAGCCCCTGGTTCTGCAGCCAGCCACAGCCGGCCCAATTCCCAGTTCTGTATTCTCTTGCTGTGCGTCTGGCCTCTGGTTTCTTAGTCCGTAAAATGGGAAATCTCCACCTGCAGGGTCGCAGTGAGGCCTCACTGGCACAGGAGGCGCCACAAGCTGGGCTGTGGCCACCCGTGATGAGGCCACTTGGCACGGCTCCACCTTGGGGTCCTGGGAAAGGAGACGACGAGATGGTGGCCCAGTGGGGTCTTCCCCAGTCGGGGAACTACCAGGCTTCCCCTGTCTGGAGGGGACCCGGCCCCCGCCCCGTCACACCCAGCGCTACTCGGGGTTCGCGGGAGCTCTGGGGCGGCTGTGTCCAGCAGCCGAGTAGCAGCCCAGCACAGTGCCTGCCGGCCCCATCTGCTGATTAATCCCTAATGGGATTCAAGTACTTCTTGTCACTCCCGCTCACTGTTGCCTGCTGCCAAAAGATGGCCCAACGCCTCCTGCTAATGAAGTGCCGTCGGGTAACTGTGCCTGCCTGTCTGTCTGGCCTTGGTTCCCTTCGAGGAGCCGGGCTGCCCAGGCCACTCCGCACAGACTCTTTGGCCAGGGGTTCTGGGGCTCTGGCTGTGAGGGGGCAGTGGGCGACCGCAGCGGGCGGGCCAGCAAGCCCCATCCCAAGGCGGGGTGGAGCCCGCGGGGCGGGGTTTACGGGTGCCCACCAGCTTTAGTGCCGCTGTCTGTCCCCAGCCTCTGTTGGCCTCTGTGGACGGCTCTGGGGGCCCCAAGAGCAGGGCCTGCCTTCTCTGGGAGGGCCCCCGGGCAGCATCCTTGGGTTTCTGGAAGGCCTTCAGGGACACGGCACAGCGCGGCCCGGAGACTCTGTGGTTTCTCTGACCCAGGCCCAGGAGTCAGCCCGGAAAACCACCTGTGGCCCAGGTGCTTTCAGATGGGCGTTCAGGGACAGCCTCAGTGCTCCCCGTCACCCTTCCTCCCATGACCAGGGACTCCAACCCGTTCGAGGACGATTGGGAAACCCATACTTGCAGGCAGGCTACAGGGAGTGGCCCTGGCACTTGGCAGGGAAGGCCGAGCGCGTGGAGCCCTGCCCGCTGCGGGTCCCACCGGCCTGGCGGGGAGCTGGCTTTACCAGGGTGCAAAACGGCATCACGCAGGAGATGCATTTGCAATAGTTCAAGTGAGAGCCTCGGGTGCAAAGGGTTAATTGGACAGCTTCAAAAGGCCATCTGTTGCCACAGTGGAGAGCAGCTGAGGCTCCAGGGCGGTCACCTGGGGGTGATCGGAGTGCCCTCCGAGTCGTGGCTGGACGATTAAGATGGGTTTTCCTGGAAAGTGTTTCTGTTCAGAGTAGAGAGAACATTTAAAACGTCGGCCCTGGTTTCTTCACGAGTCGGGCCCGGGAGGGAGACTGACTAATCCTTTCAGCAAGCCCTTCGGATCTGCACACACCTTGCCATTTGGGACTCCAAAAGGGCCCCGCAGATGGGCAGGGGGCGAGCCCCGGACCACCATCCCCTTGAAAGCGTTCCCCCCGCCCTCCGGCACGTGCCCGTGCTGTCCTCAACAGGGTCCGCAGAGGGACCTGCCCGGGGAGCCCCCCTCCCCTCGATGACTGCGGCTTCTCCACCCACCAGGCAGGTTCTGGTGGCAGCAGAGACCTGCCCGTTGCCCCTCCTGCTGCCGGCCGTGGGCCTTCCACCCAGATCAGGGCGCTGGGCTGTGACGGAACCTCTGGGGCCGCTTGAGGTGCTGGGATTAGCACGATTACCCCGAATGACGAGATCCTCGCACCCGCACCAGACGACCGCCCGCCTCTGCCCGGTTGCCGCGGAAGGGGACTGTGGGGCCGATCCCGTCTGCCTCGTTCGAACTGCCAAGGGCTGTGGCGCTCAGCGCTGCTCCTCAAATACAGAACTTTTCTTCTCTGGCATTATCGGGATGACACCCAGCCAGGAAAGTGGGAGAGTGCGGGCGCCTGGCCCTGCCAGGAGGGCTCAGGGAAACTGGTGTGTGATCCGAGATGGCAGAGGGAGGAGGGGACTCTGACTTGAGAGGTGACAGCAACTGCTGTTGACTCCTGCCCTGTTGGGGCCTCAGACAGCCGCCCTGTCACCTAGGATCTCCAAAGCCCACCCCAGAGTGAAGGCTGCACCCAGAAGCCAGGCACCAAGGGGTCTGCAGCCCTGCTCCCCCACGAGCCAAAGGGTACCACACCTTTCTCTGGATAGAGCCAGAATTCCAAACAGGATCCTGTACTAGGGGCGGGCAGCCCTTAGTCTGTGTCCCTCACTGCTTTCTTGCTGGGTCCAGTCCCCCAAGGCTGCTGTGAGAAGGTTCCCTGCCGAGGATCCTGGGGCTGGTGCTGGACAAGCCAATTCCTTCGGCTCCATGCTCAGAGCTGAGCTCTCATGTAAATAAAACTGCGGAGCTGGCACACTGGGTGCCCCCATGAGGCGTGCTGGGTAATGAAAACAAAGTCCTGGGCCTTCTGACAGGGCCAAGCTCCAGCATCTCTGCTGGGGGGCGGGCTCGCACCACAGAGGGGGGCGCTGCAGTGGCTTAGGACTCCCCACAACCTGGCCTTCCTCCCCTGGGACTCTGGGCTGGGGCCCACAGCCCCTTCTCCACGGCACTTAGGCCCCCCCAAGCACGGAGTCACCAGGGAGAGGGGGACTGCCCGCCCCTCCCCGCCGGCTCGGGAAGGCCCGCACGTCCTGCCCTGCCTCTGGCCAGGGCCTGTCCGCAGAGGGTGGGCTCTGACAGGCAGCCTGGGGACCAGTGCCCATCTTGGCCACTTCCTTGTTATGAGACCCTGGGGAGTCACTCCGCCTCCCTGAGTCTGCTTTCTCCCTTATGACAAGGCTGGGACCGGCCTGGTGTGATTCTCTGGGGGCAGTGCTGCTCCCAGCTGCTGAGCCATCTGGCCTGTTTCTCCAGATGGTGACCTCTTCCCGACAGATCCCACTTGGCACCCACCCTCCGGGGCGCACGAGGCAGGTAAAGTGTTTTGTGGCCACTCACTAGCCACCAGTCAACATTAACATCTTTGGGTGAGCTCAGGAGGTTCTCAGTAGACCCCTGGCTGCCCAAGGGATGGGGGTGGGCTGACCGAAGCCCCCCAGAGCTGCCTGTATCTTCATCCGTGAAGCCTGTGAGCGTATTATCTTCAATGGTAAAAAGGATTCAGCAGGTGTGATCAAGTTAACGACCCCACGTGGGAGAGAGTGCTGGGTGGTCCAGGTGGGTCCTAAGTGTAATCACAAGTGTCCTTGTAAGAGGGAGGCTGAGGCAGAGTGACTACAGAGGAGGAAGGGGTCATGAGCCAAGGAGCACCCGGAACCTCCCCATTTTCCATGGAAAAGGCAAGGAACGGGATTCTCTCTGGAACCTGCAGAAGGAACCAAACCCTGCCAGCATCTTGCCTTCTGTCCACTAGCACAGATTTTGGACTTGCGGCCCTCAGAACGGTAAGCACTTTTATGCTGTACGAAGCTGTCAGCTCTGTGGCAACCTGTTGTAGCAGAGGAAACGAGCACGGGGCACTTTCGAGACTTGAGGCTGTGCCGGGGCAGGCCTGTCCACACAGGGCAGGTTTTCTCTGGCTCTGTGCTGTCACTTCAGGCCGCAGGTCGCCCTGGCTCGGGTGGGCTCCTCCTCAGATGTGGTCCGGAGCAGGCAGGCGTGTGGGTGGGAGCGTCTGGGACGGTTCTTCAGGCCGGTGCTTCGGGGACACACCACAGGCCGAGTAGTGGAAGCTCTAGTCGTGTCTGTGGGATGTTTCCTTCCAATTACCAAACCCTGGGTCCAGATGCATCTCCCTCCCTGTCTGTGGGGGTAGCACCCACTTCCTGCAGGGTCGGGGGCCTTGGCGGCCTCGCCAGCCCTCACCTGCGAGAGGCCTGAGCCGTCTGGTTTAGGTCAGTGCCACCCATCGCCGAGGACGCCGGTGCACGGAGGAAGGACGTGGCTGATTCTGAGGACTTCTCACCGCCAGCCCCACCCTGGCTGCAAGCTGATCGCCCCCACAGGCTGCCAACGGACAGAGCAGCTCAGCCGCACCCGGGCCCGGTGCTGGGGAGCCCAGGCTGTGAGCTCTGCCTGCACACCCGCCACGCAGCTTTTGGGGCTGCAGCTGGAGACGCGAGGACGGCCCCCCAGAGCCCAGACAAAGGCTGCACAGGGCCTGGCACAAGCGCAGGGAGCCAGCTGCCGCCCCTGGGCCCCGGGGAGAGGGGTGGCCGCCGCCACACCCTGGCTCGCACTCGGGGCGGCCCGCGGTCTGCTTATGCTCAGAGGCCATCCGGGTTCACACGGACAGGAAGCAGCTTCCTGAAATCCCAAACCAGGGATGGAAAAATAAGAGGGCCAGACCATCTGGACTGGGGACCCTATGCACGAGAGCAGGGGTACGAGGCTGAGTTCTCCAGAGATGGAGATGGAGGCCAAGCCGCACTTTGATTTCCCACTGGCCAAAGCAACAAGGGAAATGTGGCAGTTGTGGGCTCCTTGCTGCCAGAGGTGGGTGGCAGATGCCCACCAGTCGGCCCACGCCCAGTCAGCAGCTCATGGCAGCGACGGGGTGGCCACAAGCATCAGTGACCGGCCTGGAATGCCGGAGGGCCTGCTCTGAGCCAGGCTCCGTTCGGGAACTACTGCCGCCAAGCGAGCTACCTACACGCACGTGTGTGTACATGTACACACCATGGTTCAAAATTGCCCACCTGGACCCCGGCTCCACTGGAGGCGTCTGCTTAGCCCTGCGGAGACTAGGGATGGCAGTCCCCCTCCCTGAGGACTGACACAGGGTGGACAATGCCCAGTTAGTGGGGTGTGTGTGTGTGTGTGTGTGTGTGTGTGTGTGTGGAATCCCCTCCTCAGACCCCAGCCAGTGCAGGGGGCAGGGCTTGGCTGGTGCACGGCCTGGACTCAGCTCTGTCACTGGCCTGGGCAGCCCTGGTGGCCGAGCCGTTCACCCGAAGCCGAGGCTGTACTTGGGAGAGATGGCTGTAGGGACCCTGAAGTCAGGGTTCATCCCAGATGACAGACACAAATACCAGAGGTTCTGTGTGACTCTGGAGGTCTGCCCACCTGGTTTTACTTCATTCTAGGCAAAACCACACCACACAAACCCTTGGGGCTACTCCGACCATGCAGGCACCTGGGACACGCTGCAGGCAGGTCTCTTTCCCGTCATCCTCGCTGAGGATCCTTCCGACTGTCCTCTCTTTCTCTTGTTGCTAAAGACCATCCCCCGGCCCAACCACTCCGGACTCCCAAACCCCACACCAGCTAGGCTGTGGGGAGAGACGGGGACAGCAGAAGGATACACAACTCAGCCCTCTTGCACCCGAGGGGGCCAGGAACTGCTCTGCACTCCCCGATCCACTGCAGCCACCAGGTGGATACCACTTCACCCCAGCTACTCCTGTTTGGTGGCCATTAAAAGAATTCCTCCCACAAGAGATGCCCTCTGGGGTCCTGAAAAGCAGGTCTGCTCCCCATCTCTGACTGTCAGGGCCTGACTTCCCCCACAAGACCTCCAAAATGACGCTGAGAGTCCCTGACACTACTAACCTCGGGGGGGGGGGTGGTGTCCAGCCACAGATGCTACTTGGCTTCCTCTCTAACCACTAGGCCACTTCTTTAAAACAAAATATCTGCTCTTTCCAGCAGGAGAGATGCTGTGAAGCTTAAACCTTGCAAAGGGATGGGTTTTGACCTCAGAGACTTGCTCAGTAATGCAGGGAGGGGACCCAGCTACAGGCACCCCTAGAGTCCTGATGCGGATCAGCAGTGGGCAGCTCATTCCTTACGTTTATACCCGAGGACCGTTGAGCTTAATTCCGAGTCAACAGTCCCTGTGCCCCCCAAATGCCCCCGGTGGGCCCCTCAGCACTATCTCGAGCGGCGCCGCCCTGGCAGTTACAAGCTGCATCAGCTTGATCACGAGTCTCTTATCTGCTCCAAACCAGACCCCACATAGGCTCCAGTCAGCTCCAGGGAAAGCAGAAAAATAATCAAGGTTCCAATTTTAAAAGCAAACCATGCTAGGGGTCTCAGGGCCTCGGAGGATTTTTTCAAAGCCTCCGCATCTGTTCTTTCATTTATCTGGACGGGGACGGGGACGGTGCAGAATCCCAGAGCCGCCCGGCACTAGGTGGTCCAGGCCAGGGTGCTGGGGGCTGTGGCCAACAGCTCGAAAATACTGGAGGGCTCGGGGCTCCCTCCCCCACTGGCGGCTGCAACAGCTTCACGGCCTAAGAACGGCTTGTGCTCCCGGACCTCCAGGGTGGCCGGTCAGAATCTCTTCCTGTCGTCTCCTGCCTGCGCCTGCCAAGACTCAGAAATATTCCCGTCCCGCCATCCAGACGGGCCCCCAGATCTGGAAATGGCCATCTGGTGGCTCCCTTCCACAGCTCAGGGGAGGGGACGCGGTCTTTAGTGGAACCCTGTGGCTGGGCCCGGGAGAGCGCAGACACCCTCTGTGCGAAGTGTATCAGAAGCACGGGCCAGAGCCGACCCCCTCTGTCCCCAAGGCCCCGCATGAGGCCTGATGCTGGGGAGCCAGACCCCCTGCCTGTGCCCCCTCCATCACACAGGCAGACACTCAACCCTGTTTTTGGTCTGTTTCCCTCTGCAAGTGGCAGCTGCCAAAGGTGACGTGGCACCCAGTTTGCCACTCCTCTGCCTCTAACCATCTCCTCCAGCCTGACGTCATTAATCAGGCAGACGTTGGGCTGTGTGGGGTGAAGGACAGGACCCAGATGGTGCCAAAGTCATAGGTGGATGTCACACAGCCCTGCGTCCCCATATTGAGCCAGGGGTGGGGAGGTGGGGGGTGAGGCCTAAGGCCCTGCCCTGGCTGGGTCCCTGCCATGCACACCCCGCTGAGTGCCGCTAAGCTGCAAGCCAGACACTCACCTCGTACAGCAAACAGCCCAGAGACCAGATGTCAGACTTGAAGTTGTAGCCGTTCTCATGAATCCTCTCTGGTGACATGTAGTAAGGTGTCCCCACTGAAATACACGGAGGAGGTGGGTGGGTGCTTATGCTCTGTGCAGGGAAGGCTGTGAGGGGGAGGGGAAGGCATGGGGGCTGGGAGATGGGGCCTCGGTCTTCCTCTCCTGTCCCCTGCTCAGTCATAGCTCCCACCCTGGGTAGGGCACTAAAAGCCCCTGGGTACAGGGACCTCCCCAGACCTGACAATTGGTCTGGGGGTTGGGCAGCTGGGGATACGTGTCCAAGGGAGTGGGATATGATGGCGGGGCCCTGGGAAGCAACTGATCAATTGTCCTTTTAGGTGAGTGCTTAAGCCCCAGAAGAGTCCAGAGAAGTCTCAAGAGTGGGGGGAGAAAACCAACCCCTGTTAACGCTGACCAAGTGCATCACATGTGTTAGCTCACCTGTGTTCTTAACAGTCCCCCAATGAGGCAAACCCACTTTACAGATGGGGAAAGGGAGGCTCAGAAATGCGGCAGGGCTGAGGTTCAAACCCAGATCTTTAGGCTCCAGAAAGAGAACTCTTAGCCTCCGCCCTTGGCTGGCACTGATCAACACATCCAGACTTGGGGTTGGCCAAGATTTCTTAAGCCAAGGACAGCAAAGAGCGTAACCAGAGAAGACTGATAATCTGGACTTCATTAAAATTAGGAACTTCAGTTCCCCCAGAAAACCATTCAGAGTCGAGAGGCAAGTCCCAGGCTGGGAGAAAAGTCTCCGTCCATACACCCAACAATGGCCCCATACACAGAATGTATTTTCAGTAAATCGTTAAGTCAAAGACAAACAATCCCCTCCCTCAAATTTGCAAATGACTTGAAAGGGCACTTCACAAAGGAGAACATCCAAGTGGCCAATAAGCACAGGAAATGATGTTTTTCTCATTCGTCATGGGGCGGCCGTGATGACAAATTAAAAGCACAGTGAGTTACGACCGCCCGCCTTCCTGGGTGGTTAAAGTCAGAAAGGCTGCTATAAACCAAGCGTAGTGACGTGTGCAGCAACTGGAGCCTCGTGCATTGCCGATGGGGACCAAACAAGGTACGCCAACCTGGGAAAACCATCTTCCGTGGGATCTACCGTAGCTGCAAATACTGCCGACACCACAGCCTGGCAGGTGGCACCCCCCAGGGAGGTGCCCCAGAAAAATGAGCCCTTCTGTCCATCAAGAGACATGATCTTATTCATGAGAGCCGGAAACTGGAAACAAATGCCAATCAACAGTTGAATGGACACATTGATCCTGTGGCCTATTCACGCAACGGAATAATACACAGCAACAAACAAGAGCCTGCCCCAGACGTACACTGCAAAATGGACTGATCTCAGACACGATGCTGAGCGAAGGCAGCCAAGCACAGAAGAGCACATGCTATCTGATTCCATTCTTGGTTTTTTTTTTAGGTTAGTGAGTTTTTTTTTTAAGATTTTATTTATTCATTCATGAGATACACAGAGAGAGGGAGAGAGAGGCCGAGACACAGGAGGAGGGAGAAGCAGGCTCCATGCAGGGAGCCCGACGCGGGACTCAGTCCCGGGACTCCAGGATCACGCCCTGGGCCAAAGGCAGGCGCTAAACCGCTGAGCCACCCAGGGATCCCCCTATCTGATTCCATTTTTATCAAGAACAAGTTCCGTATGTATGTCATTATCTGAAATAAAAAAGCAGAGGGAGGGCAGCCCTGGTGGCGCAGAGGTTTAGCACCACCTGCAGCCCAGGGCGTGATCCTGGAGTCCTGGGATCGAGTCCCACGTCGGGTTCCCTGCATGGAGCCTGCTTCTCCCTTGGTCTGTGTCTCTGCCTCTCTCTCTCTCTCTCTGTGTCTCTCATGAATAAATAAATAAAATCTTTTAAAAAAGAAAACAACCTGCCAACTATCCTTTAATGGTGTCATTATGATTTTAAAAAGAGAAGACAGGACAGCCCGGGTGGCTCAGCGGTTCAGCGCCTGCCTTCATCCCAGGGCGTGACCCTGGAGACCCGGGATCGAGTCCCACGTCGGGCTCCCTGCATGGAGCCTGCTTCTCTCTCCACCTGTGCCTCTGCCTCTCTCTCTGTCTCCTCTCTGTGTATTCTCATGAATAAATAATAAAATTAAAAAAAAAAAAGAGAAGACAGTTGAACATCAGAATAAGTGGAAAAACCCATAATCTCAAAATCAAGGACAGTCCTTTACATTGAAAAGTTAAGCTGTTTGAAATTTTTATTACCTTCTTGTGTTTCTCATTTCATTAGAGACAGGTGAGGAATGGTTAACGGCCAACTTGTAGAGGCTGTGAATGGAGGTGGAAAGCCCTGCTCTGGGCCTGAGCACCCTGCGGCAGGATCTCAGGTACCAAAGGGTCCCAGTGCCCTGCCCATGACTGGGTCATGGGGGGCACCTTCTAAGCACCTACTCACTGGGTCCATGACTCTGTCCCATCTTACCACTGTTAACACCATTTTCTTGCAGCCTAAACACCATCTACTTGATGTACTACCCAAGAGGACTACCTGACTGTTGCTCTATGTGGACACCAACCATCACTTAAATACATGGAGGAAAGATGTGTCATCCTATCGCCTGGCTAACTGCTACTCAGCAGAAAGCTGTCAGGCAGCTTACAGATCCATGTGGGATTCTGTAAACAAACTGCAACTTCAAGTAGAAACCCCTTTGTATATTCTGGTCATGAGAGAGCAAAAGGAATAGGTAAGTAGGAAACGGATGTCTTGTTACATGGAAACCACAGGATGGAACCCAAACAGCTCTCAGACCAGACTGTAACTGACTCAAGCACTCAGGATGCTGCAGAAGGAGGTCAGAGGTTCCATTGTCAGCGAGGGACAGTAGTGTCCATTGCTGGCCACCCTGAACCCCTACCCCTGCCCCTTGGGCTCGCCCTGATGCCTCTCGCCACCCTCAGTCTTGTCCTTTGCTCACTTTAGACCCACCAGGGCCTCTACAGGAGGAAAAGAAAGGTCAGGGAGCACCACTACCCCCTGTCCCTCATGTTCTACCCAACCTTCAACCTTCCTGGGGCTCTTTCTGCTTTTGCCCCAGTTTCCACAGTGCAAGAAAGGCAAACACCCAAAGGTGATGTGGACCTTCTCCTAAGATACAGGGCTGCAGTGCCACCCACCCATCCCTCTACCCATCCATCTGTCCATCCATCCTTCCATCCCCCCATCCCTCTATCCATCCCTCCCTCCAACCATCTGTCCATCCAACCCTCCATCCATCCACCCCTCTATCCGTCTGTCCATCCATCCATCCACCCACCCAGCATCTACTGTCTGCTTATCTACCCATCCATCAGTCTGCCTATCCGTCGTGTGTTCATCCACCCATCTGCCCCATCCCTTTATCTGTCCTTCTGCATCCAATGCTAACTGACCCTTGATGTTGTGCTGGGCCCTCCCAGGAGTGCGCCCATCAGGAAGGAGTGCGTTGCCAGTCCCGGGAAGTGTCTAGAAGGACACAGAGAAAGGCTGGACTGACCGGAAGCTGCAGCTGAATTGCTTGGAGGAGCCTGTTAGAAATCTGGACCTGGCCCACCCTCTAGACCTGTGGGCTCAGAATGTCCAGGGCTGGTGCTAGGACACTGCCTCTCTGGCAAGCTCCCGGGAGACGGTGACATGTGTCATCGTCTGAGGAGCTGGGCAAAGCCTTCCCCACTGACATGCTTTCAGAAGCTCAGACACCTGTGAAACAAAGGAATTTATGAAGCATTAACTGAGGGAGATTTGGCCTGTCCCCACCCCTAGGTACATTCTCCAGTCCCCTGGACCCCGTGTGTGAGTCTTAAAGCTGGGGTGCTCAGCTAGTGCCAGGGGGAAGCATCTCTTCCTGTTTTGCCATCTATTCCTGGGAGTAAGTCTATAAAACCCGGTTTCCTTACCGACAACACATATTCAAACATTACGAAGCATAACCCACAACTTGCATAAGTTTTCAAGATAAAATGAGACACTTCAAAGAAATTCCAAGCTTGCAGCAGGCCCTGGAGAATGTATCCCCAAGCCCCAGGGGAGCAAAGATTCTGGGGAAGAGTGGGAGAAGCTGACAGGAGGAGGGGCCCCCTGAAGGCCTCACCCATCTCAGCCCCTAGTCCTGCCCCAAGGGGGCCTGGGGCACTGCGGACAAAGCGGTAGCACAGACTCCGGAGATGCTCAGGGTCTGAGGCCCCTTCTAGCAGAGGCTGGATCCCATCGGGTCCTTGGACCCACCAGCTCCCAGCCAGCCCCCACCCTCACTCCCTGCATTGGGGGATGGAGCTGGCATATGAAACAGGAGCCTAAAAAAAAAAAATTAAAAAAAAAAAAAAAAAGAAAGAAACAGGAGCCTAACAAACCCCGACCTTCCCCACATCTTTGCCTAGAACTCCCGGATTTCAAACCGGGTGGATATCAGAGGAGGACGTGGGACCTCAAAGCGGAGGCTGATTAAAGAGGCCGCATCCCGGAGATATGCCACTCCTGTCAAAACAAACTTGGCTGCGTCGAGAGATGCTTGCCGTGTTTGAAACGTGTTCATTAGATATGAAAAAGGCAGAGATTTCACATGAAGAAGAGGCTGGCATCTGTGGGCTGCACTTCTTCCCCACTGGTGGTTTTGAACATGGCTAGAGAAGCGTGGGGTCCCCACCTGACACCACACACACGCCCCCCGCCACTGCCAGGTGTGCCTGGGAGCTGGGACTCAGGGTGCAAACCTGGCAGCACAGGTGGGCTGCATGCACTTCTGCCACTCAGCTGGAGAGTGCTGAGATTCTCCCTCCCCGCCTCAGTTTCTCCATTGGTGCAACAGAGAGGTTGTGCTTGAGGGTCTCCAGAGTCCTCCCCTCCACCCTCTGGAGCCTCGGTTTCCTTCCCTGGAAAATGGGTACATGACACCCTACCCCACATGCACAGGTGGAAGGGCTATGGGATGGCCCTGCAGACCCTCACAGGGGCAGGTGGACCGCAAACAGCAGGGCTGAGGGTGGCAAAGGGAGCGGGGGAAGAACACAGAAGGAGCCAGCACCAGATTCTGGAACCTGAGCGGCTTTCTCTGGGCTGAGCCCTGTGATCTGCATTTTCATCTGTGGTCTGTCCTGTGAAACCGCCAACATCCAGGCAGGCCCCCCATCCTGAGGGTGCTCCCCTCCCCAGCCCCAGCTGTTGCCCCCACCTCACCCGCCTGGACCGCAGGCTGGCTTAGCCCTCCCTGTCTACCCACTCCCACTCTTCCTCCTCCCCTCTGCCGGACTGGCTCCTCATCCCCCAAGGGAGAAAGGCCAGGTCCTCAGCTTAGAATCTGAGGCCTCTGCAGATTGTCCCAGCTCCCCCCAGCACTGGCTCTTTGGGCAGCCACACACACACACACACACACACACACACACACACACTCCCTACCAGGGTGGCCTGTGTCACCACACATTGGCAGGTCCTCCTCAAACCACGGGCCGACCCTATGCTGGGCTACACATAACCCTCAAGGGAAGCCACGCCCTTGAGAAAACACTGTACTTCCATCAGCATGGACTTAATTTCAGATTGTTGACATCTGTACAAATATCTGCCTATTTCCAGTTCCCACGCAGAGGGTCTCCAGCGGTTGTGCACAGCAGGTTACACAAACAGCAACTCAGTGTGACACCCTGTTATCTAAGTGTCAGGCTCCCACCCAAGGTGGCCTGGGAAGGGGGGCCCTCTGGTGGGAAAGTGCATGGCCATATCCCACCTTCCCTGCCACATGGCTCTGGCTGGAGCCTCCTGCAGGGCACCTGGACCTCCTTCTCCGTTAGGTGACTGGGATAATGCCCACCCCCAGGGAGGCTGCAGCACTAATGGCTATGGTACCTGGGGCATGATGGTTAGAGCTGTGCTTGCTTGGTGGTGAGGCCTCTACACGGATTTTCTCCCCAGGCTGTAAATACCAGCGAGCAGGGGCTTTCCTGGGGAGCACCTGGGGCCTGGCACAGGTCCTGCCAAGTGAATGACTGGACACACAGGTGAGTTGTAGCTCGTTTCCTAACCAGGATCCATCTTCATTTGCTGTCCCCTTGAGACCCTCTCCTTCCCTCTCCGGCAGCAGCTCATCTAGGAACAGACTGTGCCCTGAAAATGCCAGGGGTGTGGCAGGCAAGCCAGATGCCCTTCACCAGCCAGGTGTGACCTCCCAGGACCTCCACCAGGTCCATGCTCATCCTGGATCTACCTGCTGGAGCAGGTTTTCTGGGCCAGTCATTTGCCAGCGTCCTGGGCTGCAAGGATGGGCAGGAGTAGGCCCAGGGAGCCTGTCTGCATGGTGCCCCCACCGGTGGGATCTCCCAGGGCGTGTGGCTGTGAGGACCATGTGCCCACTCGGCAGATGTTCCCCAGGGCCCACCCAGTGTTCCATCCTCCTTCCCTGCCACCCAGGCAGGCCCCCCAAGCCCCAGGCGGCCCCTGCTGGGAGGGTAGATGGACTTTTCCCCTGAATGGCTGGACACCCAGAGAGCTCATCAGGACCCAAGCCCACTTCCCAGTGCACTGTGGCTGTGCCCAGAGTGGAGCTGACACCCCGAGGGTTCTAGTCCCTGCTAGCTAGGTGACTTGTGGGGATGGGGTATCCCGCCCTCTGAGCCTCAGTGTCCTCATCTGTCACACGGAGACCATAAACCTCGTTGGGATAATTTTTTAAAAAGCAAAGTGTTTCTGCAACATCTTCTAAGCCTTGTCTTCTTTGTTAAGTCACCTGTTTGGTGAGGTCGGTAACCACAGAAAACCCAAGTCCTGGGAGGGGCAGATGCAGCCCTAGGGCCCCAGAGGATCCTGGGTTCATCGGGGCCCAATTTAGAGCCTGGGACCCCAGCACTGTGCCTGTCTATACACAGTGGGCCCTCAGGAGACAGTTCTGCCCACCCCTGACCATGCCACCCTGGGCCTATCTCTGTTCTCCCACCAGTCCGGGGGCCCCCTGCAATCAGGGAAGGCTGCATAATCTCCTCTCTAGTGCCCAGCCCAGGGCCAGAGAATCGGCTCTGGGAAGGGAGAAGGAAGAAAGTTATGTCCTGGGGTCAGGCCCGGGGTTGACAGCCTGGGGAAGCCTGTGCGCTCTGACCACAGTACCTGCTGGGGCTGCCCCCATGGGACCTATTCCCCAGCCCCTGAGAGGCAGCATGAGGCCTTCACGGGCCCCGGGTGCAGGCAGCCTCACTGCCCACCCCTGAGCCCAGCCTGTGGCCGCCCTGTCACTACTGCTGAACAAGCAGGGCCTGCTCTCCCAGCCCTACAATTTGTCTTGCAGCTGCTGCCGTTGCTCGGAGCGAGACACTTGCTTGTAGCTTGTGAGCTGTGTGTAGGCAAATCTTTCATTTTTCTTTCATTACACCGGCGTGTACTGTCACTTAATTTTTATGTATGCAATCCTTCCTGACAAATATGATCTGCTGCCTGGTAATTCGTCTGACGCTCATTCTGTTCCGCGCTCTAATTACGGCTCCTATTCCTGACACCAAGGCAGCCACTCTGCCACCGCTGGGTACCGTACCTGTCAGCCCGGCCATGGCATGACTAATGCCCTTTCATGCCAGCCTCGTGTTAGCAAATACAGAGGCATGGAGGGGGCTGGGGAAGGGGGAGGCAGGAGGGGATGGGATTTGCATAAGCCCTGCGGGGGGTGGGGGGTCAGCGGCCTCAGGAGAGGAGGTGCTCGTCAGGGCCAAGTGGCTGCCATCACAGCATCCCCACGTAGTAGGTGTGCAGAAGCAGTGGATGCATAATTCACGCCCATGCACAGGGTGTGAAGGAGCCCTGACCCCGAGTCCTTTCTGAGTCACAATGCAATGGCAATTAGTTCAATTTTTTGCCCGATCAAATGTGTGCAGAAGACTTAGTCGGTTTTGCAGACCTTGCTGTGGAGAGGGGGGCCTTTCTTCTACGTCAGGGAGACTTGGGCCCTGGGTTTCGGCTCTGTGCTGTGCCTGTGGTGGAGCCTGGCCCTGGGTTCCGGGAGTGGTCCTCACCACACCTCCACCCATGGCCTCTCAGCTCGGGGGTGTCCCCTGGACTCAGGCACAAGGCCCCCCAGGAGGGGTCCTTCCATCCATCACTCAGCCCGGCTGCTGCTCCAAGGCCTCGGGAAGAGCCCGGCCTAGCGAGCAGCCTTTTCCCAAATTCCAATTCCTTCTCATTAATATAATAAGTGCACCAGTCCGAGTCAATAAACTCACACTGTCGGACAAGCCCGTTCCTAATGATGTGATCTTAACCGGCTCTGACGAGAGCGCAGCCTCCTCGGTGGAGGGATGCAGAGGAGGGACCTGGCTGACGGGGACAGTGGCTTGAACTCTTCTTCTCTTTGACAGCTGCCCCGGAATTTCTGGCCTTTGGAAGCTCTTAAACCAAAGAGGAAAACAGCCCCACACTCACCAACACACTTTGATTCTGCTAAGGGTCTGAAGGGACTGGGGAAGCCAAGGCTTCCTCGCAGCATGGCCAGCTGGGAGCTCTGGAGGGAGTGTGGGCTCCGAAGGAGAGGCCTGCATTTGAGTCCTGGCTCTGCCCTTCTGTCATTCAGATCCTATGAGGGTCCATAGGATCCTATGTGCGAACCAGGACTCTGGAACCCCAGGAGCTCAAGTGATTGTGCTGCGAGTAAAGTATCATAAACTCAGGCATTGGCGGGTCCTGCACATCCTTTCAAACCCTGGCCCCCATGCTCAGACACATGTACACTTGTGTGCACACACTCCCACACTCAGGCACATGCACACACGCACACTGGCTCACTCCAGTTAGCAGCTCAGAGCTGCCGATTCCCAGTTAGTGCATTTCTCCTGATTGTGTGCTTCGCCCCCAGAGCCTCTAAGCCATCGGGACCTGTATGAACAGTGACAGATTCCACCAGGAACGTGTGTCTTCCAGAAAGCACCTCCGCTGTCACCAGAAGCTGCTGTTTGTACTCATAGCATGCCGCGGGCATCTGGAGAGTGCGTGGGGGACATGTGGGCTGGGGCCCCAGACTGGGGCAGAGTCCATGGAGAACAGAGCAGTTTCCAAGGGAGGTGACCAGCCTTCACACAGGGCAGTGAGGCTCAGGAGCACCTTCCCCGGGAGATGCCACCTCTAGGGTGGCGAACGGGCTCCGTAGGAGGATGCCCCTGCCATATCTGAGTCCCGCCCACCCAGCCCTGGCTAAATGTTGATACGCCCCGTTGTGGCGCACGGGAGATCCTACTTCTATGGCTCTGCTGGTTTCTATATTCTCAACAAATGCAAACTCTTCATCCTCCACCATTCCATGTGTCACACCCAGTCACGGAGCCTGTGTACAGATTCTGTATGGGGGGCATCACTTCAAGTAACCCAAAACCCACACCTGCCTGAGTGTGTTCCCAAGTCCCACCCTCCGGTGCTCCCGAACATCAGAATGTCCACCAAGCTCGGCACCTGGGCCCCCCCGAACCTGCAGTGCCCCTGCAGCACCCCTGTGTGCTCTGCTCCCCCACTTGACAGTTCCTGTTCCCTCCTCCACCTGCTCCCCTGCACTTTGTCACCTCCTCCTAGGTGAGAACCTGGTCCCGCAGCTTCAAAACTGCCTGTCCCAAAAACTAGAAACTAGCTCTGCTGTGCCCCACCAGGAGGACCAGACTGAGTGTGCTGTACCCACGCGAGGGGACACGACACAGCCATGAGAAGGTGGATGGCTGCCTCATGCAACTGGATAAAAAGGATCTGGATAAGATGGGCTCTGCCATCCTTTCTTGGAAGGGGCGTGGAGCTGCGTGAGGATGCAGGGGACCCCTGTTCAAGCTTCTTGGGGCCTCAGTTTACCCTCCTCTGGGTCACTGTGGTGAAGAGGTAAAGTCTAGAGCTCAGAAGGCACTTTCTCGCATTAATGAACCAAAGGCTCTGTGGGGGGAGACTGTTCTCACCTCCCCACATGGTTACCCAGGGCCTCCAGCAGCTGCTGGGATGTGTGGACAGGCCTCCTTACCTAGGGAGTGGGCTGCAGTGGTCTCAGAGCTAAAGAAGCGACCCAGGCCAAGGTCACCAAGCTTCACGACCCCCGTGGCTGTGATGAACACGTTGGCAGGCTTGATGTCTGCAGAGGAAGAAGGAGGCAATTGGCGTGGGGCTAGGAGATCAGGGCGGGTGGGACAGGAAAGGCAGCGTCCTTAGGGAATCAGAGAGTGGGCATGTGTGAGGCCCTGGCCGGACTCTCTGACTCCCCCCAAGATGGGCAAGATGCGTGATACCCACCGTCTGGGTAACATGTGGTCGCACCTCCTCATGGATATCCCCAGAGCCAGAAAGAGTGGAAGGAATGCTGCATCCTAGGCCCCAGGGGTGCCTGGCCTCCCACCGGCTCTGGGCCCCACGGCCCTGGGAGCGATGGGCACGTACCTCGGTGCATCACCCGGCGAGAGTGCATATGTTCCACGGCACTGCACAGCTGTGCGAAGTACTTCCACACAGTCCTCTCCGGGATGAGCCGCTTCTGCTTCTTAAAGTACTATGGTGGGGAAGACAGACAGGCCTGGGTGACAGGCCACCACATGGTCGTGCCCCTGTCCCGCCCCAGCAGTAACTGGCGCCGGGCATGGGGTGGGTTGTCAGGCCACTGAACAAATAGTACGTTTAGAACAAAGGTTGCCACTTCCCATCTGCACTTTAGCCCAAACCACCCTCCATGGTCTCGTGTGCCCCCACCCAGTGTTGACCTCCCCATGGTGGGAGCAGGCCCAGCCACCAGTGGGCATCCTAGATGGCTGTTCTCAGTCACCCTTTCTTGGGCACTTCCTGGACACATGCCCGCCTCCTCCCACAGCCCGATGGGGAGCTCCTTGCAGGACTGAACTGGCGTGGAGCATCTCTGTCCCCAGCCCCAGCCCGGCCCAGAACCCAGGCACCCAATGCCTGGTGGTGAAGTCACAGTGGCCCCGCCCCCGGGCACCAGAGAATCTCAGGGCACGTGATGGTTAACAGGCAGCAGGAACCTCAAGGAAATGGCTTGACATTCTTCAATGGGCTCCTCGGTTCCAACTGACATTAATCTACCTCATGGCTTGAAAAAACGTATATAATGCTTCAGAAAACCAAACCAACCCCCCCACACCCCCCAAGCTGCTCTGCGTGTGCTGTAAATAACCAAAGATCCCAGAACAGGTCTTGGTCCACGTTCCTCCGGGGAGTCTCCCATGTGCCCGGACCAAGGGCAGTGAGGACCATGACTCGTGTGCACCAGGAACCCAAGGGCCAGGCTTCCGGCCTCAAAACCACCCTCTTTGCCAGAGTAGCCGGAGGTGAAGCTGTGGGCCCGTGTGTCAGTACAGCCGCTTTGGTGCAGGGATGGCCCCAGGAGCCACGCCTGGCCTAGGGAAGGGAGAGTGGAACACAGGACCTGGGGGGACATCTGCCAAGCACCTGCCTCCTGCGGCCACTGTGCTGGGCCTTCAGCAGGGGTGACTGTGCCCATCTCACAGATGAGGAAACCAAGGGCCACTTAGTAGCTGGCAAGGGGTAGGCAAAGCTCTGCCTCGGGCCTTCGGCCTACAAAAGCTGAGCTGTTAACCCCAATTAACTTCGAATGACACCAAGAGCCACCAGATGAGGGACTGAGCTCCGAGGTTCAGGAGCTTGCCCAAGGTCATCCAGCTGGAGCGCCAGAGCTGGTACTGGATCGAGGCACCTCCAACAATGGGACAGTCCTAGCTGGAAGCCCCTGGCCTGGGAGTAAAGCCATCTTTGAGGCTCTCCTGAGGCTCCACTGTGGGAGAGGGACCCCAGCGGTGAGCCGCTCAGGCTACAGCACAGACCGCCAGCAAGGACTCCAGGCTCTCCGGGCTGCCCCAGGCTCCATGGTGGGCTGGGCTGCAGTGTTATTTACGCTGTGATGTTGGTTTATCCTCATTACAGCTTTTAAGCTCGGCTGTGAATGGTGATTTTCTAAATGTCACGTCCTATAAGCTTCGTGTGACATTTAGCAGGAAGGCGCAGAGTCTCTGGTGGGTTTTGGGGTGGCAGCAACTCACGGCTTCACTGTCCATCATAAATAATGTTGGCACCGTGGTGGTGGTGGCACTACTCAGCCTGAGGCTGCAGGCCCTTGGGACACAGGCTTTACTGGTCAGCAGCCTCCAGGCCAGCCCAGTGGGGCAACTATGGTGCAGCCCCAGCAAGGCCCCCAGTTCCCCTCAAAACCCAGAGGCAGCTGGAGAGTTGAAAAGCCCAGGGAGACTGAGCTTCTACCAAGTCCCAGGCACCCGTGTAGTGTGTATTATATATGGGGAAACTGAGGCACAGGGGCCTGCCCAAGGGAGGAAGGGCCAAGCAGGTGTGTCTGACTCCAGGCCCAGGGAGGGTCTCTCTCTTGCCCCGCCCTGCTCGCTTGCTGGAGGCAGCACCCAGCCAGGCCCTGCAGGTGAAGGGCCTAGAGCTGCAGCAGAGGGAGGAGGACTAGGGAGAGTTGGGAAAGGGTAAGACCTTGGCAGAGGAGGCACCATGTCAGAAGATGGGGTCTGGAAGCCAGGAGGCTGCCCCAGAAACCCCAGGGGTGAGCGACCGACTTGAACCCTGGCTGGTGTGGGCCACGAGGCAGGAGTGCGGGGAGAAGGGGAGGGGAGCTGGGAGGGGGCCCCACACCCTGGCCAGGGACAAGGAGCCGGACATGCACATGCCTCCCTCCTCTTCTCGACTCGGAAGGAGACTGCACCTGGCCCTGTGGCTCCTACAGTCCCTAATGCAGCCCCAGGACAGAGGGAGGTTGAGCTTTGTGGGAGGGTCACCCCTACCCTGACAGCTGAACCCTGGCCCTGCTCTGTGGACTGAGAGGCTGCAAGGACCTGGGGTCTGCAGGGGCTTTAGGGGGCAGGGCCCTTCCTCTGTCTCCCCTCTGCCTCCTGTCCACTGCCTCCATCTTTATCCCCCACCCACCCTCTGCTGAGCATCTAGCCTTTCTTCTAGAACACAACACCGATCATTTCTACTCCTCATCCTGAGTCCTAGGAAGCTCCTTGCTGACCTTGGAGCAAGGTCTCGAATCTGGGGGCTGGACAGTGAAGCCCTGGGTGACCGGACAACCCTGCCTCCCCCTTGCCCAGGGCTTTGTGGACTCAACTGTTCATGCCACTGGGCTCCTGCACAAGCTAGTCTGCCACCAGATTGCTGCTCTCAGCAGGTCAGCTCAGGGGTCACCTCCTCCAGGAAGCCTTCCTTGGCTCCCGCAGGCTCTGACCTTGGCTTGCTCACACTGGCTGTTGGCTGTCCGTTTACGGGTCTGCCCTCCTGTTAGAAGGCGAGCTCCCTGCAGGCAGCACCCTCGCCTAGGTCTCAGCATAGGGGCTGGCACACAGCGGGTGCTAGATGTGTGCATGCCAGCAATAGAACAGCACATGAAGGAGAACAGTGCGGGGGCGGGGAGGAGGAGCGAAGACATGACAGAGCACATCTGTTCCCACCAGGGATCTGTGTGGAGATTAACATCCCTGCAAACACATTAATATGTCAACGAAAATATAAAAGCAGGTGATAACAGCTCAAGTAATGCCACTTCCCAATGATGCCCCAATTCCTAGGAGCCAAATTTCAGAAGAGCGGGCGCTGAGCAATTGCTCCATCCCCAGCGCCCGGTGGGAAAGATGGAGAATCCGTCTGGCCCCGTTTGCAAGTGTTGCTGGGAGCAAGGTGGGGGCTCTGGCATAGCTGGCCTTGCTCAGAAGCAGACAGACTGGGCTAGAGGAGGGAGGCAGCAGGCGCCCACAAGAGCCAGCATCCCGACTGGTCAAGCTGGCAGGGGAGCGGGCTCTTGAAGGAAGAACAGGGAGCAGGGCTGAGGGCTAGGGCTTGGGCTTCGGGGTCCCACACAGAGGCTGTGCAGCCTCGGGCAAGTGACTAAACCTCCCTGAGCTTTGCTGAGGATAGTGTGCATTTAGTGAGTGATACATGTGCCCAGCATGGTTGCGGCTCACAGTAGGTGCCCCATCAACAGAGCTGTGCTGGTTCCTGAGTTCAGACCCGTGGTGGGCCTGGGCCAGGCCCCAGGAGGAGGGGCACTGGGGGTAGAGAGGTATGGGGGCTGCCACGGGAAGACACAGCAAGAGCCAGACCTGGCAAGTCACTCAACCTCTCAGAGACACCCGGTCTTGTCCATCACATGGAAATGAAGCTGTCCCTCAAGTGCTGGAGGGGCCCCAGGGAGATCATTCCAGTGCTGATGTTTGGAGGGTCCCAGGCCAGGAAACCGAGTTGGGCCACAAGACATGGCTATGTCCCCTGCGTTACTGGGCATCCCTGGGTCAGTCTCTTAGCCTTTTGGGGGTCACTCTTCCCTTTTGAAAGTGGGATGCATAACACATTTTCCCAGGTTCTGTGAGCTGGGGTTCTGACCTAACACAAGGTTCTGTCCCCGTTTCTTCTGTGAGGCCGATGTGACAGCCTGTGGGCAGGCTGGGGCAGTGGGGACAGCCGGGGGGGGGGGGGGGGGCTTTCTGTCCATGGCTGGCCCTCTCCCAGAAAATGGGGATGGAGCTCGAGGGGGCACTTGCCAGGCCATGGCTGAGGCCTGAGGGCACTGTGGAAGGAGGCTGAGTGATGCTGGTGGCTGGTGGGCGGCTTCCACCAGAGGCCACAATAGCAAAGAGACCAGGCCAAGGGGCCGCCTGATTCAGGGCTCCGTGTATCTGCGCAGCCCCCAGGACCAGCCTGCCTATCAGGCACACTCACCTTGATCATCTGTGAGAGGTCACCCGCATCAGCCAGCTCCAGTACAATGTTCAGCTCATTGTCCTCAATAAACGAGTCCAAATACTTGATAATGTTGGGATGGTTCAATTGCTGTCCAAAGAGACACAAAGAGGGAAGCAGAACCAGTGAGGGAGGTTCAGCCCCACGCCTGCCGCGTGCTGGCTTTCCACTGGCCCCTGGTAGCAGAGCTCTGGCTTTGCTACAGAGGGCAGGGTCACTTGGGAGTCAGGCAGGTCTGGGCCCCACTCAGGAAGCCCTTCTGCATCTCTGAGTCTCAGTGTCCTCATCTGTATAATGGGCATAAAATGTTGAAGAGCAGCAGTGAGGATCAGATGGGCTGCGATGGAAAGGTCTAACCTGGTGAGTGCCCTGAGCTGAGACTCCGTGGACACCCCTGGGCAGGATCCCAGTCCTCCTCCTCCTCCTCACCACCGAGGCCCTCAAGCATGGGGTCGGGCCCCCACCGCTCTATCGCTGTGCTCAGGAAGGATGCAGCTACCGCTCCTAAAAACACCCATCTCCCTTCTTCCTCCCCACCCTCAATCTGACACATCCTTGTGAAATCTGGGGGAAAAACTCCAACCGTTCCTGGCACAAGAGCACCCTGAGTGCTCTGCTCTGTGCCAAAGCTCTGCCTCTGGCTCGACCACCGTGGGTGTGTGTTTGCCTGATGGGGCAGCACCCTACCAGCTGGAAGTCAGCCCCCACCCGGCTAAGGGGGACAGACCCTGGCAATCGTTTCTGACTCAAACGGACTCTTTCCACCAAAATGATTCCAGGGTCTGGGAAAGCAGAGGGGACCCAAGTACTCTGCCAGAGTTTGGTTGGCCAAGTCCGCGGGTGCCCGTCAGCCGATATGCAGAGGCTGTTTGAACACACATATTCTAGAAGGCCTGGGAGTTGCTGTGACTGGGACGGTGTTGATGCTGTGTGCCGACCTATGCCAGTCTTTGGATTCTGAAATGAGGGGGGACGTTGGCAGAGATCACATGGCTACACCAACCCCTATTTATTCTTTTTTCAAGCCAGCTGTGGGTGGTGGACACCCCTCAACCAAAGCCCTAGGAGCCACAGATGGTCTCTGTCATTGGCTAAGTGTTTCCTTCCCTTGGCTCCACTCTACCTGCCCGAGTTCTCAGGCCCCTGCTCTGGCCAAGCCCGGCCCTGGTGTGGGTGGACCCACTACTGCCTACCCCTCAGCCAGCACCAGCCGTCATGAAGGGCTGTCCTGCTGGGCTGCCCAGCAAACATTATAATTATAGTCTTAGCTTCTACATTTAGGCCTATGATTCACTTCAAATGAATGAACAGGGGCCAAGGCTCACTCTTGACCATTTGTCAGTCCAGTTTCCCCAGCACCCGGGATTGAAAATCTTTCTCTCCCCTACTGAATTGTTTTGGCGTCCTTGTCAAAAATCACATTGCCCAGGTTTTGTTTCGAGGTCTTCCTGGAGCTAACACTGCCCACCACATCAGCTGACCTCAGCACACATCACATCTCAGATAAAAAAGTTTATCCCAAATTTTATCCAAATTTACTCCAGATACATTTTTCATTTACAGCAAAATATCAGAATGAATGGAATGCCAGCACTTCATAAAATTGAAAACGCTTTCCAACCTTAAACGCAGTTACGAAGTGCCAGCGTTGTTGTCGGTGTTACAAACGAGCCACTCTCCCCCCAACTCTTTCACTCCCCCTCCCAGACCTTATCTCATGACTTCTCTGGGAAACCTTACACCCGCCTCAGGCAGGGCTCCCAGAGACCCACCAGGGTCATCAGCAGGCTGGGCATCACAGTTTTGCAAATGAGTTGGAAAAACTGGAAGGGGCTTTGGGTGGGAATTAAAGTTTCAGTCAAGGAGGCTATTCCCTCCAGGTGCGGGTTCCTGGGGAGAAAAGGGGGAGGCCTCTCTCCCTGCTCCTAGGGCAACTCTGAGGAGAGGACATGATGTAAAGGCTCCCTTGAATACATGGTCAGGGCACAATGGCACAGATGGAGCCAAAAGGGACACCAGAGGTCAGCTGGGGGAAATCCTGAGGCCTGGAGAGGGAGGGAGCTGACTCTAGGACCAAGCTAAGTCCAGAGCCTGGTCCAGTACCCATGGGTTGCTGTCCACCCAGACAGAGTCCCCTTCCCAGCCAGGTGATCCCAGGTATATCTTTTTTTTTTTTTTTAAGGTTTATTGATTTTTTTTTGAGAGAGAGAGAGAGAGAGAGCGAGCATGCACACCTGTGAGACCTTGTGCACACGTGCATACACAGTTAGAAGGGGCAGAGGGAGAGGGAGAGAGAATCTCAAGCAGACTCCTCATTGAGCACAGAGCCCAACTCGGGACTCGATCTCAGGACGCCGAGATCACAATCTGAGCTGAAACCTAACTGACTGAGTCACCCAGGTGCCCCTCAGGTGCGTCTTAAAGTGGACATGCTCGGGCTAAAATATATGAAGTGCTCCAAAGATGTGAGTGGTTGCGTTCCGTGCTTTGTGAGTGGGAGACGGGTGGCTGCTTTGGCTTCATGGGGTTCAGGTAAGTCACACCTCAGGACCCATCTCCAGGGCAGCTCCTCCTGGCTGCCTCAGCCACCCTCTCTCTCCTGTGTCCCCACAATCCACACCCATCCCTCTCTCCCACAGCCTGGAGCTCCACAGGGTGGGGCTGTCCCTGAGGCCCCGGTCCAGGCCTGGCAATGGTGGCGGCTGCTGAGGGACAGACAATGGCCAGAGGGAAGGCAGGCAGAGGTCACGGAATGGGCTTAGGTTCCCTCTTCGAATCTCTGCCGTCAGGGGCTCTGTCCCACCTGCAGCCCCTCTGGGGCCTGATGCAACAATCTGTCTAGGATCTGTCCTCCCTGCTGGCTACTTCCTTGCGCCCAGCACTCGGCAGTGCTCACAATTGTGCTGTGTGAATGTAGAATCTATGCCTGTGTTCTGACAGGACCCACCTTCCTGCCCCATCTCTGGTGGCCTCTGCACTGGGAGATTTGGGGTTCGAGTCCTGTTGTGAATGATGTGAGCGATGTCACCTAGTGGCCCCTGTGAATGGTGTTTCCCTTTGTTTTGCAGGAATCACCTCCTGCCCTCCCATGTCCTGTTGACTTCCCCTGAGCAGGCTGGGGAGTGGGAAAGGGCTGGCGCTAGGCAGCAGGCGTTACAACCATGATGACAAGGGCTGCATGTGACCGAGCACTTAGCACATGCCAGATGCTACACTGAGCCCTTCCAGCCCAACTTCTAATTCCCTCAACACTCGCAGACAGTACTGATATCACTACCCCCTTTTCTGGACAAGGAAATTAAGGCCCTGCATGCTCAAGAGCTTGCCCACAGCCACGTGGCTGGTGAGTGAGGGGTGTGCCCACCTCCCAAGCCATGGTCAACAGCTCTTGGCCACACTGCAGCCCGAGGAAGGGACAGAGCCCCCACCCCAGCAGGTGCTGGTCCCACCAAGCCTGGCCTACCTCACTGGAGCCCAGTGACCCAGAGCAAGCTGGCTCGGTGCCCTACTCATTGCAAGGGCATAGGTATGTTCTTGGCCACAAGAGGAGAGAGACAGCAGGTGACTGGGACAGTCAGTCCCCAGCTCAGGGCTGGGTAATCGGTCAGAGTCCTGAGATTACACCTGGATCCCAAAGTTGACCATCACGTACAAATTTTAAAACGTTACTTGAAGGGAATTTTTTGACCTATGATATGGGGTTGACACCTCCCTACAAGCCTCCCTGACCAAATTGCCAGGGTCCCCTCCCAGCAAGTGCTCACAAATCACATTGGGCCACATCTCCCCTGCTTTTGGCCACATTCAAGTCCCACCTCCTGAGTGTGGCATCCGAGGCCACCACCCCCTGGCCTCCCCAATTCCACACTGTCAGGATCCTGCAGCAGGCTCATGTCAGCCTTCCGGGTTCTGGGACAGGACCCTGGCCTCTGCAGGGCTTCTCCTGCACTCCCTGGGCCCTGGGTTGGCCAGCATCACTCCAACAGGCACCCTGGGCTGCTGGCCTGCTCCCCACTGCCTGGGAGTCGCTGAGGGTGGGGACTGGGCCTGGGAGCTGAGGGCAGACCCAGCAGTGCAAACCACTTATCTGGAATCTCGCAGTAGGATTTCCGTGTCATTGCCACCAACAGCCCCACTGTACCGGAAGCTGCGGAGCTAGCCCTCTGTCTCATGGAAAGGGTGAACACCAAGTGAGCGCCTCCTGGGTGCTCTACTGTGCTGAACCCTCTTCAGATACCGTTTTATTTATATTTCTCCAACTGCCCACATCCCATGAGGGCACCACTGCTCACCACTGAGCAGATGGGCAAACTGAGGCTTCAGGAGGCTAAGTGCTTAAGGCCACACAGCTTATAAATAAAGATCAGGATTTGAACTCAGGCTCCTGGGCCTCTAAAGCCTGTACCATTCCTCCTCCTCCATCACCTCTGAGACCCCAGGTATGTCCTAAGCCTGGGGATAGGGAGTAATCTCCAGGAGAGAGCAGCCCTAGGCTGGGGCCAAGTCTAGTCTAGAAAGTTCTGTCGTCTCTGACTCTGGGGAGACCAATGAGGAAGCCAGCAGGGAGGGAAAAGGAAACACCTCAAGATGCCACCATCCCCGACCCCAGACGTGCCGGGCACATCTGTCCTTTGTACAAGCCATCTCCAGTTACACATCCTGCCTCGTCTTTTGGGAGATCTGGGAAGAGCCCAACAGGATGACAACCTGGGTCCCTCCAGCACCAGGAACCCTACGCCCCACACCTGGCTATGGGCCCTCTCCAGCAGCCCAGGCCGGCCCTGCTGAGACAGCCCAGTTGGGAGCATCTCCCGGGTGGCAGTGATTTGGTGCCAGGCACTACCATCCATAAGTAGAATCAATGTGGGGCAAGGACAGTCTGGGGGTGCCATGAGGGCTGGGAAGAGGTGGGGTGGGGTCCATGCCCACGCAACCAGGAGAAAAGAAAATGAGCCATCACCTTCAAAAGGCTGTTGTTTCCGAACCTAACAGGCGATGGGCCGTGATGGCCATTATGTGGTCCTGTCTGGGGACCAGGCTGCCTCGAGGAAGTGAGGGGCTCCTGCTCAGCCCAGGGTGCTCACCTTCAGGAGGCCGATCTCCTTGACGCAGTCTTGCCTGGCTTTGGCGTCCATCATCTCAAATATCTTGGATGAGAGGAAAAAGAGAAAGGGTGGTTAAAACCTAGCTCCCAGAGCCCCCACCGGGAGCCACGAGGATGGGAACGTCCATCCTGGCCCTCCCACCCCCTCGCCGAGGGACCTCCAAAACGCAACAGGTGCTCATCAATGCCAGTTGAGTGCCGATCACTCTGCACTGAAATCTCACAGCAGCTCCCATGAGGCAGGAGTTGCTGGTGCCAACTTGCAGAGGAAGACCCAGAAGTCTAGTGACTCGCTGAGGTCACCCGCTGGTAAGCAGCAGGCCAGGAAACATGTTCTGGGGCCTCAGTCTTCACCTCTGGAAACGGGGCCAACAGCCCAGCCTGACCTCACAGGTGGTGACATGGACTGAATGAGAAGTTGCAAGCACAGCACCTGGTGCTGTGCCCCCTGGCACCCTGGCCCATTCAGTGCCTGTTCAGAGCCCCTCCTGACTCACGGCAGCAAACAGAAGGTCTCCACCACAAAACCCTGCATGGCACAAAAAAGCAGGACAAAGAGAGCCAGGTGAGCCCCTTCCTGGAAGACAAATGGGCCTTTCTTTAGCAGAGGGGTCCGTCTCTCCTCTGGCGAGCGGCAGCTGCCCATACAGTTTGCAGACGCCCAAAGAAACCATCATACCAGTTCACTGCCTGGCTCGTACCCGTGGGTACGGGCTTCTCTCTCCTGGGCTTCCTCTGCCCAGGCTGTTCATCTCATTCGTAAAGGACAAATAAGCAAACAGAGGTCTTGGGAAGCTCTGCTGGAGGATTTCAAGCCACTTCCTGCGGCAAAGCACTGTTCAACCGGGCCCAGTGGCTCTCATGGAAATGCTTTCTAGCTGGACTCTGAGGCTGACAAGCCGCCTGCTTGAGCCCCTCCCTCTGTTTAGGAGGAACACAGAGACCAGAAAAGGCTCTCATCACGCTCAGAGGCAACCAGCAAGTGCAGGACCCAGGGTGAGTCAGTGCGGGTCTGAGCCTGAGCTCCTCCTCAGCTCGCTCCTGGGCCGGGTGAGATAAATACTCACATCCCTGCAACTTTCCTGATCTGAAAAGTGGGGTGACTACCCTGACCCACAGGACCATGCTCAAGGCACGACCTGGTATACAGTGGTCTTCAATGTATGCTCCTCTTCCTTTATGGCTCACAATGAACGCTCATCATCAGAAGCCCACCTAATCCTTCCCACGGCCCAGTGAGCTGGGTCCTGACTTCAGAGGAAGGGGAAAAGAAGGAAGGGGAGAGAATTGGCCCAGGGCCACAATGTTTCGACACAGAAGCCAGCTCCTGTGATGTGGCTTTGACCTCATGGGGGAGTCAGCTCACCTGCACCTTCTTCAGAGCCACGGTCTTCCTATCCAGCAGGCAGGTGGCCTTGTACACCTCGCTGAACTGTCCTCGGCCTATCTTCTTCTCTATCTGGAAGTCGGCCAGCGAGCAGCGAAAAGACAAGGTGTTTGGGTGTCTCTGGAGGAGAGGGACAGAGGGCATCAGTGGCCAGCCAGGTTGCAATGAGGGGCCAGGACCTAAGCAGCCAGGGCCCCTTCCAAAACCCAGCGACCCCAGCAGCGCTGCTCCAAGGTGAAGGAGGGACCGTGACTGCCAACTTCACGGGCATCACTATCAGAGGCTCCTTCACCCCCTGCCACCACAACAACCCCACTCTGCACATAAGAAGTCAGGGCCGCTGGTTTCTACCATGGCACTTACCACCACCCTTCATTACCTGGTTGTCCATTAGTTTGCTTGTTTCTACCTCCTGCTCCCATTAAAGTGGCTCCCTGGGACCTTGCCCACCTTGCTCACTCCTGAATCCCTGTGCCCACACTGGAGCCAGCAAGCAAAGCAGATGCAATTAAGGTGTGAAGGACGTGACCCACCAAGGTCACACAGCAAGGGAGGCCCTGCTGGGTCTCACCAGCTCCACGGCCCCCCGCATGGAGGCCCCAACCCTCACCCTGCAAGTCACTGTCAGATGTGGCAACTTCCCCTCCTGGGGTGGCCACTTCCATCTCAGAGATGAGAGAACTGAGCTTAAATCTGCAGCCTTGCCATGCTGACCCCACTGTTTAGGCAAACAGATCCCTTTATAGTGACATGAGGAATCCAGACACTTCATGATGACTCTCCAGGGGTCAGCACTGAAACCCACCACTGAACAGTAAAATCTACCTGTGGATGAGGCTGCCAGGTGAGGCAGCAGTGGCCAGGTACCCCCTCACCATCCCTACAACATATGTGCAAAGTGCTTGGGGGGGAAGGTGCAGAGGGGGTGCCAAGAAAGGTGGGGCGGGGGAGGATTCCATGGCTCTGGTCTGCCCCACAGTAGCCTGGCAAAACAGGCCCTCCTCCTGCTACAGGCCCCACTGGCCACTCTAGGGGACCCTCCCCGGCCAGGTGGTAGTGCAACAACAGGGTCTCACATGTAGAAGGGGTACGGAGACATTTGCAGAGTTCATTTTGGGAAGTAGGGGGTGGGGCAAGAAAACACTGAGAGCCCCACTGAAACAGGAAGGAGTAAGTCTGAATTTTCTGATGTGAAAATGCCTCTTCCAGACTCGGTCCAGAAGCACCCATGAGGGTGGAAGATCAGGTATTTTATTGGGCTGTGTTCTGGAACTCTCCTTCACTGGAATACCAACCTTTAGACAAAGAAGCCCTGGCGGGAGCCTGGGTCACTACCATCCTATGCAGGACATCTGTTCTCAATCAACTTTGATTTTTTTCCTTCTCTTTCTTTACTACACGAATGGGTTCAATTTAAAGTGTGAAACAGGCAGAGATAAGGAAAAACGCACGTCATCACAGTAAGGCCAATAATGTTAAAAATACCTGGTAGGGGGCAGCCCGGGTGGCGCAGCGGTTTAGCACCACCTTCAGCCCAGGGCCTGATCCTGGAGACCCGGGATCGAGTCCCATGTCGGGCTCCCTGCGTGGAGCCTGCTTCTCCCTCTGCCTGTGTCGCTGCCTCTCCTCTCTGTGTATTCTCATGAATAAACAAACAAAATCTTAAAAAAAATTACCTGGTAGGGTAACTCTAAGTCCCCACTTGACAACCACTGAGGAAGCCTTTAAGATGCCATGTGACTGGCCTGCCCACACTCCTCACACCTTTGCGATCCTGCTGCTCTGCTACTTTCTTCTGGTCACTCTGTCCTTCCACACTGACCATCCTCTTTTGCTCTCACTGGCCATTCTGCCCGGAATGTCCCTTGGAAGCCTCAGCATTTATGTCCCTTTCACACTCTCCAGCTCTTCTTCCTTCTTCGTTTCTGTCTCCCAGCATTCCTAATACGGTATTTCACTCAGTTACCTTGTCTGACTCCCAACCACTAGCAGGGGTGCCTCGTAAAATGGTGCCTGGCATATTGTAGGCACTCAATAAACATTTGTTGAATGAACAAATCTTCACGTATACGGAGATGGTGTACTTTTTAAAAGCCCAGAATTGTGCAAACCTATTACTCTGAGACTTGCTTTTTTAAGGATGGATCTTTTCAACTGAAGGGGATTTAAATAACCACAGACTCTAACTCCACAGTAAGCTTGTTTCCAATCTGTTGTCACTATAAATAATGTTGCGATAAGCACCCTTATATATATTTCCTCATGCATATTTCCTGGGTCCCTGGCTGGTGATCTTGGGCAGTTACCCAAGCCACTCTGCCTCAGTTTCCTGTCTGCAAAGTAGGGGTGTAGAAGCATACCTGTCTCATAGGGCTGCTGTAAGGATCACGTGAGATTGCTGAACTTCTCCCCACCCCCCACACAGGAGGTGCTCAGTGGTCCTTATGAGTGACAAGCAGGGTGGAGCAGGAGAGGGGACCCCGAAGCAGCTCCTCCTCACCCCCACTCTCAGCCTTTTTGAACCTGCCCAGACCCAGCTCTGTGCCAAGGAAACCCTCCTGCTAGAAGTGAGTGATGGAAGTCTGAGCCTCGCAGCCTGTTCCCTCAGCAAGGTAGCAGTTGGGCCAACCCTGACTCTCAAGTCTTGAGGCATAATTACCTCCCCTGGTGAGGGATTTGAAGACTCTCCCTACTGGGAGCTGAGCTGGAGGGAGGGCTGGTGGAAGAGAAAGACTGTCATCTTATCCACCCTGTGCCAGTGTCTGTCAAGGAAGTTCTTTACTAACAGCAATTAACCTACCTATTTACTAAGCACCCATGTAAGAAGAGTGGGGATTTATTGAGCACTTACTGTGTACCAGGCACCACGCAGAACACTTCCTTCCCATGATCCTGTGAGTTGACAACATCATTATCCCCATTTCAGGAAACAGGCTGTGGGGGATGGAGGCAGTGACCAGCTCCAGACCTCACAATGAGTAATGGGAGAGATCTGAACCAGGGCCTGGGGACTCTGGAGTCTCCGCCCCTTGAGCTCTACCATGAGTTGGCCTCACAACTCCCAGATTCTTCCTTTGCTTTTCCTTTGAGACCCAATGGCTAGCCAGGTCTATGCTTCCTGCTTCAGCTGGCTTCTTTCTTCCAGTCACCTGAGCCCCTGCCCCCCCAAACATGGGCCTCTCCAAAAGTGCGCTCCTGTCTTAGTCCTTTCCGTATCCCCTGAGCTGAGGCTCTGACTTGCCCAGAACAAGAGCACGGGGCATGTTTGTCAAATGACACAAAGGAACATGCTCTAAGCAGCCTGGTGCACTGTGGGACTTTGTGACACAACCACTGTCACTTCTGAGTGCAGCCAAAATCACACCACATACCCTCAGAAAAAGGCAACTTTCTCACACCTGGAGGGATCACACATGCCCATGAGGCTAACGGCACACCATGGTGTGTTAGGCACCTACCATGCAGCAGTTACTCTGCTGGCTGCTTCCACAGATTTGGGGACTACACTCACCTAACAACCCTGTAAAGCAGAACTTTTTAATCCCATGTCATAAAGAAGGGAACCGAGGCACAGTCACACAGCTGGTCAGTGGGGAGCTGAGACCTGAACTCCCTGACGATCTATAGCCAGCTGTCCTGAGAGCTGACATGGGCAGCCCCCCCCCCCATGGGCCTCAGTTTCCCCGCTGGGACAGTGACACGTTTGGGGGACGCGATCTCCTAGGGTCTCCACTATGCAAACACAGGGCTTTCAACCAACACTAGTGGCTGGAGTCCCCAGCGCGCTCTTGTCCACCCCGGAGATGTGTTCCCAAAGGCCACGCTGCCCTAAGGAAGCTCCTGGAGGATGGGTGGGGGTGACATCCCAGCTGGCATCCCTAGACTCCACTTGCACATCTGCATATGCAATGACATGGATTTGCAATTCCTGTCACAACCCATTCAACCTAATTAGAGGAATGAGCTCCTTTGGAGGGGGCGGGGCAGGTTCCTCCAGCAGCAGCACCACGTGTGAAGGAGATACACCATCTGGGTCTGGGCGGGGTGGGGACACCACCACCCTCACAGGGGCTGGGATGGGGTCCTGTCCCCCGAGTGCCCTCTGTCCAGGTTGGGAGCACTGCAGAACACGGGGCACTGTGCCTGAGCCAGCAGAGCCCTGACTCTCACTTAACTCTGGGGCTGTGAATGGAAGGGGAAGAGGTGAAGGGAGCTCTTGCCCTATAAGGCCAGGCCTCTCTCCGCTGCCACCTCCAAGGAGGGCTTCCTCCCCTCCTGGGTCAGCCCTCAGCCAGCTCCACCCGTGCCCCTGCAGCTGAGTCCATTCACGACAGGGGGACCTTAGCAATATCAGCCCCAGGATTTCTCTGAGAATCCAGGAGGTGATATTGGTGCCGAGGGTCCTGGGAGCTCTGAGCTGCTTGGCAAGCTTGAGGCCAGGGCGAGCTCCATGTAGGCTCCTGGGGAAAATCAGCATGAGCCTGGGGGCACAGGTTGGTGGAGGGGGGAACCACTACTCCAGTTCCCTCAGCTGAGACACTGATGCTGGGGTACAGAGGCCTGGGTTCAGATCCCAGATCTGGCACTTCCTGGCTGGGGCCATGGACAAGCATTCTGGGCCTCAGTGTCCTCATGTGTACAACTAAGGTAGTAACAATGCCTGCTTCCAAGGGCTGCTGGGAGGTGGTGGTAAGTTACTGAACGAAGCCTCATATTGGAAGAGCGCCAGACTCAGTATTGGAAGAGCTACCTAGGCTGTCGCCGTCATTAAGGGTGTCTGCGGAGCACAGACCAGGGGCACAACTGCCTCCTAAGGGGCTGGGGACAAGCCGAGGCAGGGAGTCCACAGCTATTGCGACCACTGCCCACATAATCCTCACCCCACTGCAGGTCAACTTCAGCTCTGGGCTCTTTGGCTGTGAAAACTAAAATGAATTTTTAAATCTAAGAGTGAGGTCAATGATACCCGTGATGTCAGATGCACACTGGGGGTTTCAAGTATCCCATCTCACTTAGTCTTCATGGCCCCATTTTACAGATGAGGAAACGGAGGCTCTGAGGTCTTCAGCCATAATCACCTGACTGCAGTAGAGCAGTGACGCGGGCATGCCCCTGTAGCCTTCTGACTTCACTGCCCCCTGCACATTCATTGTCCCCTGCACAGGTCATCCAGGACTGTGTGCCAAGGGACCATGCTAGACAACTGACTCATCTCGCCTTTCTGGGACTATGCTGATGGGAGCCCCTGAGTTCTCCACCAGAGGAGGAGCAGATGGGTGGAAGGCTGGGAGGAGGCGGCAGGGATGCTGATTGCACTCTGCTGCCAGCCCCAGCAGGCCAGAGGGAGGGGGTCCGCACTGCCCCAGGGGGAACACTATCTCAGAGAGGAACCTCTGGGAGCAACTCCCTGGACAACATGAGGCTCAGGGGAACCAGGAGCCAAGGAGAGGGTCAAGGTCCCCAGGTCATCTCTATCCCCAATCTCACGCCCCTCGAGAAATGTTGCCAGCCTTCTCAGGCCAAGGCCGGACTTGGGGTGGGGGTGGGGTGGTACTGGTGAACCACTCCAGAACACCCCCACCCCGGCAAGCTCGGAGAAACCCAGACTCTCTTCTCCAAGTCAGATCAAATTAGGCCACAAACACCTCCCACCCTGTGCTAATTTGAGTTTAAAATGTTTGAACCACAATAAGCTTCAGTCATCAACAGATCCTTTTTTAAAAAACAGGAGCATAAAATTACATGTTAAAAGAATAAAAATGCATTCGCCCAATTAATTTTCTGAAATCTCATTAAAAAATTTAGCCTGACTAAGTCAGACTTCTGACCTGAATTTTAATCATCTTTACACTGAATGGGTCTTTTTTCCCTGATATTTGCAATGCATCATTAATTTTAAGGCAACTGTTTCTGTGATTTTAAAAAGCATACTTCATCAGAATGACATTTCCTGTAAACGAATTTCACCTTTAAAGCCATCTGACACTGTGCATAGGGAAGTTCTAATGGATTCAGAATATGTGTATATCGTGATGTGTTTTAAATCTGTGTTCCACGGAAGAAGGGCATGATTTACAGAGAGTCCATATTGTCAGGCTCTTGCCAAGGCCGACCCCACTCAGCTCTGCATGATCTGGCTAACTTCAATCCCAAAGCTCATCTTCCCTCTCAAAGACCTCACGACAACAAGCGGTGCTGTGGGGCCACAGGACATGGAGAGACATCTGGCTCTGCTCCTCAAGAGCAAAGCATACATGTTATTTATCTCAGTTTCCACCCCTGCAAAATAGAATTCTGAGTAAGACCTAGTTCCTAGCCGGTAGGAAGGTGGAGGTAAGTGCCAGGTATCACCGTGCCATGATTGTCCCAACCTGGAAGTCTACACACGGCTCCAAGAGCCAGGAGCACATGGGAGTAGTGAGCAAGATGCCCAAACATGACAGTCACCTGATAACAAAGCCTAGAATCATCTCAGTGCAGTGGGTCTCTTAGGACAATTCCCACTGACTGAGCTCAGAGAAAGCTGAGCTTAAACATATGTAAGAGAATCTGGAACCAGTGCCAATGACTTACAAGCCAAGACTTGAAAGGCGAAAGCCGTAAAGAAAATGAGCCATCCCACTGGAAGTCTGGATACATCCTGGACTCTGTTCTCCCTCATCCCTTCAGTTACCAAGTCCAGTCGGTTTTCTCCCTGAAGTCTCTGGAATCTTCTCTCCCCATGTCCAGCCGTTTAAGACCATGGCATCATCTTACCTGGGGGACGGCAGTGGCCTCCTCATCTCGTCCTATTTTCACCCTAAGTGTGCCTTGAGCACCAGCAACCAGCAATCTTTCTAAAACCCAAGCTCCCTTGTCCACCTGAAACCCACTAATAGGCTCACCCTTCATTCACGATAGACTCCATTTCAGATGATACAGCCTTTCAGGAACACCAGCCATTCCCCCAACCAAACAGTGGTATTTTTTTTAAAGATTTTATTTATTTATTCATGAGCAACACAGAGACAGAGACACAGGCAGCAGGAGAGGCAGGCTCCCTGTGGGAAGCCTAATGTGGGACTCAATCCCAGGACCCCGGGATCACAACCTGAGCTGAAGGCAGACACTCAACCACCCACCAAGCACTGGTATTTAAACACTTGCCTAACCTCATTGGACCTGCACCTTCAGGCCTGTCTCCTTCCTCTTCTTCCTGGGACATTCTCCTCTCCTCGCCTGTCCCAAACTCCTGATGGTTACCAGCCCACCTGTCATCTCTCTAGAGCTTTCCTTGTCCCACCCCACCCTCTGGGCTGCCTCAGCATCCGCCTGTCCCTCCATGGGGCTTTCCACCTCTCACACTGTCTGTACCTAACTTCTGTGTGGGGCTCGTCGGCAGACCAAAGGCAGAAACGAGACAAGCACTTGCTGAACTTACAACACTTCAGCAAACACTTCTTGAATTTTAATAGCTGCTAATATTTGGTCATTAAATCTTACCTAACTACCAACATTGCTTTGAGAAGATTTTCATAAAGATTTTGGCCTGTGTGATTCAGATCCAGGGGCAGCCATCCCCATCCCCAGAAAAGTAAGGCACATTCCTCTTTCTCTGAATAGGGCCCAATATAACTGAACTTGGCACGCCCTGGCAGGTTTGCAAAGACTTTCCAGATGGAAGATACATTAACCAGGGCTTTCTCAGACAAGAGCACCTTTCTCCTTCTTGGAAATTCACGTGGTTTTTAGTGGATCAGCTATGTTTCACTCCTGATGAAAATGCTCTGCAGCAAATTGGTAAAATCATAAAGCATGAGGCATTAGAGCTCTTTCTCTCAATTGCATGCATGCATTCATTCATTCATTTAAAACCTCAATAATTCCACATGTGATTTCACTGGAATTAAATTAAAATACATGAGCAGATGTATTTTAATAAGCGGACAACTCTCACAGCTAGAAAGCTCCTTGAAATGACAAACTGCTAGCCTTGGGTGTAAAAAGTTAACAAAACCAGTCTGAGTGTTTGCTAAGTTGTTCTTTCTATACTGTGGGCATTTCAGCTCTGGGCTCCTGAGCCATGAAAACTAAAATGGATGTTAAAATAGAAGGATGAGAGCACCTGGGTGGCTCAGTGGTTGAGCATCTGCCTTGGGCTCAGGTTGTGATTCCGGGGTCCTGGGATCGAGTCCCACACTGGGCTCCCTGTGGGAAGCCTGCTTCTCCCTTTGCCTGTGTCTGTGTCTCTCATGAATAAATAAGCAAAATCTTTAAAAAAATAAATAATAATAAAATAAAATAGAAGGATAAAATCAGTGACACACATTTCCTTAACATTCATAATGTCAGATGCTATACTGGGGGTTGAAGGGATTCCATCTCGTTAGTCTTCATGGCCCCATTTTACAGATGAGAAAACCGAGGCTCAGCTCATTTACCCAACGTTGCCTGGCTGGTGAAGGATGGAGTTGGGAATTGAGCCCTGCCTGGTCCAGAGCACAGTATTCTTGCCATCATGGGCCCTGACTCCTTCTAGGGATGATTTCAAGGAAACAGCAGGGCTTCCTGCCATAAAGGAAAATGCTTCTGCTGTCAATTTGAGGTGTTTCTGTATCTCGAAACAGGCAAGATTTGGGCCGTGATGTCTCCCTAGATGGCATTTTAATACCAGTGCTTCATGAATGGAGGAGAGAGGAAGCACCCAACCAACCTCATTCCCGCCCGGACCTGCAGCAGCGCGGTGTCAACGTGGCTGCGCATCCCGTTTCTGCAAATCCAGCCAGATGCTGGCAGGACTGAGGGCCCCTTCGCCGACAGCCGCTGCCCAACGACGAGTAATTGTGTCTAATTCCACTTAACTGTGTCATTACCCACTCCAACATGTGCAACCAGACGCCCGGACGCCACTGCCACCGCCACCGCTGCCGCAGCCACCTCACGTTGTTTGTGAAATAATTACGGGCTCTCTCCTCTGCCAAATGAGGCTGTAATTAACCCTAATTACTCAAAATGCAACTGGCTAATTCTGGGAGATTAATCAAGGGAGACTCAATTGTTAGTGAATGACTTAATATGACAAATTGCTACATTACCCAAGGAGGCCTCACTGCCCCCAGCCATCAGTGAGATGTCCTGGTGGACTCTGCACCAGCAGTGTCCATGGGCCTTTGGGCTTTCTGGGATCTGCCTCCCCAAATTCCATCTGGGAAATGGGCCCATGTCCCATCCGGTAATCAGACTGGAGAGAGTACACACAGCATAGATGCCCCTGGACACTGTATGTGTGTTCTCTCACATGCGTGCACACGCACACACACCCTAGTAGATGCCATATCTATAGTTTACATGTCTCACTGCTGCATGAATCCATAAACGTGCCCCTTCTCTTGGACTGGTGGAGCTCCACAGCAGTGAGCATGGCTTGATGAGAACTCAGGTGTAGAAGGATTTCACACTGATCTGTCTCCTTGGCCGGCACCTTTGTGCAGTGTGTATCTGTACAACTGCACGGCAATCCTGGCCAAGCAGATCAAACAGCAGACTACCCGAAGTCCTCCAACAGGAACTAGGCAGTCAGAGGCTGCGACAAGCCTTCCAGGGCTTAAGAAGGTAGCTGTCTCTGAGTCTCCCCCTGATTTAGGTCTCATAGCTTTGGGGAAAAAAAAACAACAACCTGCACATTATTTTTCATCATATCAGGCTGCCCACAGACCCTGTAGCACCTGGCCCTGGCTGGTTTGACCAGCCTGCCCCTTCCAGGCCTCTGCAAACCAGTTCCTCAAGGAGGCCTCTCTGGTCATCTAGTTGAGATCATGTGCCTTTTGGAGCTCCATGGGCCCCCAATGTTATTCTGCCCTGTTTCCTATCTTTCTCTCCCATGAGGCTATATGCTTTCTAAGAGCAGACCTGGGTCTGTCTCCTGCATAGCCCTGTAGGGGTGTACTACAGGTATCTGAAGTTCATTAATTCAGCAGGCATCGAGGGGCTCCTGTGGGCCCGGCCTGGGATGATGTGACCAGTGAAGCCTCACCCCAGAAGTTCTTCTGTTTAGGACTGGAGGCAGATTCCAGAACCGGTGCCCCAGTGGGACACCATGGCCATAACCCAGGGCCTGTGCGGCATGGGGGAGGAAGTGGGGTGGAATGAGAAGGCTCCCTAAAAGCAGCAGCATTTGGACTGAGGCCTGGAGGGGGCATCGGGGAGAGCACTCCAAGCCCAGGGGACAGTGGGTACAAAGGCAGGGCATATACAAGCAGCTGGGATCCCCAGAAGCCATATTCAGAAAAGCAGCAGGAGGCTACCCAGCTCACCCAGGATCTGCATAGAGTGAAGCAGGTAAGTGTCCTGAGGCCCTGCTGGTTCTAGATAAAGTGGCTAAAGAGGCCCAGGACTCAGCTAAAACCAAAAAGGGAAGCTGACTTCAAGCTGAGAGTAAGGAAGCACTTTCTGACCACATGCACAGGCTGCTTGCTCCCCCGGAGCCCCTCACTCTCTCCCCATTCCTCAGGCCTCCACCACTTGGCCTTACTAACCAGCACTGACCCTGCTGAGATAAAGCTCTTCATTCACACGGAAATCCCAAGAGCAGACTAGGGCCCGAGTCTGGCACAGAGAAGGCTTCTCTGAGTGCTGCTGGTGACGTAAGGGCTGACCAGGTTGGTAGTGAGCTCCACTCCCACCCTCGGAAGCATTCAAGAAGAGACTCCAGCTAGTGGCTGCCCGAGAGATTCCTCCAGGGGCTGGGAGGAAGTAGCCTCAGGGCCCTGTGGTCCCTGCGGTCCCTGCTGAATCCCCAGTGCTCTGCAGAAAAAGGCAAAGGGCTCACCTGTGGGTCAGGGGGGTGTGCCAGCCCTGGGGTGTGGCAGAGGTTGTTCGGGCTCCCTCCATGGGGCATGTGGCTGGGCTGGCCGGCCATCCTGCATGCCAGCCTCACAAGGGCACGGGCTGCAAAAGAAAACGAGGGTTTTCTTATACACATGCCTGTTCACATTTTCCTCCTGACGGCACTGGGATGGAGGAGGTACTTCCATTTATCCCATCTTACAGCTGAGGTGCAGAGCAGCCACCCAGTCAGAAGCAGGGGGCTAGGACTCGATACCCCACATGACACACTTTCCCTCTGGAACCCTGCCTGAGTGGTTGCTAGGATTATCCCCATTGGATGAGGGGGAGACAAGCTCTGCCCAAGGAGAAATCTCATGATGGCCCCCCACTCCCCCAACCAGCAAAGGAGGTGCCAGATTCAACCCAGATTTGGAGGTGCTGGGCTCCAAATCCTTGTTCTTTCCACATTATTGTTCTCTGTGCTTCCTGGGGGAATTACAAAGCCCTGTACCCATTATCACCCCCACAAAAACCCAGATTGTCTGGGTAGTCAGGAGACTGCATGCAGCAGCTGCAGGAAGGACCCAACACCTCCATCCTTGCTGGGCCCTGGTGCACCAAACGCAGGGAAGGCCAAGGCCATAGGTCCCCCTCAGTGTGGCGTAGACCTCCAGGCAGGCGCAGAGCCCTCTGTACAAGTGAGCAGTCCCATTTAGGGTTTGGGCTGCTGCATCAGAGGCCCCTAGGAGAGTCAGGGATGTTGGTCACCAGTTGCCATGGTAACCATGGCAGCCATCCCTGATTAAGCATCCACTCTGTGCCTAGGCCAGAGCTAAATGTCATCTAGGAATCATTCCCAGAACCACTGCCACCCCTTGTGTCACCGGCAGCCTCTGCCAGCCTCCCTAGCAGAAGACTGCCTCTGGTACCAAGGCTGAGGCACACAGAATCGCTGCACAGCCAGAGGTGAGAGCTGGCAACTGGCCACCATGATCCTCCTGGATGCAAGGGAAAAGCCCACAAACACTTCTGCAGCACCTTCTATGTTCAGGGCCAGACCTGGGCTCCCACCTGGCTGCACAGAATGAAAGGGACTGATGCCCAGGAGGGACCTGTCGTAGTGTAGGCAAGTGGTGAGGGCCCCTGAAGCTGGCTGCTGCTACTTCCAGCAGACCCCACCTCGGAGGTCCCACAGACTCAACACATCCCAAATAGAGCCCCTAAGGACTGGCCCAGGCTACTGGAGCAGCTCTGTCTATACGCTCCAGAAAGCCAGAGTCCCTAGGAATTGGTGGCTCCTTGGGCAACCCTTAATCAATGACCAACAGGCCCAGTATGAAAGTGCCCTTGCCTTGGGTCAGGACACTCTGGGGGTGTGACTCACACTCCAGAGCCCTGGGTGGAGCCAGTGGGTCTGGTCTGAGATCACATCCCTGCTTGTCTGCCTCCCCCACTCCTTTACAGTTTCCTCACTCCCAGGGTCTGCTTCTGGAGAACCAACCTAAGACATCACTTTCTCCCTAGACAGACTCTGTTTCTTTCATTCTTTAAGCTGATCATCTACACCCACCAGCCAAACTGAAAGCCTAACCCTGGTCCAGGGGCTCGGCCAGCTCCATGGCACACACCTCCCAAGTAGACACCATTGTCCCCCCCCCATTAACACAGGGGTGTCTGGGCACTGGGAAAGGAATCTCTTCCTTCCTCTCCACTGTAGGTTTTTCCAGCTACAGTGGGTGGCATTCAGCCCTCCCAGGCTCGGGGATATCTGTGATGCCTTTTGATCAGAGGATGTCCACCAAACCCTAAATGACCCCAGAGTTTGAGTCTCCAGCTCTGCCTCCCTAGGTCTGCCCTCAAAGGGACCCCAAGCCTTTCTAGAACCTGCATGCGGGCCTGCTGGGGTCCAGCGCCCATTCTTTCTCTGTGCCCTTAGGACAGGCCCAGCTCCTCCCTCACACACCTTTCATCAGCTGCTTCAGGGTAATGCCACTCTCCAGCACGCCAGGTAGACAGCTGAAAGCGAGGCCCCATGGAGCAGATGGCTCCCAACTCAGGCTGGCAGGGAAGCCCTCCACAACAGGGAGCGTGTGCAGGGCGAGGGCTGTGTCCTGCCAAGTGTGGCCCATGCTGTCCTGTGTGTGAAGCTGCCAAGACTGAGCCCACATGGACCCACAAACGTGGCATTTTATGTTATAGGGCTCTTTTTCTCATCTTGAATCGGTGGCAGGTGGAGGGCACGGTGGGGTTGTGTCTGAGGCCTCTCTCGCCCGCCATGCCCCTGACTCTGTCCTGGTGCGGGACTCACCTCCCACCTGGGCCCCTGGGTCTCCCAGTGCCTATGCCCTGCTCACTGAGCCCTCCTCCACGTGGGCCACTGAGGCTTCCTGGAATGCATATGGAACCATGGCCCCCTCAGCTTGTGCCCCAGCTTCCACAATGGAGAGCACAACCCCAGGGTGACACAGTGAGGACCAGGAGGAAAAGCCCCAGGATAGACCGACACGAGCGGCTTCCCGAGGCAGCTCTGTTACTCAGGGGGGACATGTGTGCAGCAATAAACCAGATTCGGAGGGAATAGAATGTAAAATGCGCATGCATTTTAAGATAAAACCGGAGACTCCTGCAGGCTCTGCAGCTGCTTCGGGCTGTACCCCCAGACCCCTGGGGGTGACATGTTCACCATCCTCTGCCCTTAGGAAGACTCCCAGGGAAAGGCTGGAGGAGAACTGTCTTCAGCAAGAAGGTCTGTCTTTATCTCTGAAGGTGCCAAAACGGCCTAGAGGCCAGACCCACACAGGTACCGGCTCACCTGCCGACAGACATCACATGGATGGCTGACCATGGCATGTGTGTCTCTGGATTTCCCTCCCCTCATCTAAGCTCACCCCAGCCTTTCAGGGCCAGTGGGCCTGGGTTTGCCTCTTGGCCTTGTCACTCACCAGCTGGGAGCCTGGGCAAGTCACACTGGGCGGAGGCTTAGCAGGTGTCGGCCAAGGTCATCCCTCTTGCCCTGTGTCATATTAATGGCACCTTCCCAATGTGCACCGAGAGGCACAGACTACACACTCAGGAGCCCACCCCAGGCCTCTCACAAGGCTCCCAGAGCACTGCCAAGGGGTCCCTGGCCTCATCAGAAACAACAGTAATAATAATGATGTCAAAAGTTGTGTGCCTTTATTATGCTAGGCCTTGCTCTATACCCTTCATCTCATTTCACAGATCCTATCTCTCAGGGGACAGAGTCTACTATTATCCCAGTTTACAGAAGAGAAAACTAAGGCACAAGGAGGTTAAGAGATTTGCCCAGATCCATGGCAGTGGAGCCAGGACTCAAACCCACGGTGGCATCTTTGCCCCAAATGACTACCCTGCACTCCTCATAGGCTACTAGTGGCAAATTCATCATCTTCCTTCCTTATATACAAGGTTGAGAACTTCCTACATCAACTCTCCACTGAACAAGCCCCTCTCCCCAGAAACAGGGCCTGTGCTGAGTGGGCAGGGGTGATCCCAAGGCTGGAGGGCCACAAGGGGCCGTTTCCCACCACAAGGGCCCCATGGATAGGAGCCCCCAGAGTCTGTGCCCTTTGGGACGGCACAGGGTGATGCAGCTCTGCTGTCCATGGTACCTTTTCTGCCAACCCCCTGGAGCTTTGGTAAATTACTGTTCCTAAGAGCTGCTCTATCTAGAACCTAATGGAAGAAGGGCTGTGCCCTGTCCTCCTCCCCAGTGAGGAAGAGGGGCCTTTGTTCTAGGAAAGAAGCCAAGGAGGATTCTGCAAGTCACACCCTCCCAAGTGTCAGAGAGGGACACTACAAAGGGGAAGGATACAGGGAGGGGAAGGGTGGGGAGGTGGAGGCAGGAGGAAGGAAGGGGAAGAGAGAAGGGGTGGAATGGGGCGGGGAGGGAGGTGGAAGGGGGGATGGTTGGGAGGAAGGCAATGCAGGTTCTCTGTACCTTTCCAGTGAGCCAGATCTTTCCCATGCATCCTAGGGCTGTCAGTAGACCCATTTTATAGATGGGAAGCTCATGGTCACATGGCTGATAAGCTGCACAGGGGATTTGCTCTCAATGACTCCAAAGCCCCTCCTGGGAACAGCCACTGCCTCCCGCTCTCTAGGAGTGCTGCATTTCAGAGACTTTACATTCTGTTTGTCTCTACCTAGGTGGAAACCTCACCCCTCTACTGGAGATTCCTGCCCCAAACGGCTTTCTAGAGAGTGTAGATGCAGAAAGACCAAGGGAGAGACTGAGACTGACAGATGCAGAGTGATGGGAAAGCCCTTCAGCACATGTAGGCATCTCCGGGTGACACAGGGAGCTAGCTAGCTGCCTGTCCCTGGCAGGTCCTGCCAAGTTGCAGAACAATGAGGCCCAGCCTGCCAAGCCCAGGTCAGAGGCCAAACATGCATGGAATGTGAGATCCAGCCACAGGCCACACTGAAGGCCTTTCTTCTGCACGGAGCAAGGGCTCTGCAGATGCAGAGTGCAGCTCCCAGTCCAGGTTCCCAAAGTGAGTGTCTACCAGGTGCCCAAGGATGAGCTCAGGATTTGCCTAAGGGTTAAGCAAGGCCTGCTGGGGAGCCCAGCTGCCTAGGTTCAAATCCTGGCCTGACTTCATTAAACCATCTAATGACTCGGTTTCCTTATCTCGAAAGTGGGGCTAATAGTAAGATATTCCTCTTAGGGTCACTGAGAGGACCGAATGTGTTTACAGATGTAAACTCCTTACAGCAGAGCCTGACACATGGGTCGGTCCTCTGAGACTCTGTCATTAGCACTAACCCTCACTGGGCAACAGAGAAGTGATCCTCTCCATGTGGCAGACACGAGAACTGGTGCTCAGAGAAGGGTGGGGCCTTGCCCAGGGTCATACAGCTGGTAAGCGACACGGCTGGGGCTATTGGTCCCCAGATCATGCTCTGTCTGCCTCCTGCATGTCCTCTTTGGGACAGGTCTGAAACAGACCCCGTCATCGCTTATGTGGACTATGGCTACCTTTGCAAAGCCCCCTGATACTACCCCCCACCCTGCCCAGCTTGGCCATCAGATAAAGCTCTTACTAATTCGGGGCTTGGGTTTTATCCAAGCACTCCCTGGAAGGGACCAGTTCCTGGGCTGGGCTGGGCAATGAGGTTTCTGCAGTGGCCTTTCTGACCAAGACTGTCACCTGGCCCTTGCCTTGCAATTTCTGGAAACTTTATCTAGAGGAATCGTGTCCTCCTTTCCCTACTGCCAAATGACACACCTTGTAGAAGCTAACAGTCCATGAGGCCCTTACCCTCCCCATGAAATATGACTCCAGGGATGTCTGGGTGGCTCAGTTGGTTAAGTATCTGCCTTTGGCTCAGGTCATGTTCCCAGGGTCCTGGGATCGAGCCCTGAATCAGGCTCCTTGCTCAGCAAGGAGTCTGCTTCTCCCTCTCCCTCTGCCCCTCATGCTGGCTTGCTCTCTATCCTTAATAAGTAAGATTTTTAGGGATCCCTGGGTGGCGCAGCGGTTTGGCGCCTGCCTTTGGCCCAGGGCGCGATCCTGGAGACCCAGGATCAAATCCCACGTCGGGCTCCCGGTGCATGGAGGCTGCTTCTCCCTCTGCCTGTGTCTCTGCCTCTCTCTCTCTCTCTGTATGTGACTATCATAAATAAATAAAAATTAAAAAAAATAAGTAAGATTTTTAAAAAAAGAAAGAAAAAGAAAGATGACTCAAGTCTTGAAACCCCAGGAAGGTTCAGGGCAAAGACCTGGCTTGGGGTGGGTTTGGGGGGGGGGGTCTATGCATGTGAAAATCTGTATGTTGGGGATCTCATGGTGGTGCATTCATATACTGTGTGTTTATTTATGTCTCATTTTGTTCCCAAACCCTGAGGTGGAAACAGCATGTCCTGCCTGTCCTTTTCTAGACGTCTGCATGTAAGTTCTCCTGATGGCCACAAGGCTTTGAGCCTAGCCACGTTCTTGGCCTGTCAATGGAGGAAGGTGTCTCCCTGCCCTGCCTCCACTGGATGCTGCATCCCATACCAGTTTCCCTGAGGAAGGCCCCTTCCAGTGGAGTGAACAGCTTTCTGAGTTGTTTTCCCAAAGCAGGAAACTAGCTCAGTGACTTTACACCTTCCATTCACAGTTCTCTTCCCCCACCCTGAATAAGTAAGCCAATACTGGCGTGGGCACCAGGGACTATTTCCGTTTGTCCAGCAGGCCCCTGGTAGCAGAAGCCTGGGATAGATGCCTGCTGCTGGAAGCCTTCAGCCAGCCCAGAGACGAGAGGTGTCACAGGCAGCAATGCCCAACATGCCCCTTCAGACCCCTTCCCACATGGGAGATCTGAGGCGCAGCAGGGACATGGGGTCTGGCTGCTGGTGGGGTCAAGGCTGTGCCAGTTTCAGCCTCAGACAACATCCACATCAAGCATCTCCCCTGAGCTAAGTGATCTGAGTATCTCCCAAGAAGCCCAGGAGGCACCGTCACTCCCATTTTGCAGAGGAGGACACAGGCTCTGAGGAGAAACATGACTTGCCAGGGTCCATATATCACAGAGAACGCTGCCATTTAAACCTGCGTCCCAGACCAGCAAGGCTGTGAACACCTAAAGAAACTCCACTGACTCCATGTCCCAGGACCAGGACTGGGAGTGGGACCAGAAGGAATGTCCTACCCACACAGCCTGGCTGGTGGGGAGGACGTGGTGACAGCCTGCCACTGACGGAGCATGCACTCTGCATATGCACCAGGTACACCCCAGGCCTTGTATATACCTTGTTCCCTTTATGGCCACCCTAGGTGGGGGCTGCTATAATCCACATTGTGTAGAAGAGGATATGAAAGTTCAGACTGGTTAAGTGACAGGCCCAAAGTCGCACAGCAGGCAACAGGCAGAAATGACACTTGAAACCAAGTCTGTCTGACTCCCCTAGTCCATACTGCCTTGGAAGAGTGAATGAAAATGAATGAATGAGTGAGTGAGTGAGTGAGTGAATGAATTCTGGCCCAGAGGTTTGGCTCTGGCTGCTGTGCCCTTGCCCACACCCTGGCCCCACTTCTCTTCTCATCTTGGGATAAGCAGACTTTACCCACTCATCATTTGACAGGAAGCAGCCAGATCTCAGGCCAGAGTCACGGGGGCCTGGGAGCCACAGGGGATGAGCCACAGACAGCGTCTGGTTTCCTGACTGGTCCTCTGTCTTCTCACTCCCCACCCCCAAAGCCACACATGCTATTCTGATTCCTCAGCTTCAGGACCAGTAGGATCATGACCAGCCCCATCTTCACAGGGTGGGCCTGCGGAACTCAGATCTCCTGCCTGATAACCCAACCGCCAGCTTATAAGAGGACGGTGCCCCACCATCCTGAACACACAAATCCCCATCTGCCGCTCCCCAGCCAACGCTCTCCAGGACAAGGCCTACACGGCTGCACGACGCATTCCAAGTTCTGCCCTGCTGGCACGGGCCTGCCCTCCTGCATTTCCCGACTCTTCCACCACACCCCAGGCCCCCGAACAGAGGGGCCTCCCCTTCCCAACTGCACACCCCCTCGTGGGTCCTAGGATTGTCACAGGCAATATAGCACCCACACTTCCAGAACAGATCCTGGGTCCTGCTCAAGCTAAACACTCCTGTGAGGTCTTGGTCAAGTCCCACCTGGGGTACTCAAGACCCTTCCATCCATAAAGAAGAAACAGACCCCAAAGAGTGGGCGTGCAGGGGCAGGCAGGCAGTACCCAGGCCCCTCTTCTCCATCCGCTGCTGTCCCCACAGCAGGGTTCTTCCTGAAGTCCACAGTTTGGGCAGCAACTGCTTCCTTGGTCACCCTCTCTTCCTCCTCTGCTGGCCTTTCAAGCAGGAGCATATCTCTGCAGTCATCTCTAAACCAGCAGTGTCTTGCCCAGGGCCTGGCGGGGGTGGGGGTGGGGGGAGCTGGCTGCATTAACTGACTGGTTGGGGTAGGGGGTCGGTGGTTCCTCCCAGGCACCTGAAGCCCCAAGCAAGCAGCGTGTGCCTTCATGTGCAGGGTTTCCACAGTCCCAGCTTGGGCAGAAATCACTAAGCCATTTCAAACAGACCTCCCCTCCTACTGCAGGGCTGCCCAGAGCCTTTTTAAAATTGAGAAGCGGGCAGCCCAGGTGGCACAGCGGTTTAGCGCCGCCTTCAGCCCAGGGCATGATCCTGGAGTCCCGGGATCGAGTCCCACGTCGGGCTCTCTGCATGGAGCCTGCTTCTCCCTCTGCCTGTGTCTCTGCCTCTGTGTCTCTCATGAATAAATAAATAAAATCTTAAAAAAATAAAATAAAATAAAATAAAATTGAGAAGATTCCTAGTCACCTTTCATTTCCAACTGCTCAGATAATAAAACTCAATTTTGGAAGAAAAAAATTAAAATGTAGGAGCTGTAAACATCTCATCTTGCCGTTAAAAGAGCAATGAAGGGGCGCCTGGTGGGTTCAGTTGGTTAGGTGTCTGCCTTTGGTTCAGGTCATGATCCTGGGGTCCTCGGATCAAGCCCCCACCATCGGGCTCCCTGCTCAGCGGGGAGCCTGCTTCTCCCTCTCGCTCTGCACACAGCCCCCACACACACACTCACACACGTGTGCACTCTCTCTCAAATAAATAAAATCTCGATTAAAAAAAAAGAGCAACGAAACAATTGGTTTCTGTGCGGAAAAGCCTTTGGCTCAGGGACCCAGTGAAGTCCAGAAGGCCATGCCTCATCCCACCCACTCTGAAAAGGAAGATATATATCCAGCACTTTGCTGTGCAAGGGGTTAATGCAGCACCTCGGCTCATCCCTGCCATGACGTCTGCAACGACCCCATTTTACGGAAGGAGAAACCAAAGCACAGATAAGTGACCCACCAAGGCCCTGGCTCTAGGAGATGGCAAGCCCTGCGTCTGAACCCAGATCTAACTCTCTCCAAAGTCTGGGTTTTAATCTCATTTGCTCGGGGCAATCCTTGGAGATTGGAGCTGGAGGAGGCTGGGATCTCACTGTGCTGAGGAGCTTCAGACCCTTTAGGCAGCCCCACCATTCCAAGGACCATACCCTTCAGATAAATGAACTCATTCTCTCCTCAAGGCCTCAGCAGACTCTACTCCCCCTCCCTGGAATGAAATACCTCCAGGCAAACCTGGCTCCTTCAGAGCCCAACCCAAGGAACCTCCTCCAAGCAGTCCCCCAGGACTTCCCCAGTCAGGTATTCCCAGCTCCACAGCATTTGTCCCCATGTTGTTACCACCTGCTCACATTTTTCTCTCCCCAAGTGGAGATTTCCTTGAAGGTGGAGACCAAAGCACCCGAGCAGGTCACAAAGGGAGGGCCGGGTGAATGGCTGTTCATCCAGTGTGTAAATGCCGGAGGCCAGGAAACAGAAGCTGGGGTCCCCAGGCCAGCTCATTCCAGGGGCCCCAGGGAACAGATAGTTTCAGAGAGAAATCCCTCTACCCCCATATCCTGTCTCAGACCATGGCTGCAGCCCTGACAACCAATGATGGAAGGATGAAACCCAGTAGGGTTGCCCCTGGCCCCAGGAGAATGACCATCATCCCGGGTATAGCTATTCCTGGTGGGAGAATCTCTGCAGGAAACTTACTGCTCAACTATCAGAAACGAGCCCAGGCGCAGTCAAAATTTACCCCAGAGGAAAAAAAACCTGCTTTTTCTGCTTCCCTCATCACAAAGCCCATGCTCACTCAGTGTGAACCCGGGCGGCAACAAAGGTCACCGCAGGCTGATGGCACGGACCCACTGGCAGCTCCTGGCAGGCGATGATCAAGTGAGCAGCAGCAGTGGCAGGGGGAACAGCCAGGTCAGGTGCCCAAGAGCCCGGACCCCAGGAGTCTCTCATGCCTGCTTCCCTGCCATTTGCCAGGCACATCATCGGGGCAAAGGTGGCAGCCCCAGGCGGCAGGAAAGTGAGGGGTTCCCCACAGCCGGAGGCAGGGCAGTAGCCATTACCTTGCAAAGTGGCTCCTGAGAAGCTTGGGAGAAGGGCTGCTCAGCTCAGGGTAGAGGATGGGTGCGTGGTGCAGGGGCCTCTGGGGACCTGGGTGGCCTCTCCATGCCAGGGCGGGTGAAGGAAGAGGCGCCAGCCCTGTCTCTGTGCGGGACTTCCCCTGCCCAAGGTTCCCATCCTCAGTCAGTGCCAAAAGGAAACTCCCCCACCACAGGCTGCTTCAAAAATAGCCCCGCTGCCACCTCTGTGGTTAATGGAACTTGTCATAGCCACCAGGGAGCCCTAGGCTCACCAGACACTGGAACTGATGGCAGCAGCCACCAGCTAGGAGAAAACACAGGTGTGCCCCAAACCGGCAGGCTCAGAAAGAGGTCAGAATCCACTCTGGGGTTGCTCAGTCCTGCTCCCCCATTTTACCTCCCAGGAGACTGAGGTTGCAAGACAAGGGCCGTGAGCACACCAGTAGCCACGTCTGGCCAGGACCCAGCTTCCCTAACCTACTCCATACCCCACACTGGCTCAGGCAAAGGGGTTTGCTCTTCAGGCTCTTTATGAACCCCTCACCCCCAACCTGGAACCAGGCACAGTGACAGTAGACAACAGGATTAAACCAGCCTGGACTTTGGGAGCAACAAGGTATCTTTCATTTGTCCCTTGTACTCCATCCCCGCCTACCCCTACTGGGGTCCCTGCAAGGGCCAAGAGGTAGAAAAGTTCTTGCTGTCCCTTTAAAAGCCTCACCCTTTCTAATCTCTTCCTTTTAAGCTATTCCAAAAATATTTGTTGCCTGACAGATGAGAGGTTTGGTAGGCAGCAGCCCCGGGTTCAAGTCTTGGCCCTGCCATGTCCCAGCGGCCTGTGCCCCCACGCTATCACCCTGGGCTGCAGGACAGGACTGGCACATGAATCAGAAATACTTAGCCATTGGCCAGGCACATGACAGACACCCAAGCCATGGAGTTGCTGTTGATTGTTACTACATCCTTCTTCAGGCCCCATACTCTCCAAACGAGACCACGGGTCCAGGAACCAGGACTCAGGATATCCCTGCCTTCCCTCCTTCCATACGTCTTCCCAGCTGTCTTTGGGCAGGGCCTGGGCTGATGGCCAGTAACCATGAGATGACTCAGACAAAACCCCCCCGCCCTATAGCAACACAGAACCCCCAATACAGAAACAGATCCAGAAACCAGAAAAGAACATGGAAAGTGCCCCCAGGAAGAGGACTGCTGGATTCTCACTTTGGGCCAGGCAAGTCAGGGACAGCTTCTTACAATATGCAGAGTCTGAGACAGCCTACATGGATAGGCAGGTTTAGGAGCAGAGGGGAAAGGAACTCTGGTGGAGGACACAATGGGATCAAAGACGAGGAGGCCTGTGGACCCGTGCGTTTATGGGAGGAAGTCAGGAAGGCTCCAGGCCAGCCCCAGCCCTTGGTCTCTGAAAAGCACTCCTGTGGCCAACACCTGCCTCCTCCTCCAGAACAAGAGCCACCTCTACCCTAGGCAACCTCCCCCCGCCCCCACGTCCCATCTGCAGCTGGACCTCTAGGACTGACAGAGGCATATGGCAGCTGAGGCCCCAGAGGACACACCGAGGCAGATTCTGGCATCGTGGCTCGGCCACCTGCCAGCATACCTTCCCTGCCGGCTGGGCCCAACTGTCAGGCATATGCCAGGTGCTGGCCCCCTGGGTGGCCGCTGCTTGGCCCAAACCAGCCTTCCCCAGGCCTGCAGGGTGGACTCCCTGCACCCAGGCCCTAGTGCGTGCAGCACTCCTCAAGGACTATCCTCCATGACCCGGCTAGATAGGTGTCCTCAGCCCTGACTCACAGAGGAAGCTCCAGACTGGCTGGGTCAGGACCCCAAGCTGGGCACCTTCTCTCTAAACATTGTTTTTCTTCTGTTTCTGGTGCCCCTCTAGGGGCTAGTGTGCTCTTGCCTCTCGGGACATAGCCCAGCACCCTGGGAAAACAGATTCAGCCTGGGGGAGCCCACCCTATGGAGCCTTCCTCTTCCCCGTGGGCCTGAGGTGGCAAGACATTTCCGGAGTGTAACTAAGCTCTGCTCCACCTCCACACCCTCCACACTCACATTCATTGCTGGTCACTGCCCACCTGTCCACCTGGGACATGGATGAGAGGGCAGAGCAGTGCAGAGGGGCACAGACAGGCACACCTGCCCCTCTGTCAGCTGCAGGGCTCTCAGGGCCTCCTGAGCCACCACGCACCCCTAGCACCATCTCCACGAGGCTGAGCTCCACTTCTCCTCCCAGTCCTGCCACCTGGTGTAGAGCGACTGGCCAGCATGCAACCATGGCTTCTGGAGCCCACACCACAGCAGGCCCTGTACATTCCTGCGTTGTGTTCCCCCTGACCCTCCTGACCCCTCGCTGACCCAAGCAGGGCCTGGGAAGTGCAAGGCCTTCTGTAAATGCTGCAGGTGGTCTCTGCTCTGAGCTGTGGCATGTGGCCAGGTGGCTGGCAGCTGGGGGGCGGGGAGGGGGTGTCTCAAGGCTCCTCAGGGACTCTCACTGCTTGGTTGTCGGGAAATCACAGCCTATGTCTGGGCCTCAGTTCCCCACCTACAGCATGGTGGGGTGGCTCCACAGTCAGGGGTCCTCTTCTGTAGGAGGCTGATGGAGGACGTGCTGGTGCCCTGCAGCTGAGCTCAGGGACGTGCGCGTTCTGGGCCTGGAATTGCCAAGGGGAAACTCTGGCTTTAGGAGACTTTCAGAAACCCCCTGAACACTACCCTCCCCATTCACAACAAGCCATGGCATATGGGGGCATGTCTCAAATGCCTCCCGGCTCTCAGATAAAACCGTGGAGGTGAGGTATGTATGCATGGCAGGGGGGGGCGGGGGTTATCACACACAGAGTACCGCCTGGTGGGACTGGGTGCTGGGCCAGATCCCTTGGGAGTGTTGGCAGCTTGTGCACTCAAAGCAGCCCTACGGGGCAGACAGAGCATCCATTTGACAGCCAAGAAGACTTAGGCTCAGAGGTCATGTGACTTGTCAGAGGCATCCCAGCCGGAGAGAGGCAGACCCTCAGTGAAAATGCAGGCCTGAGTCCTCGTTCACCTGGACATCCTCTGCAGGGTCCAGACCAGGTTCCTGCCCTCAGGGAAAAAGCAGATGTGGCGGAGGGGGCACCAGAGCAAACTGCTTCTTTATGTTGCACAATCACAAAAGGGATCACTGCTTCTAACTTGAGCTTATCAAGGGGGCTTTCTGGGAGGTGGTGGCACTTGGTCCCCCTGGGACCAGATGGCCAGGTGGTACAGACGTGGAGGGGCAGACCACCACAGGCTCTGGAGTCAAAGAGCCCAGAGTTCAAATCCCATGCTGTCTGTGTGCGGCCACACGAGCTCAGGCTAGTTCCCAAGTCTCCTCTTTGTTGTTCCCTCTTCTGTAAACAGGAGGCCAGGTAGGACCCACCTCTTAACAGTGAGAACTTGCATGCAAAATACCAGCCTAGGACTATCAGGACCCACCTACACACAAGAGCTCAATAAACATGGCCATAGCTACTATTATGACTACCATTATCATCGTAAAAAGTGCTCATTGAACAGCAACTTTCTGTTCATCTCTGGCAGCCCACTCTGTAGACCAACTATTCACAATAAGGCCGGGGGATCCCTTGTCTCATGGCTGACCAGGCCCTTGGACCTGTGGATGTGGCAGGAGGCACCCAGGGCCTCTGAGGGATGCCACCTTCCAGAAGGATGGGAGAGGCTACACTGGCTCCTGTGGCATTCTCTCAGAAGCTGGGAAGTGATGGCAAAGCAGTTCACAAAGTTACCAGGATGATGATCCTGAGCCGTCCCCCTCCCCCAACTGTCTCAATAAAATAAATCTTGGCCTGCGGCTAGTGAGAGACCCTATATATTTACACGACGATCGTGCCTCGTGATCACAGGACTCATGGTTCCAGCCGGCAGCGTGTGGCAGGGATGCCGGTGGTCCTAGGAGACTCTCTATTTTCTGGCGACTTTTATTGTCCATTATATCCTGGCGTTTACAGGGCTCTGCTCCAGGCCTGGCAGGAATATTGCACACGGTGGGGCTGGCAGGCCTTAATATTCCAGTCATCATCCTGCAGGTGTATCTCTGGGTCTCATCTATCCTGCCCCAGTCTCTGTGGGATATCAGGACCCCAAGGGGTTCCAGGGGCTCCGGTGGGACAGGGCTGGGGATGTGTCCAGAGGCATATGTATCCCCACCCAAGCCATTTGCTTGGTTCCAGTCTGCTGTCCCAGGCCAGGCCACTGCTAACTCTTTGGCCTTCTTTGGGCTTGGAAAGGGGAGGGTGCAGAGGTGCACTGGAGCCACTATTGGCTCAGGAGGGCTGCTCGATACATTCTCAGGAATTCTGTGACAGTTGGTATCACATTGGCTGCTTGAAATCAAACACGGGAGGAAGATTTACACATGGAATTCGGCAAATACTCCAAGTCAGGGTTTTGGACAAGTCCCTCTCTCCACCTCTTCCCAGGGACCTGTTTGTTAAACACTTCCCAGCACACCTGGGAGGGGGTGACCTCGTGGGCCACTATGGGCCACATGAACTTCTGAGTCAGGTGTGAATCCTAGCTTCTTCAATCACCAGCCATGTGACCTTAGGTAAGTTCAAGCCTCAGTTTTATCATCTATAAAATGGGGACATGCTTAAATTCCCAGGGCCATTGTGACGGTTAGAGCATCTTATGGAAAACACCCTGTGTGGGGCTTGATATGTATCAGGTGCTTAATAAATAACTTTTGTCACCTATTCATTCAATATTTGCTTATCCCCTGGCTCTCATGGGCCAGAGCCTCCACTGTCTGAGAGAAAGGAACACACAAATGCCCCAGGAGATGACAAATGTTAAATTCTTCCCATCTGGACAGTTCTTGAGTGTCTACAGAGGATTTATGCCTATACCACCTTGTGAAGCCACATGACAACCTGCAGAGGTGGGCAGAGAAGCACTTTTGAGATGGGAGCTGAGGGGTGGGAACTGCCCAAGGCCCCTGTCTGGGGGTAGCAAGGTAGGGCTCAGCCCTGAATCCCCTACCTTCTGCTCTAGGTCCAGCAAGGCACCCATCTCTGAGATCCCAGGCCCAGCCAGGCTGGGCCCCTGCTGGCACCAGGGCTGACCTCAGAGCGAGCCCAAACACAGAGAAGGAGGAATAGGGGGTGAGGCAACACCCCCCCCAACCCCCGGTCTAGCAACCTGGCTGCGAGTCTTGGCTCCATGGCCACCTTGCCCCAGGCCCAGGCCTGCTGGGCCCCAGGCTGCCCATCAAAAGTCTGGGAGAGCTGCAGTCAGGATGCTGTTGGACCCCATGGGCCAGCATCTGTCTCCAGGCTTCCTGGCTTGGCCAAGTATTCCTCTTGTGGGAATACTTGTGGAGGCCCCAATCCAGCTATACTGAGCTTGCTATCTTACCCTGCTGGGCAGGGCTCATCCATCCATTTCACAGATGAGGAAAACGGAGTTCAGAGGGCTGACCCTAGGCTGGCAGCAGGCAGGGCTTGTGATCAGGAGATCAGAGATCAGGAAGCCACCGAGTCCCCGAGTTCTGACACCCTAGAGGCCCGCAGATGTGATGCTCCTGGACACCCTGGGCTCAATCCCGAGGGGCTGAGGAGTATTCTGCTGAAACAGGAGAGTGAGAATAATGCAAGCCACTCTGATGATTCAAGTAACCTTTGAAAGTAGGAGGTGGGCGGAAGTGGGTGGCATTTCTGGCAGGTTTCACCTCACTTCCTAGAAGGATGCGTCACCAGCTTTTGCTTAGTCAGTGCTCACATGACTGTCAACACTGTGGCACTGGGGTGGCACCTCCCAGCTCACTTGTCCTCGGAGCCATCACAGGCTGGCAGGTGGGGGCTGTCCACCTGTCAAAAGAGGAAACCTTTTCATTTCACAGATGGAGAAACTGTGGCCCGGGAGTGGGGAGAGCTTGGTTCGGGGACACCCAGTAGAGATCTAAGTCTTCGTACTCCTTTACCCAAAGCTTACTTCTTCTATTTGAGGAGACAGGAAAGGAGGAACCCTCTGGAGCTTTAAAAGAAAAAAAGGGAGAAAAAAGAACTTGCAGCCAAACAGAATTGCAGCAGCGAGGCCCCAGCCAGCCCAAAGAAGTTTCCGAAATTCTGTGCAGTCTGAATTTTTGCGGGCTGAAGGGTCACGCGATTTCCTCTGCAAAAGGCAGACTTTTTGAAAAAGTCTGAGGGTGAAGGGGGAGGAGGGACATGTCCATGAGACCAGAAGTCATGAGCTTCAGCCTGGCTGCCCGAGTGACTTGCTGGGTGACCACAGACAGGTCCCTTCCCTCTCTGGGCTTCGGTTTACCCGTGTTTATTTACTACATGTCAAGCCTTGTTCTAATGCACTTAGGTGATGTCAGTCTCCTCATCCCTCACATTACATTATCATCTCTACATACAGAACGGGGAAACCGAGGCATGCAAAGGTCAGGCCCGCTGCGCTGGAGGAAGGGCTGGGACCTCGAGCGAGGTGGTGCAGCTCCAGAGCCCACATTCTCAACCATAAGGCCCTCTAGCCTGCTGCAAGCTGATCTCCAGCGCCCATCCTACTGTCAGAGGCTTTGCATCTGGGGCTTGGATGCCAACAGGCCTGTTTCTGAAGACTCTGGAAGCCACTCTAAGCTGCTGGCTTTTCTGTGACTTCTGTTGGCTGAGCAGCCTTGATAGCCACAGCCTAGGCCCTCGGGAGGCTCCCAGGTCACTGCAGCCAATGACCCACCTCTTTGAGCACCGGGAGTCGGAGCAGGAATGGACGGCCCCGCTCTGAGGTCCATTTTGGAGTTTTACACACAGGTTGGCCTCTGGGACCGCGGGAGAGAGACTGCCATTCAGGCGTCCAAGAAAGAGGGAAAAACCATCTATTCATAGCCAGACAGAGCCCGCTCTGTGGAAATGGTGCTACTGACACGAAAAGTAGCCCAGCTGTGGAAGAGATTCCCGAAAAGCCTGACCTGGGAAGGCTCAAAGGCTTGGGTGGTCACCAAGCTTATAAAATAGGCCTGGATGCTCAACCATGAAATTCCTGAGGGAATAAGGTTCTGACCCAAAACCTGTCTTCCAAAACAAAATTCTTCAGACAACATTTTTTGGCTTAAGCAAGTAGACTGCTGATCTGTTTTGCCCCAATCTCTCTAGAGTAAGGAATACTCATGCCAAGAAGAACAGCTATGATATCCTGTGCTCCCGCCCCAGGCCACACACTGTGCCACAGATCTGGGCACACTTGTTCATTCCCACGAGGAATTATTACCTCCATTTTGCAGATCAGGAGACTGAGGTTCAGAGAGGCACAAGTCTGCAGAGCTGGGAGAAACAGGTAGAGGTGTGAATTCCGGCACCAGCCTGGAACATAGGAAGCGGGGACTGGCCCCAGGAGAACCCGTTACATGTATCCTCAGGAGAAGCCCTGGCCAGACATAGAAGTACAGAGAGAGTCATGTGCAGCAAGTGCACACATTCCTCCCTCCACAAGCCAGAGGAGGACTCCTGTAGACAGACAGGTGGGAGAAAGCTGGCCCAGCTGCAGCTAAAATAACTCCATCAGGGCTGCCTCAGGCCTGTCTTTTCAAAGACACCGGAATCCCTTAACTGAGAACGCGGTGCTGAGCATCCAGAAAATTCCCCATGCTCTGTGCATACTGTTGCATCAGTGGCCATCTTGCACACATGCGCAGTTGCTGGAGAAGGAGAAACTCTCAATCCACTCATTTAAGAGTGCATGTCTCACCAGAAACTTCAGAAAGGCCCCCAAAGAACCCACTAGCCCACATCCTAAATCTCAAAGACAGGAAACTGAGGACTAGAGCAGGGAAGCGATGTGTCCAAGGATATTCAATTGTTTGTTGACTCAATCTTCAAACACACACTAGGACTAGCCTCTGTCCTCAATGGAGCTCCTCGTTCAGAGACAGGAGTCTCAAACCAGCACCTACAACCCAGCTGTTTTTACACCCGGGGTGTGGAAACACAGGAAAAGGGATGTGCAGTCTGTCTGTCCTGTCTCAGAACAGGAAGCTGCCCTGAACAGGGGAGCAGGGGGAGGGCACGCCAGGCAGGGGGTACAGCAGGTGCAGAGTCCTGAAGACCGGCAAGCCCGGCATCAGTTGTAGGACAGAGGCCCAAACAACTGCAGTGGCCTCAGGTCTGCAGCAGAGAGGGAGGGTCAGCAGCACCGATGAGGGGTCATAAGCATCTGCACACAGGGCTGGTAAGCGCTGCAAAGCCAGACTCCCCCTCCAGTGCTCTTCTGCGTGCCACCCTGCCTCCCACAGTGCCAAGCCCAGATATAATGTTACTGAATGCATCACGGGAGGAATCAAAGACCCAGACATGGTTCAGCAGCACCTTTCTTCTGCTGATGCTACCTGCACCATACCTGACCTCCCATGTCTGCCCTGGTCAGCTCAGGTAACTGTGCCCACACACAAGGAAGGAAGCAAATGCCTACAGAACCTCCCTCTCAAGGGACTACACTGGGACCATGTCTCAAGAGTTCCATGAAGTTTATATTCCAGGCTCCAAGACACTCTCTCTTATCTGGCTTGTATTTATTGAACACCTACTGTGCAACAGGCTCCATACTAGGTACCTGAAGGACTTCACAGATGGGTGTTACAACCTCAAAGCCACGCAGCCATCCCCTCATCTTTCGGGGCTGGAATCATTACTCTGATTTCACAGGAGGGGAGCCACGGAGCTCAGAGAGGCCTTGGACTTGCTTGAGCAAGATCCCTGGCTAGGAGGTATCAGGGCTGGGATACTAACCCAGAAATGTCTGACCACAGAGCCTTTTTGCCAAAACAGATAAGGGTCCCTGGAGGAAGAGAAGAGCCTAGATCCTTCCTTCCTGCCACACAGGCAGGCAGCCCTTAAGCCACAGAGCAGGCGAGGCCGAACTGGCAGAACTGCCCAGAATGGCGGGCCCTGTCATTACTGGAAGGGGCCACACTCCAGGCCAAAGGAGCACAGCCAGGGCTGGGGACTTGTGCAGAGCACTGAGGGTCTTGGGCCTCTGAGGGTCCTTGCCAGTGCCACCAAAAGACTAAATGCTGATGGACTATCTTTCAAGAAGCTCCAATGAGCTGATCCACTCATCTTTGGCACCTGCATTAAAGGATATACACAAGTCTAGGATACAGAACACAGACTCTGGAGTCAGAGTGGAGGGTGGCTAGGTCCCCAACCCTGAGTCCAGTCACGACCTGGCCCTGGCTGTGGTGACAGCTCTCCCTCCCTGGACCTGGGTCCTTGTGTGCATCTGTCTCCTCTGGTAGGGATGTCAGCAGGGACCTTGGGGCTGCCTGGGCCCTGCAATCACAGGGAGCCACAGCAGTCCCCCTTGGAACCCTGTTTCAACTCAAATAGCTGCAGACACTCCAAAGCACTAACACTTGGCCATGCCCAATGTGGATAACCCTTCCTCCTCCCCGCTCAGGTCCCTGTACCAGGGTCCCCACCAAACTCATGTCTACCTGGACCCTGGGAATGTGGCCTTATCTGGGAATAGGCTGTTTGTAGATGTAATCAAGTGAAGATGAGATCACATGGGATCAGTGGGACCTCAGTCCAATAACTGGTGTCTAAGACACAGCCAGAAGGCCATGTGACGCCAGAGGCAGAGTGGAGTCCTGCGTCTACCCACCAAGGGACACCAAGCCTTGCTGGGAACCAGCAGAAGTGAGGAGAGACATGTAGCACACCCTCCCCTTGGAGCCTCCAGAAGGAACCGATCCTGCCCACACCTTGATTTTATGCTTCTGGCCCCAGGACTGTGAGACAGTGAACCGATGTCACGATAAGCCACTGGGTCTGTGGTGACCTGTTATTGTGGCTCTAGGAAATGAAAACACTCCCACCCCACCCGAGCTTGGCCAGAGAACACATGCAGCCATCTTCCCAGGTTCCCCAGGCTCTGCAGACTTCATCGAAGGCTCCAGGCTCAATTTGTGTTTCTCAGGCTGCAGAGGAAGTAAACCAATGCTTTCCAGGTCTGGGGATTTCACAGGCCTATAACGTTTCTCTTAAATTCTGAAGATGGATATAAAGCTGCCAACTTTTTCTGGCATCCACAGTAAAATTTCCATCTATAATCCCCATCCCGCATAAAAGAGGACACCTGACATAAGAAAGTAGCTGACACCAGGCCCGCCTTTCAATTTTCTCATTTCTTTTATTTTTTTTCTTTTCTTTTTTAAAGATTTTATTTATTTATTAATGACAGAGAGAGAGAGAGAGAGAGAGAGGCAGAGGGAGAAGCAGGCTCCATGCAGGGAGCCCTATGGGGGACTCGATCCCGGGACTCCAGGATCACACCCCGGGCTGAAGGTGGCGCTAAACCCCTGGGCCACCGGGGCTGCCCCAATTTTCTCATTTCTTGATGGACAGGTGAGAATCTCACTTAGCCCTGGGCCTGGCCTGGATCTGGCATTCAGGAACCAGCAAACTCCAGCCACGGTGCCCTGCCAGGTTTTTTTTTTCCCCAGTCCTGGCTGAGGAGACGTGAGGCTGGCCTCCCCCACTCTCCTATGTGTATGAAAAAGGTTCTCTCCCTCTCAGAAATTTGCCCAGGATATTCTAGTTAAACTCTAGGTACTTCCAGCTAATCCCCTCTGAGAAGTGGCTGATCTCCCCGCCCCAGGGAAGATGCGTTCCAGGCCAGCCAGTGAGGGTCACCGGGAAGGGAAAACACAAAGGAAAAGCAGGGGAAGGAGAGAGAAGCACAGCCCCACTCTTGAAAAGGAAACCAAATCGTGAAATTGCTCAATGTAAGACATCATGGGCTGGGTGACTCCAGCGCTCTTCAAGGACACCTTGTAAACCCACACCCAGCCTCACAGGGAACGGCCCGGTGCCAGGCGCCCCAGAGGAGCTTGTGAAACATCTGGCCCTGGCAGCCTGATGACCCATCGGAAGCGGGTCGTGCCGCACTCCGTGAACATCGCACCCACGTCTGCCACGTGGTAAAGCAGTGAGGTGTGCCAGAAGGGCCATCCAGGGGAGAAAACTCTGCCGGAGTGCGAGGTGTGCTTCTTTTCCAGTAACTCAAGCGTGCAAATCCCCCTCCAGAGAATGCCCCAGACCCTGGGGAAACTTGCCGGAGAGCTCAGGGTAGTGGCCATGCTGGAGTGTCCTCACTGGGACAGTCTCGGGCACAGGGCAGCTAACCTCAGGCGATAAGGTCTGACGCTGTCGCTTTCTGGGCTGGAGTCCATCTCTCCCGCCCTCCCCTTCTGTACGCCTGGGCCAGGGGCAGGGTGGGCCCCAGTTCTCAGGAAGCCAGGAAACACACTCTTTTCTGGGCGAAAGGCCCAGATTCCTTGAGCAGTCACAGGACATGCTTTTTCAGAGCTGTTCCAAAGCCACAGGCGCAGACTGGAAGTTTCTTTGGGCGGTGTGAACCTGCGGGGACAATGTGGGGACCGGCCGAGAGCTAGTGGGTGAGCGAGGCCCCAGGCGGCACCGCACAAGCCAGGGCCCTACCTGTCATCGTCGTGTGGCTCTGCGGGCCTCCGTTTCCTTTTCACCCCATCGTCATTCATCGAACATTCCCTCAGAGGCTCACAAAGCCAAGCGCTGTCTGAGGCACAAGGCAGAGGAGGTCCTATCCCGTCCCCCTGGAGGTGTCAGGCAGTAGAGAGAGAGATACAGACGTGGGGCGGCAGTAAGTGCCAGGAGGGAAATGTAGCAGAGGAGGCGGCCAGGCGTGCAGGTAAGGAGGCCTGGCTTCCCACGGTCACCAGACAGTTCATTCAGACCGTGCAGCAAACTGCTCGGCACATTCTCGGCACCTGGGGAGGCTGGGTCTTCCTGACGCCCACACTGCACAGGTGGAGCCACTGAAGCCAGAGGTGGACTGGGGTGGCCTCATGGGGACTGAGTGGGTTTGGGGCCTGATCTGGCCTCACATTTCCTGGGGAGCCAAGAGGCTGCCCCCCGACCCTGCCCAGCCCTGGCAGGCCCCATGCTTTCTCAGAGTGGAGTGGCTCTGCTTCCAACATGATGCCCATGATAATGGGTCACAGCCACCTGCTCCCCAGGCAGCAGGTAACTGTCCTTCCTGAATTGGAATCTGGGCTCCTTCACTTTACTTGCTGGGAAACCCTGGCCAAAGTGCCTAGGGTGTGCCTGGCACACCGGGTGCACACCTGTCTCATCTCCACCCAGCACTGAGAGGAGGAGGGGCTTTGGAGGAGGGGCCGGCCCTGATGTGGGAGCCGAAGTGCAGATCTGGTCTGGACAGGCCATGTCCAGCCCTGGGGGATCTTAGTGACTAGAAGGAAAGGCCAGGCAGACGGACCAGTGCTCTAATGGGAGTGGAAGGTCACACACATGTGCAGACCAGCCCTGAGGCTTCTCTGCTGGGTGTCTTGGCCACAGTCCTCACTTCTCTGAATCTCAATCTCCCCAGTTGAAATAGAGGTTCTGGTGATGATAAAAACGAGACCCCAGATACATGAAGTCACCCAGCCAGTATGGGACACATTTATCTCCTTATCTACATCTGTCCATTTAACATAAAAATATTCAGGCTGCATCCCCAGCAGGTGCTACGGCCTTAATGGCAGGCAAAACCCCATCTGCTTTAGAACCACTGGGGCTCTACGGGAGGGTGCACAGAAGTTCCTGGGCTAGCCTGGGCTCACCCTCCCAAGAATCTTGCCTCTGTGGAAAACTTCACCCGGACAGATCCTGGGAACAGCCAGCGTATCCGCGGGGCACATCTATGACGCCACACTGCTGCATGCCCAACCTGAGGCTGTGAGCCCCCCTCACTGCGTGGCTAACACCAGCTGCCAGAGAGGCCGACTCCCGCGGGTGGGGAAAGCTCTGACCCCCCACCCCCACCCCGCATACACAATGTGCCACAGACATACGTTAGAACTCAGAGCCAGTCATTTTCACAGCTTTGCTTCTGACTTCACCAGATCAATCCATCCATCCATCAATCAGTCAATCAAGGGAGAATCAAAACTCAATCACGGTGACAACACAATTCAATCCCTGGGAAGTGTATCAGAACCAAGGCTCCTGCAGATAAGTGAGATGGCCTGGAAATGGGGAAATGAATGTATTCCGGCAACAGACACCTTGAAGAGGCCCGGCGTCAGCGCTCCCATTAACTCTGACTTCTTTCATCCCCAGGAATCAAAACAGCTTCTCTGACAGGGAGGAAAGAAATGACAAACAGAAATCGGATCTAGGGGAAATAACACATCCATGGCACCTTTCCCCCCTTCCCAAAGCAGCCTGCAAGCTTTACATATTTTATCATTTATTCTCACATTGTCCCCAGCAAGTCTTAGGCGTTGGCCTTGCTTTTCACAAGAAAGCTGTGAGGGAGGCTGGGGTTTAGAGGTGAGGAGCCTCCCGCCAGACAGCCAGCAGGAAGGGCTGGGGTGGGGTGGGGGTGGTTGGGGGGTGGGGCATGGAGCCAAAGGCCGTTCCTGGTGGAACTGTGGCCTCAGACAGCTGAACCGCTCGGAGACAGTTTGTTGTCCACACTGGCGCCTCCCCAGCAGCCTCCCAGGCTTACCACCACCTCATCAAACCATTATCCACACATGCCACCAGAAACACGGCCCCTCCTGTATCAGCCTTTAAAGCTTCCAGATAGGGATCCCTGGGTGGTGCAGCGGTTTGGCGCCTGCCTTCGGCCTAGGGCACGATCCTGGAGACCCGGGATCGAATCCCACATCGGGCTCCCAGTGCATGGAGCCTGCTTCTCCCTCTGCCTGTGTCTCTGCCTCTCTCTCTCTCTCTCTCTGTGACTATCATGAATAAATAAAAATTAAAAAAAAAAATAAAGCTTCCAGATAAAGTCATCACTCCAGAGCTCAGTATCCAAGGCCTCCTTACCTGTCTGACCCCAATCTCAGGTAACACCTGTCATTGACCACATCGGCTCCAGAGAGCCTCTTCTGGTTTCCTGCAACCCCTGCTTCACACCTCCCAGTGCTCCCACCAGCATGCCCTCTCCACCTGGCTATCCCCTGCGGATCCTTATAGGTACCAGAGCAGCAGCTGGTACAGGGAGATGGATCTGGGTTCAAATCGTTGCTGTGTGACCTTAAACAAGTCACTTTACTTCTCTGAGCCTGGGACTCACTTATAAAATGCAGCTGTTTAAAGGTGAACACTAGCTGATGCTCACATATGTAAACCCCTGGTGGATGCTCAGATGAAAAAAGGAGTCATAGCAATAAGAGGGGGAGCTGTTTTTAAAAGGATAGTGGATAGTTCCATACAAAGAATAACACCCTGTTAAGAGAATTGGCGTTGGCTGGGCATGGGGTGGAGGTTTAGACTCAGGACTTCCCCTCTGAACACGCCCCAGTGACACACAGGCCCCCTACCTGCCCTGAGTCACTGGAGAGTCAGGGGATGCTTCCATATGGGACAGGAAGTAATTGTTGCTTTTTGATTCCTCTTGCTTTCCCTTCAGCTTTCCCTCCCACTGTTACACTGACCCTATGGCCTCTGTGGGCCTTGACCTCACCCCTAAAGCCAGGTATCAAGAGCCAACCAAGGAGACTCAAAGGGCATAGAGCTCATGGTCTCTCCCTCACCAATGAGGGGAGAGAGAGACTGGGCTCACCCCAAGCCACCCCCAGCTGCCCCTCAGGAAATCACTCCCGAAGTCCTGAAGCAGTTCAAGCCAAGGCAAAAACACTCTTTCTAACCTGCAGCCCCACCTTCTTTGCTCCCTGACAGAGGGGTCTCCAGGTAGGATCCCAGATTGACAACCCCAGGCCCCATCACTTGTGTGGTCCACCCTCCCCTGAAAGGCATCAGGCACTTGCCTGGGAATGTGAGCGGGAAGCAGGGCTGGACCTGCCCCGACGCCCCTCTCCTCCTGGGCCCGGGCTCTTAAGACCCCAGGAACCATCCATTTGTGAGAGTTTGGTTTTTCTTTTTCTTTCCTTTCCCCTCTAAGCAAAACTTCATGGCAGCTGCTCCTGCCTTGGTCCCCAAGGCCGTTCCAAAGGGCCCATCTCATCCTTGCAGAAGTAATGGCAGTAATTCTGTTAATGGGGAGCAAGATGGATGGTATGAGGTGCCCAGAGTGCAGGAGGCAAGCCGAATCGGGCCGCCCCCGGAGGGAAGGGAAGTGTTGCCGGAACACACCCTCCTTTGGGGCCTTATTAGGTCTTGAAAGAGCTGCCGCACGCGCTAAGACCTGCTTTTGCCAGCAGAAGCCTCATTTTACAAATATACAACAACAACAAAAAACCCGTAAATGGGAAGAAAACCCTGAAGATTAGGCTCCCCTGCCACTGCGAGGCGGCGTGCCCGCTCAGAGCTGAAGTCTTTAGCCTCCTCGACTCTGGGTTTAAATAAATAGGTCTGATCGCCAGCTCACCGTTTTGTGAACATGCACCACAGCATTTCCTGGCTGTTTAAGGACTGTCTGCTAATGGTGGGGATAGGCCAGCTCTGGAATCATCTTCTTTTAAACGGCTTGCCTGTCCACCGCCTCCTGCCCCACGCCAAGGAACCCTCTCGCCCTGGTGTCAGTCCGGTGAGGAGCCCTTGACACAGCTGCCTGCCCCAGGCCCAACCCACAGGTCCTCCCTGCCTGCTAGTTTCTCCGGTCTTCTACCCTGACAGTCAGTGGCATCTCAAAAGCAATTCTGCTGTGGAAAGGCAGCCATTTCCTAAATCGTGCAAAAGGCCCATCCTCTTTCCAATTCGGAATCAAGCCCACTGAATTGTTCTCTGGGCTTCAATTAGTCCAAGTACAAAATGAGGGTGAAGCTGGCATGAGACAGCTCTGGTTGGTGACAGGCAGAGCAAGTGGCGTCAGATTATACAGGGCTGTGTAACCTTGCGATCTGCGGAACCTCTCTGGGCCTCTACCTCCCCATCCCTAATATGGAGCTAACCCTACCCCCCACCCCACCCCCGCCCCGGAGGAAAGAGTAAATGCCATCACTTCTCAGGCCAATCGGAGCATTCTTCTCAGCCACACCCTCCCACAGTACCCAGCACCACCCAGACACATAGTAAGTAGGTGCTTACTGAGCATCTGTTTCTTTGAGCAGAACACATGGCTTCTTTTGATGCCTGGAAAAACAGAAACATCCATCCACACTAAAACAGAACGGTTTAGGATGTGCGCTCTGGGAGCCCAAGGCCTGGGTTCAAATCCTGACTCAGCCACAGATCTCCTGTGTGCCCTTGGGCAACTGACTCATCTTCACTCAGTCTCCCTTTCCTTGTCTGTAAAATGGGACTAAAGAACCTACCTCACAGGGTCACCAAGAGGAGTCTGTGCAAGAACACCTGGCCAGGACTTGCCCCAGTTGGCCCCTGTAACAGCAGCCCTGAGAACGAGCCATCCAAAGTCCTGGGAGAACCGGAGTGAAAATTCCCACATTTCAGCTGGGAAAACCACTTTCTCAAAGACATCTGAGGCAGAGCAAGCCCCATGAGGCCACCCCAGCCCCCTGGGCAGGGTACGGGCCTGGGATCTAGAACCACAGGCAGAATGTGAAATCTCGGGAGGCCACGGGGATATCACCCCAGGAGGGACCCCCACACCACAACTACCCTGCGTCTGTTTCCAACACTTGGACCAGTAACACTGGGCATTCTTTACTCCTCTCTGGTTTATGACGGCTCTCCCCTACTAGAATGTCAGCTCTTGTTCATGATGCCTCTTAGAACAGTGCCTGGCTCTGTTGGATCAATGAATGAACAAACAAAGCACGGAAGTGAAGAATCTCAGAGCGCAGCTCAGGGACGAGGGACTGCTAATGCTGTCCCAGAGTGTGAGGAGCTCCTGAGCGTCCCAAGTGCCACCACGCTGCAGGCCTCACCCCACAGCATGTCGTTAATTGGTATAATAACGGCCACCTACTGCTGAATGGCTGCTGTATGTGTGCTTACTTCACTGGATCAGACAAACTCCCCCGGAGACGGGAACTGAGATTTCCCCCTCACTTTCAAGTGAGAAAACTGTGGTGGGAAGCAACAAGCCAAGGAGAGTGAGGAGCAGAAGGCAGAGGCGGGCTGGCTTGCAGGGTGTTGAGGTTAACCCACCAGCTCCCTCCTCCATCTCTCAGCCTGAGACCAGCCACCCGGCTGGCTGGTCACAGAGGGGAAATGCTGGAGCTAGAGCCTCAGGACCTGCTCCCTGCCAGGAAGGATGTTTGCTCCAGGCAGGAGCTGACAGGCCACAGCAGCTAAGGTCTGGCTCCTCTTCTGTTCCCATGCACATGCAACAGAGAGTGGAGGCAGAAGGAAGACTCAGCCAGGCCTGGGTTCAAATCTTAGTTTCCAAACCAGGTGGTTTATGGCTTTGGACTGGTGGCTTTAATCTCTGGACCTCAGTTATTCTCATCTGGAAAATGAGGCCGGTCCAAAGTTGTGGGGACTGACTAAGGCAACACAGATAAAGAAAGCACTTGACCACATCACTGGCACACACTAGGTACTAAATAATAAGTACTAGTTAACTTTCCTGAGCCTCCCTCATTCACATTTTCGAGAGCAGCCAGATGTCTGCATCCTGTGGTTGCCAGGTCCCTCAGCTTCAGGGCTAGGAACAGCGTGGGAAGCTGGTGGAATCCGAGCTCCCCGCCCTCTCTGATCCCTATGGCACCACCTGCTTGGCGTTCTTCCTGAGTGGGTGGGTCAGCAACCTCGTCATTTGATTTCTGACCCTTGTCACTCAAGGACAAGAAGTGAGGGGATGGGTTTGTCGATGCACTAACATCTGGCAACTACATGAGGAACTTAATTGAGGGGCGGGGGGCATTTTCAAGGAGACTCCCATCCACAGTATATACTTGATACGAGAGGCTCAGGGTGAGGAGGGAGAGCAGCTGGCCAACTGACCGCATTCACATCCCAGGCCAGTGGTCTATAGATCGCACTTCACAGTGGAACTTCTCCCCTAAATAAGATCTGGGCCTACACCTATGCGGGGCCCAATACAGGCACCCTGCTCTCTGAAATGTGTGTGTTAGTGGGAGGAAGCCACAGCCCCTGCCATCAGGACCAGCTTCACATACATGTGACCAGTGCCGTTTCGTCCCGTCCTGCGCTCTGAAGGGAGCCTCATGCTTGCAGCTTCATGCTCTGTGTCCACTACTTAAAGTCTTCGTTTTATCTTTGAATTTGTGCTTTTTAAGTGAAGTCCGGTGGGACAGTGGTGCATGTGCTGGGGGCTGGGAGCCTGAGCTCACAAGTGGTCCTGCTCCCGGCCCCCTGCCCCAGTAATCTCAGCCACTTTCCACCCTTGGCAGGGACTGGGTGCAGTCCTGGGGCCAGGCACACCACAGGGTAACTGTGAGGGTCTGTACTCGCCCCGAGTGTCCCTGTGCCCAAGGAAGCATGGCGTTGGAGAGAGTTCATAAAAGCCACCATGAAAGAGATGGTGAAAGAAAAAGCTTTTTTCCTGATTTTTAAGCAAGGAGACCTGCATTTTCACTTGGTGTGGGGCCCCACAAATTATGTAGCCAGCCCTGACTTCCATTTATATGACCTTCTGACCTCCATCCCTGGGCAGCCTGGAGGCTCGTGGGGACATCCCTAGGCCTCCACAGAACTAGAAGGCACCAAGCGTTCTGAGACGATCACTGGCTGAAAAGCTTCTCAGACCTCAGCCTCCCTTCAGCCTGGTCCATGGAGCTTCTTTTTTGAACCCCTACAGTTAGTAACTTATTTCTGTCTTGCGGACCAGGCTCCGTTTCCAGTGCTGGATATGTGACGATCAGCAGGACACTGAGCAATCACAAAACAGGCAGGACTCATGGTGACACGGCTCGGTCGAGGGAGGCCGGTCCAGCAGAGCCTCCTGGAAGGCATGGAAGGAATGGCTGGTACATGCAGACTGCCTCCCGGAGGGAGGGAGTGGGCTCTGGGAGGGGGCAGGAGCCCCTTATCTGTAAGGTGGAGACATGGGGGCTTACCTCACAGGGCTGTCAGAGACTGGGGGGCTACTGTGTCTATAGGGTGGCACTGTGGGGAGAGGGGAAGGCACACGCAGAGGCTGGGGCCTTGGGCACTAACTCAGGAGGGTCTGTGGACAGCTCCCTGAACAACCACAAAACTAGCAGTGAAGAGAGTGGCCAAGGGGTGGAACTGCCACCTCCAGAGCCTCCCACCACATGACAGGCATGTGGGGTGGTGGCTCTGCTGGCAGCGTGCAATCGCCCCTCCTGGGTTAGATATTTGTTCCTGTGATTTCTATTCCTCCCTGACATTTCACAGACATCGCCTTTCTTTCTGTGATTTAGGAAGTCCAGTTAGTACCTGGTGGCGGTGGCAGCTTTTCTGATACGACTGGTCACGGATAGAGCAGAACACACGGTGAAGACAGGCTCAGACTGCAGCCGACCCAGGTTTGATCCTGGGCTACTCCAGCTGTGGAGCCTAGGGCAGACCTGCCCTGCCCTGGGCCTAAGGGTCCCCTCTGTAACTGTTAAGAGTAGCATCCTTGAAGGGTCGCTGTGAGGATTAGATGAAATAACAATGAGGAAGAGCGCAGCTCACAGCAAGTGCTCAATAAATGTCTGCCATTGCTATTGTCATGAAACCCCAAAACATCACATCCAAAACCTGGGCATCACGTGGCACTTCCCAAGATCGCATGGATCTGCTCCCTCCTTTCTAGCACCTGCCTCGACTCTGCTCCAATACTACTCTCTCCCCTCATTGTCATGGTGCATCAGTCCATAAATATTTAAGCAACATGTCATCAGATTATTATAACATATGATCTATGTTATAAGATAGCACTGATGTGCTGCTGTTATGCACATTTGGGCTTCGTTTTCAGAATATCAAGACATAAAATATTTATGTATTTAACCAACCACGAGATCTCACATTCTGTCTCAAAATGCTGGGTGGCGGTAAGATGCGGAGCTGAGACGCAACGTGTGAAGGGGATGCCTTGTTTTCACATAGGTTCCTAGGGCATCTGGATTGTTTCTGGTTCATTCCAGGGCCTGCGAACGGTGGCTGGCTGGGTTTGCCACAGAAAGCAGAGGGCTGGGACCAAAAGACACCATCAAAATGCCGTGAGAGTTCTAGCCACAAGGCACCATGTCATTTTCATCTGGCATCTCCACGGGTCTGCGCATAGTAGGTACTCAGACAACATCCACAGGGAAATGAATTCACCTGAGGCCCATAGCACAACCTGATGGGCTGGCACCCAGTGGGGATTCAGTAATATTTGCTCTTCTGTTTCATTCTATCCCCAGTGTCCAGCACCAGTCTAGGCACAGAGTAGGGCCCAGCAAATGTTGCCAATGAACAGCAATGGAAGGTATAAACGCATAACCAGATAAATCACTTAATTAGCTAATAAATTAATGAGGGATAATGACTCCCTGTCTGCTGGTCCGGATTACACAGTGTGAGACCTTCCTCCTGAGAAATAAAGGCTCTCCAGTAACCCGTAGTGGATAAGCAAAGGGGTTTTTCTGGGTAATTAAATACCTCGATTACTAACATTAGCACATCACAGTGACCATATGTCCCAGAATTTTCAGCACTGTGCAATTTCAAAGATGCCGCCCCATAAGCCATTCGAGCATCCTGGAACTTCTAACGTACTAGCAACCAAACTGCATCTTCCAAACAGCCTCTCTTGTCCCCAAATGTCACTAAAATGCTTTTACAGACCACTTCCCTTTTGAGAGTTTGGAAATTACAGACATCACGTGCCCACCTATTAATGGGTGATACCTGAAGGCCTGGAATGTCATTAAAGCCTGTGCAGGGATCCCTGGGTGGTGCAGCGGTTTGGCGCCTGCCTTTGGCCCAGGGCGCGATCCTGGAGACCCGGGATCGAATCCCACGTCGGGCTCCCGGTGCATGGAGCCTGCTTCTCCCTCTGCCTGTGTCTCTGCCTCTCTCTCTCTCTGTATGACTATCATAAAAAAAAAAAAAGGCCTGTGCAAACAAAAATTGTTAGCTCGGAGTAAAAGTATTTTCTTTGCGTAGTTCCCAAATGCTGTGCTGTCACCATCAAGAGTGGGCAGCCCTCATCTTTGTCCCCAGCCTCTGCACAGGCAAAAATCCAGTCCTCATTTCCTCTTGGGTTAGCTGGGACGGCTGGCATTTAAAACAAACACAAAAGTCCGCTAAAATTCCTGGGGGAGATGAACAAAGGAAATGCGCATACACTGACCCAGGTTTACCAAGCCCACACTTGAGATCCTGGTGTGGCTGGACTTGGCAGGACCCACCAAGCGTATGGGTGGGCTCCCTGTCCATCTGCCAGGGAGTCTGCAGTGGTCCTGGCATCTGGGCACCCACCCTGGTAAGCCCATCAAGGCCACATCAGCTAGGGAATCACTTCTTTAAACCACAACTCCCCATTTTCTGGGCTGAGTGAACTCTGGGGTCCTGCTTATTTGCTGCATAGCAATGTCTGTGCCCAGAGGTCTCTTGGGAGAATTAAACACTTCTCTTTCCCTAAGCAACCCTCAAAAGATACACCTTCCTTACAAAAAAAAAAAAAAAAAAAGTATACTTGATAGAAAATGTACCTTTAAGACACACACCCACCTGTTCCAACCCAAAACCACTCCTATACAGACATCAGGAGCCACCTCTGCAGGAAAGGAGCAAAGGAAAAGACTCTGATTACTCTGGAAGGTACAAGCCTTACTATAAGTGTAGGCTCCTCCCTTGGAATAATTTGAGCCTTTACCTAAAAAATCTTCTCTGGACAGAGGTGGGTCAGATGGGCACAACTGTCCTGCACTGCCCACCGAGAGAAGCAAAGTTTACTAACACATTCAGTAACTCTACACGCACATTCTTCAAGGGTTCTGAAACTTGAAATTTTCCACTCATTCGATAACTATTAATGGAGTACCTACTATGTGCCAGGCACAGCACTGGGCACCGCATAGTAGTGGTCCCCAGACCAGGTCTTACCCTCATGGGGCTTACATTCTAGTCCAGGAGGGGGGTGACAGACAAAAGAAATCAGGAGGGGGTAAGGGTGCTGAAACACATTTCCAATGCCATGCAACTAGCCCCTCGCTCTGGTTCTGAAACATCTTCATCACCCAAAAGGAGACTCTGTACCTGTAGAGCAGTTTGCTCCTCATGCCCCCCACCTCCCTCGGCCCCTGGTAACCACCAATCTGCTTTCTTTTCCACAGACTTATAGATTATGGATGTTTCGTATAAGAAACTTTTCTTAAAATGACCCGTGCAAACCCTCTTTCTGTAAAACACAGAACAGGATTAGGGCCAGGGGAAAATGAGCTTAGGTCTGCCCTGTCCCCCCCCTTCCCCATCAGTATCCCTCACTCTGTGACTTTTCAGGGAAGGCTCCTTTTTGACAATTCTAGTCCTAAAGTTGGGTTTCTGAGGCAAATCACTCCCCAAACAGTGTCCAAGAATCAAGGGGTGAGCAAGAACCAACAGTGCCCAGCTAGAGGCCCTACTGCTACCAGCCCATTTTCCAGGTGAGGGAGTAGAGGTGCTGGATTCAGTGTTGCTACACACACCACAGCAGGGTCTCAGGTGTGAAGAGCTGACAAATGCCTACAGAAGCTGCCTCAGGAGGGGCAGCCCCTTCCCTGGGACAAGGACCTCTCCCTCCCTCAGGGACAACAGGCCAGCCCCACTGGACCCCACGTGGCTCAGGACAGAGCGCCCAAAACACACGGACGCCTGCACAGACCCTCCAGGAGGACTCTGCTTGCTGGCTTCCTACTGAGAACTACCTGCCCCCAGGCCCAGGTCTGTGACAGCCGCTTCTGTCAGCACAGACCTCTGATGGCGCCCGGCGCTGTGTAAATAATTAACAAAACATCTGCCTTGCTTAATAACATACTGTGGCTGACACAGCTCTGGGGCCTCCCGAGACCCTCCAACTCCGAGAGGATGCGTCAAAATCTTCTAAGGCTCCCTTGCCAAGCCTCATGGGGGGTGTGGGGAGGGTGCAAAATCTAGGCTTATAAACATTTTCCTGAGCCGCCCTGAGCACCCTGACTTAAAGCCCGCCTCGATTTACCACATTGCCCTGCCTCTTCCCAATCTGTTTTGAGGATCATGATCACTTTGGTGGCACCTGGGAGAGGCTTTCAGCCTGATTTCAGCCTCCACATGCAAGGGCACTAAAAATGCTCTTGACAGGAAACAACCTTCCCTGGGCCCCGGTGACCTTGGGCAGGTCCTTAATAATCACACGGTTTCTTGACCTCCCATAAAATCTCAGGCAGTGAACACCAAGCACTTCCGGGGCACTACCCATGTGCTGAGGGTTTTATATCCATCATTTCCTATAGTTCTCCCCTCAAACATCTGAGGTCATAATACTGTCTGTTTTCCAGTTGGGGAAACGGAGGCTCAGAGAGATTAACGACTCGCTCTGGGACTTCCCACCTCACTCCATCTGGTGCCAAAGCTCAAGCTTTTAATGCGATTGTAGGTCATAGCACCTTCCCCTCCTTGAGCCTGTTTCCATTCTGTAAAATGGGCACATGGCTCCTCTCGGGATGGTGAGACTCCCAGATTTCTCAGGGGCAGCATGGACTCATCAGAGCTGAATGCCGTTTGCTGGTAACCGCTGCCCCTTTGCAGATCCCATCCTGACGGCTCCCAGTTTCAATGACTTCATGGACAACAAAGGAACAAAAGAGGGCAGGCCTTGGGGAGAGGAATCATGGACAAATTCCAACTCTGCCACTCACTGGCAGTGAAGGACTCACCCCCTATCCTCAACTACAAATTGGGGACCTTGGGGAGTCCTCTAAGGAACCAAGCTCCCTTTCACCAAGGTCAAGTACTGCCCCTCCCCCAGCCTAATTTTGAAGTGCAAGGCTTAAACAACATGAGGAAATGCAGCAGGGCGGGCTCTCTTAATGGCAGCTTCCCCCCCCTTCCCTCACAGAAATTCCTTCACACTCTATGGAATTCCTACATAAAGCCTCTTTTTCTTCTCTATGAGGTCACCATCGTGCAGATGTCGAAGAGAAAGAAAGAAAGCCTCCAAGTGGATCAAGGCCCTTGGAACTGAATGCATTTCAGATCCGGGCTAGGGGCGCCACCTTTCAATTCTGCAAGCTCGCTCGACTGTCCCAGAGTCCAGCCAAAGTGGCCCGTTGGGTTTGGGGTGCGGTGATCCTGCCTGTGGACGCCAAGGGGCCTGGCCAGAAGACCAGGCCTTTGCCACCAGACCACCAGAGCAGTCGTCTGTGGAAAATCCAGAATTAGAGACAGCACAGCAGAGGCTTGTATGTGGGTCTGTTTCCACACAAGCAAGTCTGTTAGAGGGACAGATGTCAAAATGCTAGATCACACTCCACATTCAAGTTCCCAAATTGAACGTCACAGGAAATTACACCACCAACTGATTGGCCTCAATGTCCGCTCCTGTCTGGAAGCTGAATCTGAAAAGGCTGTTGCTTCAATTCAGCTTGGGTCAAAGGAAGGGGCTGTGAGTATGTTATCCAGCTCAGACAGGAATGGGTGAAGCTGATTTTTTTGAGTTACCTGATTTTTTCTTTTTAAAATAAAATATTTTGGGGGCACTTGGCTGGCTCAGTCAGTGGGGCATCTGACTCCTGATCTCAAGGTCACAAGTTGAAGCCCCACACTGGGCACTGAGCTTACTTAAAAATAAATAAATAAATAAACAAAAGGCTAAAAACAAATAAATAAATAAATACATAAAACATTTTCCCCAAAGGCCATCTTGTCTCTACCCAAGAGTCAGATATAAGCAGCTGGCCAAAGACCCAAAAGCCACTGAGGATCTTTGGACAATCCTGGTCATCTACCACCCACTCATTTCAAAGCGATTTCACAGACACCCAGAGGAAGATCACCCCGACGACTTCCTCACACAACTCCAGGAGCACCTTTGCTCCCCAAAGCTCCACGTTCGTTCGGGTCGCCAGCATTCTGGCAACCATCCAAAGTGATAGCCAAGGAAAGGACCAGGGTTGTGTGCACACCGCTTCCTAAGAATGACATCAGCAAAAATTAAATAAATAAATAAATAAATAAATAAATAAATAAATGTATGTATGTATGTATGTATGTAGAAACAAGGACTATTTTTACCTCCCCAAGTCACAGGCCAGACGGGAGAGAAATCCATCAATGCCAGAGATATGTGGCTGAGCCTTCGCACAAGATCTATTATTTCACACCTTAAATTAACGCATCTCAAAGCAATTTGCGAATGTTCATCAATTTGCAGAACAGAATCAGAAGGGAGAGAAATACCTTTTCCTTCCAACATCAAAGGACACTTGCAGGGGTGCCACACTCCCCCCCAAACCGCACCGGGTCTCACACACAACATTCTTTTCAAGAACAGCTTAGTATAAACCGTGATAAGAATGGAAATGAACGAGTTAGAGAGAGAGGCACAGGGCTAAAGTGGCATGTGACAAGAAGCCTATGTAGAAACAACCCTGTTGTCAGATATTCAGACGCAGAGTCAGGGCCCTGGATGTAACGCACCCTCACCTGGGGTCAGAAGCCTGGGGCTCTTCCCGAGGGCAGCGCCCCAGCCTCTTTGCTCCCCACAGAAGCCTGGAGATGCCAACCCGCATTTAATCTTGGATGACTCACCAGGGTCTTCCACTCTTCACCCTCTAACTCCCTTGCTTGGTCTGACCCGAGAAGAGGAAGGGAATATTCTTCTCTTTTTGACAATTGTTTTGACACTTCCCTTCTGAAACCAATCTTTGGCACTTCATGAGGACAGAAAAAAATGTGAACTGCAGCCCTTTCTATCTGACAGTCCTGGCCCTAGGCATGGGTCATCCACCGCCGAGGGGCAAGAGTAGACAAGGAAGGAGGGCAGCACTTCTGGGAAGACGTCTCCCAGAAGCCCAGAGCCTGGTGAGGAACCTGGCCCCGCAAGAACCTGGAACACAGTGACCTTTACTTTCTACGTCCAATGGAAAGATGGAGGGCTCTGCTCAGACAAGCCTGACTTCAACCGCACAGCATCCTGTGATCTTTGGCACATGATTTCATCTGTGTCCCCAGTTTTCTCATCTGTAAAATGGGCACCATGATAGTTCTGTCTCTGTGCTGCCGGGTGGACTGGGTGAATTTAGGTACTTACAGCTTTCGTGCCTGGCATATGGGATGCCCTCAACAAATGGTGGCCATTAGTTGTGATGCTACTTTCATAAAATTATGCCTCGTATTCCATCTCTCTGAGCCTCAGTTAGGTCATCTGTAAAATGGAGATGACAACCCCCAACCTCATGGGGAAGATGAAATGAGTAGATGTGTGTGAAAGCACCGAGCACCCAGCCTGTGCACCTTCAGAAGACAAGTTATCAGGCCCCTGGTGTGGAGGGCAGACTGGAAGTCAGGGAGGTGACAGGATTCTGCCTCTACCTCCTCTCAGCAGTCCCAAGACACAGGGTTGACAGAGACACAGGTCTCTGTGTCTCTGCGCCCACAACTACTAGGAGGATTAAAAGTGCACACAGTAGGTGCTCCGTAAGCATGACTTCCCCTGCCCTTCCCCTGCCCCCTCCTCGCTCAAAGCCACTGGAAACGTCACCTGGCAAAGCCAGGAGCTTCGATTCTTGAAACCCGAATGATCTGAAATGGCTCAGAGCCCAGACCAACCTGGGCCACTGCTTCAGTCTGAGACTTTATTTTCTGAAGACAGAAACTACTTTTAGTCATTTCCGAAGCAGACAGGACGGCAGAGGCTGACAAACCACAGGGACCATTTTAAATCCTGGGCCTTTTCTTCTGGGAAGTTAGGCAAGAACCTTCCCAAATGTTTGCCCGTGGGGCTCTCTGCCAGGGAGTGACTCATCCACAGCTCCCCACAGGCATATTTTATTTGGGGAGTGGGGGATGGAGGGAGGGCCTGGCCTTGAGGGGAGAAGAAGAGGCAGCCTTTCCAGCAAACCCAGAAGGTGGGTTGGGTTTTGTTTTGTTTTGTTTTTTTCATTTCTTTTTAGGACAAAAAAGAAAAAGAATGTGGATCTTTTTTGTTTCCTTCCAGGTTTTGTTTGCTAAAAGAAGACGTCCAAAGTTCACTCAGTAAGCTGCTGCGTTGGGAACAGGCGCCTCCAGCCGCTCTGCATCCCTTTCAATGAAATTCTTCTTCCATTAACACCACGATTTTTAAATGTGCCTCCAAGATCTGCCTGCGCACGACATTTTCTCCTCAGAAAGTCTAGCTGAGTTTTGAAAATTCAGGGGGACGAGGGAGTTCAGTGTTTCTGAAGTTGCCCTTAAAGCAATCGAGACTTTTTTTTAAGATTTGTTTATTTGTTTGTTTACTTATTTATTTATATGAGAGACACAGAGAGAGAGAGGCAGAGACACAGGCAGAGGGAGAAGCAGGCTCCATGCACCGGGAGCCCGACGCGGGACTCGATCCCGGGACTCCAGGATCGCGCCCTGGGCCAAAGGCAGGCGCCAAACTGCTGAGCCACCCAGGGATCCCCAATTAAGCCTTCTGACTGCAGAGATTTTCAACATTTCTAAAGCTCCCCCCAAAACTGTGTCAAAGCTGCGCAGACAGACCTTGGAAATCAGTGTCCCAAGCCTGCTGTGATCAATTTGTTACTGTCTTGGGGGCTCATGCTTGGAGCCCAGGCTCAACAAGTAAATAAGTCAGATGAATACGCATCTAGTCGACAGAGCAGGCAGAGACAGGGCGAGAGACCCTCAGATACACAGACAAGTGTCCTGGCACCCCTGGCCTTCCCAGGGTCACCGTCCCCCATCCCCACCCCCCAAGGCCCGCGGGAAAGATGAAAATCTGCCCGGGCCAGAGACCGGAAGAAGAGGAGCCAAGGGACCCAGAGGGGGGTGTTCAGGAAGAACTGAGGCCGCGTCCTCTAGCAGCAGGCCGAGGAGCCCTGCCCGCCGCAGCAGAGCCGCAGCCCAGCCTGAGCATCCTGGGGCCCCACCGAGGCCCGGCAAGGAGGCCTCCCCGTCTGCGGGGCCCAGCCTGGCTCTGCGGGTCTGACCTCCGCCCCCCTTCGGCGCGCGAGGCCCCGCACCCGCCGGGAGCCCACCCCGGGCCTAGTTCCCTCCGCGGGCTCCCTGGCACCCGGGAGGGAGCCGCCTGGTGGGTGCAAGGAGGTGCCCGCCCGCGTGCGTGAGAAACGCATTCACACCCTCCCGGACGCAGGGTGCATGTTCGCGTGCACGGACACGTACACTTTTGTCCTCAAAGGCTCCCAAACGCGCCCAGAAGTCACTCGTGAGCACTCGCGCACGTGCACACACGCACGCCCGGAGCCTGGAGCACGGCTCCCCATCCCCACGGCACGGGCCCCGCGAGCGCTCGGCCCCGCGGGAGCCCCGCCGCGCCCCAGCCCGCCCGCGGCCCCGCACGCCACCGGCCGGGCCCCCGCGACGCGCGCGCCCCCGCCCCCGCCCGGCCCGGTTCCGCCCGGCCCGGCCCGGCCCCAGGCCACTCACCGGCGCGCGGGCGGCTCGGCTGCCTCGGAGGAGCGGCGCGCGGGCGGCCGGAGCGGAGCGGGGCGGAGCGGGGCGGAGCGGAGGGTCCCACACTCGCGGCCGCACGCCCGTCCGCCCGGTTCCGCCGCCGCCTGCGCGGGCCCGCGCGCTCCCGCCCCTCCCCGCCGCGGGCCCGCGCGCTCCCGCCCCTCCCCGCCGCGGGCCCGCGCCGCCCCCTGCGCTCGCTCCCGCGCGGCCGCCACGCTGGCCCGTGGGCGCCCCGGGGAGACCGCAAGGCGCCCGGAGCCCCCGGGGCCGCGAGACGTCCGCGCAGCCCAGGCGCCCCCTCCCCGTTCCAAAGATGGGGAGACTGAGGCCCAGACCCTGCCGGCGAGTCGGCGCCAGCAGACCCCCCTTCACCCCTAGTCCCCGGGCTCTAGACGCTCAGGGCTGGGGTCCGCACTCAGCGAACCGGGGACCCGCCCCCGCATCCCTGGGTACCCCCCGACGCGGCCCCCTCCACGGCCCTGCGCACCCTGGGTAGCCAATCAGCTCTTATTGCGCGCCTACTGGATGCGGCGCACGTTTAGGAGGAAGCTCCAAGGGCATCTCCGCCTGCTGAAGGTGCTGCCCCCTGCCCTCAAAGCGCCAGCGTCTCCTTATATGGAGCTCCCCAATGCCTGTGAACCCCGAGATAGGGAGAGTCGAGGTGCAAAGGTTTCCGGGAGAAGGCCCTACTGAGTGGGTAACACCCTCTCTAAGGAGACAGAGTCTCCATGGGGCCCCGAAGGCTGCAGCTGGCCTCCTAAGGGAACCTGCGCGCCCCCTTCCCCCAAGAAGGGCTCCGGGCCGGCTCGCTCAGCTCCCGCCTCCTGCATCGGCCGCTGCTCCTCCACAGGCAGGACCGTGCGGTGTCCCCCCAGGACGCCTGGAACCAGGAACTGACACTGACCACCTGCCGGCTGTCCAGCTTAGTGACAGCACCGTGCCGAGCCCGCAGAGGACCCCCCGGCGCTCCACCTGGCTGCGACCTGTGACAGTAACGACACCCGTAGGACCCCCGCCAGGTGTCATACTCACAACCGCACAGCCATTCTGCGAAGGAGGCGTTATGCCACTTTCATGCCCGTTTTACAGATAAGATAAATGAGGTTTAGAACAGAAGCTGAGAGAGCCCAGTTCTCTTGCTCAAAGTCACCCAGTTGGTAAGGGTTGAGCAGGGAGCTAGACCACAGCACAGACTAACTCCAGTGCCCAGTCTCGGCAGTCCCACCTCATAAACAACATAGCTCTGGACTGCTGGTATAAGAGGGCACGGGGGACAGCTGGCACAGACGGCCCAGCCCAGTCCCAGCCTTGCCGTGAACCAGCAGGGACAGAACAGGTCATTCTACACGTTGGTTAGCGGTTTGGTCGGGGACCTACTTACAGTCTCACTTCACATGATACGCATCACAACAGATATCAGATAGATTGAAGAGGTAACTCCAAGAAATAAGCGTTTCAGAAAGTGATAGAAATAAATAGAAGTTCTGAGACAGTGTGTTGCAGTGTTGCTGGCAGGCCAATGATTAGGGACCGTATCAATGCAGTAAACATTAATTTCCTCATTCAATCACCTGACACTTATCTACGAGCACCGGCTATGGGTCAGGTCCTATTCTAGGCGCTGGGATACAGTCGTGAACAAAATATAGCCCTGGCTCTCCTGGTGCTTCATTCTGGGGGTGGGGTGTGTGGGGAAGCAATTGCAAATATCCGGCATGGCTGAAATTAATAAGCTTGGTGGAGAAAATAAAACAGGGAGGGGATAGGAGAGCCCAGGGGTGCTTTTTCATACAGGGTGCTGGAAGAAGGCCTCTCTGATGAGGTGATGTTTGAGCAGAGGGGAAGTGATGAGAGGTCGTCTGTATGTAGGACAGGCCCCGGGTTCCAAGAACAGTCCTGGTAAGCTCCAGAGCAAGAACCTGAAATTCCCCTTTGAAGGAAACTTTGAGATCAGTGCCAGACCACCGGGAAGAGAAGCGCTGGGACCTCTGCGTATTAGTATAGGACTCTGCAGTTGGCGAAGTTGTGTCCCAGCCTCATGGAGCCCCTTTAACGGGTCCTCCTAATATCCTCATTTTCCAGTTAGGAAACTGAAGCTCAGAGAGGTCAAGCAACCTGCCCCAGGTCACACAGTACACATCTCTGCGGCCGGCAAAGATGGGTCTGACTACAGGCAAGCTGACACTAATGCTGAGTGTTAGGGGGAAAGAGAAGGCTCGTGCATGCCCCCTACCCCCGCCTTCCTGCCCTCTTGGACTATAATTCAGGAGCTGGCAGGGTGGAGCACTCACTGTTTTCCTGGCCTTTCTCCTTCTCACCCACTTCCTTCCCCTCTGGCCTGGTCCCAGCCCCAGGTGATATGCTGGGGGGATAAATCAGGTCAAATTCAACCCAGAGATTCTCCAAATTCTCTGCGCTACCCCCACTACCCTGGCCAGGGTGGGAAGTAGAGGGAAAAGGGTGCAACCTAAACCCCATTCAACTTTTGTTTTTAACTCAAAGGATTTTTCACCGAGTCCCTAAATGAGTCACCGTGAAGAGGTGCTTCGCAAAATGACTCCCAGAATTAGAATCAACATCTCCCTACACACGCTGCCTGACACTTCCTCCTACAGTGGCATTTATGAATCTAGTCTGGGAGAAAGTCTCTCTCTGTCTACCCCCAAGAGTTTCAGGATTAAGCCTGTGTCATTTCATTATTTCTCTGCATTAGGAGAAGAGAAGCTACTATTGCTGGTACCTTCTCTGCACCCAGCTCTGCATGAGGCATTTCATTCTCCCAGTATCCCTCGAGATGGGGGTCATGCTTTCTGTTTTACAGATGAATAGGGTGAGGCTCAGAGTCGTAAAGTAGTTTGAACATAGCTAGGATTTGAACCCGGGTGTGCAGTTTGTTGTCAGTATTTGTCAGAAGGGGACAAGAGGAGGCATGAGAAACTAGAAATCAGACCAGACCCTTTGGACAAAAGTTCTCCTTGCCAGCTTCCTGATGATGGGGACTTTTGCAGGGGGACCAATCTCAGTTTTCCCAAGAAGTCTCATTTCTGCTTACTGTCTGGGCAACATTATAATATTAACAGCATCCCCAAAGTGTTGTGGTTCTGGTGATCAACTTTAGGGTCATCCTGGTTGTGTGCAAAGGCAGCTGCATTGAAGCTTTCAATTTTTACATTATATTCGATACAAAATAGGGGCCTCTTGTCTGAGGGGCCTTCTCCACATCCTGATGGCTGTGTGTCCAAACAAGAGTTTATGGAGCTTTCCAAGAGCAGCCAGCCCAGCTGGCTGGGGAAGGAGTCAGGGCTGTGCGTCAGGCAGGACTCTCTCCCTCCCACCCCAACTCTGCCATTTACTCCCTATGTAACTCTGGGCCAGTTTCCCAGCTGGCAAAGTGAGGGATGGATCTCCAAAAGCTCTGTCAACTTTGACCTTCTAGGGTTTCCCATTGGCCAGTGAATGCTGGGAAATCAGCTAACCATTTCAGTGAAGACCAGGAATGCAGGGAGCCCTCCTCCCCTCCACACCATCACGTGGTCCGTTTTTCAAAACAGCATACCTCAATTTTTAGCTATTTTAAGTTTTAAAACGTTTATTTCATTTATTATTTGAATAGCTGATACCCACAGCTCAAAATTCAAAAGGTGCCAGAAAGATAACATGGCAAAAAGTTTCCTTTCCTTTCCCTCCAGCTACCTCCTTCTTTTCCCTGGAGGAAACCAGCGTTGCCAAACACGCTCTGTTCCCAGACAGTGTGTTTTGCGTGTGTGTGTGTGTGTGTGTGTGTGTATAGTTTCTCATTTTTTTTTTGTACAAATGATGGTATCTGGTCACACTGCTCTATATCTTGTGCTTTGTTCACTTCTTGGAGACTGCTTCCTATCGCTTCTTAAAGAGCTACTTTCTTTTTTATGACTGCATAGTATTCTAAAATATTTGCGTTTAATTCCCATTAAGTTGGCACTTGCTCTGTGTACCGGTCTAAGCACTGCGGGAGATAATAGAAGTCTCAGCCATGCCTCTGGCTCTCAGGGATTTACAGTCTGGCTGAGAGATGAGCAAAACAGTAATTCCTAGAGTTACAAAGAAGAGCAATTTCTCTAAGGGACCCCAAGTTCACTTGTGAGGTGTGGCTTTGGGGCTCATTTTTTTTCGTCTCCAGGTATCTAGAGGGTCTATTGAAGGAACCTAGGCATGGGTTCTTTTGAGACTTGAACACTCAGCAGTGCAGACTCAGGCAATCCACTTCTTCCTTCTGGGCCTCAGTTTGCTCATCTATAAAATGGGGGCAGTCAGCCTCTCTGCAGGATTGTGCTAGTCACATGAGATCGTGTTCCTGAAATGGCTTGGTAGAGAGTGAAATGCCATGCTCCCAGGCCGGAAGGTCTAGGGAAGCTAAGATGCAGCTCTAAGGAGCTATATACTAAGTGCAGGGTATCATGGCTCTTGGCCAGAGAGAAGCATCTTGTAAGCTTTTTGTGCTTTGCTGTGATAGGACCTGTTGAACAGTTATCTCCTTCCATCTTTGGCAGCGACAGTTGCTAACTCTGGGTGTGCCGCAGGTTTGTCATTGGTAGACCCCTCACCTAGAGGAGGCCCCGGAATGAGGAAACAGCATAAGCTAACCATCTTAAATTAAGGCATGGAGGGCCATTGGAGATTTTCATTCCTACTCTCAATTATGGATGGAACTAGTTCAAAACTACCCCAGTAAGAGGCAGAGATGCACCCAGTGATGTTGCCACAGCCCTGCACCTCCCTGCAGTTCTCTCCACCCTCCCGGTGCCTACCATTTCAAAGAAAAGATTCAAATGCCACTGATCTGCGATGAGCTCCAAGCACCCTGGCATCATTCATAATAGTGTCCCCTTTGATTCTCCAAAGTGACTTAGATCAGACAATCAATTATAAGACCACCCAGTTATTCACGTCAAATGGGACACTCACTGCCCAGGTGAATAAGTCAATCATCACCTCTGCCATCACAAGTCAGGCACTTGTGTTGTCCATGCATCTACCCTGTGATGTAGGTATCAACGTCCCCGATGAGCAGGTTTGCAGATGAGAAAACTAATGCAGGCAGGGGTTAACCAGTTTGTCTAAAACAAAATTTAAGGAAGCCTCTGATGGTTGCACAGTCTCTGTTCCAGCTCACTCTGCTTGGAATTCAGTGAGCAGGGTCCCAGGCTGGCCATATTTCTCCCCCAGGCACCCAGACATCCACTTGGCTTTGGGTGCCAAATGTAGGGCCCTGATTGCCTGTCTGAAACTCCTCGAGCATGTGGCTAAGGTGACACCCTCTGGGCCTGAGACCCCCTGCATGTCTAGTTGTGCTGGCTGCTCTCAGGGCAGATGGAGGCAAGGGGCCTGCTGGATTTAGGGCCAAAGACAACCAGCCAGCCAGCCAGCCAGCCAGCCCAGACCCCAGATGTGAGAGGAGTGCTCCCAAGGAGGAGATGGGTGTTTCGGCCCTGCCCCTGCCTTTCTGGGAACAGGTGTAATTTTTTCCAGGGATCAGGGCATGGCAGGCTTGTCCTGGGGGCAAGGAGAGGAGGAAGGAGGAAGAAGATGGAGATTGGAGCCTGGCAAACGAGAATGGGAGAGAGGGGGAAGAGGGCAGGGGCAGGGAAGCAGGAAAGGGCTGATCATGTTTACTTGAGAAGACACTTGCCAGAGTCTGGGCACTGCTCCTCCCTACCCACGTCTTCAAATCTTCAAACCTGCCCTCTGTACCAGGAATAGAAGCAGCAAGAGGCCAGCCCATCACTGGGAAAGAAAATTCATTTTCTTCATTCGATTATATTCTGAGGGACTTCGTTCTGGAGCAACCATTGTTGCTTTGGGATGATTCCCCCGAGGCAGGGTGCACAGGGAGAGGAGCACACCAGAGGAGAGGCAGTGGGTCTGGGGATTCTGAAACCCCTCAAGAAAGAAGCATGTGTGGGGACAGCTTGGCTCAAAACCACAGGCTTTGGGCTCTGAGTAGAGCTGCCCTGGCAGACCCCTGGGAGAGGGAATCATGTTGACCCCATGCCTTCTACCTGAAGCCATTTGCCAAATAGCACAACCTGGTCTCTGCTCTCAGCTCCCCAGAACTGGGCTGGGGCCAAGGGGCTTGGCAGAAACCCGGCCTTGGAGCCAATCAGACCAGGGTTCAAAGCCTGGTTTGCCACCTACTAGCCATATGGCCATGAATCAGGGTCTCAGTTTCCTCAGTTGAGGTGATGACATCTTTCTCACCAGCTCGTAATTAGGTGAGGATATAAAGTCATCACCTGGCTGAAAATAATGTTAACATCAATTGTTTATCAGACTCAAAACCTAGTGCTTTACATTTTACCTGTGTTGCTTCATTTCATGATCCTAGCAAACCCATGAAGTGGGCGCCGGTGTCATCTCCTTTTACAGATAACCATCCAGCTGGCTTTTTACCTCAGTTTCTATGCCTGATCAAAAAAGGCTCAGAGAGGTGAAGTGACTTGCTCAAGGTTACACAGCCAGGGGAAAAATAGTGAAGCTGCAATTTATAATAGGTATGCAGATGTTTTGAGCTGGTATAGCTAGCGCCAGACTCTCACCTATAAAATAAGCAAAATGATACCATGAATCACTTCACACTTCTGGCAAATCCCATACTATATGCTTTTAGGGAAAAAAAAAAAATTCCCTGATTTGTACTGTTTGCCAATTTCCATGGTGTAAAGTACTTCCACTATGGCTGATTTAAAGCTACCGACAACAGCCTTCACAATTCTCAAATACTTAACAATCAGCTCTTAAGAATCTACTCTCACCAGAACATGAGAGACTCCTAACTCTGGGAAACGAACCAGGGGTGGTGGAAGGTGAGGTGGGCGGGGGGTGGGGGTGACTGGGTGACGGGCACTGAGGGGGGCACTTGATGGGATGAGCACTGGGTGTTATTCTATATGTTGGCAAATTGAACACCAATAAAAAATAAATTTATTTAAAAAATAAATAAAATAAAATAATGATTTAAAAAAAAAAGAATCTGCTCTCACCAGTCAGTGCGAACGTGGCTAGCACATCGCTGGCCCAATCAATCCCCCTCTCCAGGTTCTATAAAGAGGGGGCCCTGGTCTCAGTGCCTTAAGATTCAATTTTTCTTTGCTAGGGAAGAAGGAAGGCAGCCAATCTGTACCATGTGCCTCTATGTGCTACTGCACCCAAACCCTTTCGTCTTTCCCACAACCCCTCAATGCAGGTATCAGGATCCCTGTTTAATAGGCGAGAAGAGTGAGGCCCCAAAACAGTAACATCCACTGGCCAAGATCACCCAGAGAGTAGATGACAGAGTCAGGATTCAAGGTCTGCCTGCCTGACTAGACTCTCTCTTTCCTTCCTTCCTTCCTTCCTTCCTTCCTTCCTTCCTTCCTTCCTTCCTTCCTTCCTTCCTTCCTTCCTTCTTTCCTTCCTTCCTTCCTCCCTCCCTCCCTCCCTCCCTCCCTCCCTCCCTTCCTCCTTCCCTCCCTCCCTCTCTCCTTTTCTTTCTCCCTTTTTACAGACTTTCCACTGAAGCAGGCTGTGTCCAAGGAAAGTCTGGGGCCTGTTTCTGACTCTCAGTTATCCCATCCATGAGAAGGAATTGGACAAATCAATATCTAATGATCTTTTCAGGCCTAAATGAGTCACAGTTTTAAGATTCCAAGTGGGATTTTAGTGGGGTGGGGGTGGGAGCTCACTTCGATGGAATGAATGCATCCCTGAAGGAAAGAATTGCTCATGTTAACCAGCGACAGAGGTGGACAGGAAGGCCATACTTCCAAATATACCCAGAACACGTGTACTTGGAGTCGGTGTGGTGGTGCGGAACCAACTAGGATTTAAGCCTTCAGTCCCTCCACTTCCTGGCTGTGTGATCCTGGGCAAATAGCTTCACCTCTCTGGTTGTTTTTGGTCCTGCTACTAGTTTGCCCTGCTGTTGTGGAAGCCTAAAGGGGCAACGAAGGCTCCCCAGTGTGGAAACCTTTGCAGCAGGTAGAAGTGGCAAAAGTCCTCTGTCTTTACAGACTACCAGGACTCCTTTTCACCAGCGCCCATCTTCCCAGATGGATTTTTGTAAAAGCCAGTGCTCTTTGCAACCTGGCCTGGAAACCCAGAGCAGCTGAGAGTGGAGGGGAAGGCCTGAGGTTTCTGTTTCCAGCGAAAGCAGAGCCAAGTCCCTCCCCCGCCCCTCTCCCCGCCAGTCTGGGCCCACCTCCTTCGGGCCTGCACCGGCTGGCTGGCCTTCTCAGGTTTCTGAAAGCCTGTGTTCCCAGAGGAGGCATTAAGGATGGAGGAATGCAGACCTGGGTGTGACGGTTGAGGGGCTGTGCTGAGAAGCAGTCTGGGGAGAGACCCCCATCTGGCCAGCTGCACCCCAGCTCAGCCCCCACTGGGGAGGAGGAGAAAGGAAGCGGACAGGAAGCCGATCCAGCAGTCTCTCCGAGGAGTTCCTGTGCTCTGGGTTAAGAATTCTGGTGTGGGGAGGAGGGGGGTGTTGGAGGGCTCAGACCACTCGGAGGGAGTGAAGGAACCAGTTAGTCTGAGGGCTCTAGGCAACCTCGATTAGGTCCCAGTCAAAGGTGCTTGTTGGTGACAATGAGAGGGGATGAATATTTACTGAACAACTATTGCTTTCCAGGCATGGGAAAGTCTCTATACCAGCAGAATCCACTATCTCGGGGCCTCTCTACTTCCAGCACAGGCCTCATCTCAGCAGGGAGTCACATATAAGAAAAAAGTGAAGCAAGCAACCAGCAAGCAGATGCATAGGATTAAAAAAAAAGATTATCCAACCCAAATCCAATTCCCAGACTGCTGCAAGGCAAAGCAGCTTTGACAGAAGCCCTTCTGGAACACTGGAGATGGAGACAAACCTAACCAGGGCGTCCTGCAGAAAGACATCCTAAAGCCAGCTCTAGAGGAGATCTCACGCCTCCTCTCCAAAGGCTGCTTCTCAGAGCTCCTTGTGGAGGTCTCTCTCTCCTTGATTCCTAGTCACCAGGTAGTCATGGATTCCGCTGTCCTCGGGACAGCCCTGGGTGACGGCTGAGTATTACTAACAGCGCCCCCTTGCACGCTCTAGAGAGTCCTGGAAGAACAGTAAATAATAATGGCTTTCCTCCTCATTCCCTGCTGACTGGCCTCTAGCGTCAGCCAAGGCCCTGTGGCAGAGCAGGCTTGCAAGCAAAGGACGCCCTTGGAAGGCAAGGGAGGGAGCAAGGTTCTTCTGCCAGTGCTCTGATTGTCTTGTCTTCTGCACCCCAGAGCCTCCTTGTTAATTCCATACGACACTGACCTCGCCAATCGGTCCACATTCTCTCAACGAGCAGACGAAAGCCCAGAGTTTCGTACTTGCTCAAAGTCAAACATTCAGTATTTCCAAGCCGAGACTCAAACTCAGCTCAGCCTGAGTCCAAACACACTGTTTCCCACGAGACCAGGTAGAGGGACCAGCAGGAGAGAGGATCAGCTTGGCATACCCTTAATTTCCAAGAGAGGAATGAACAAGCTCCCATGCGCTACCTACAGAGATTCTAAGGCCCGGAGAGGCTTGGTGCCTTACTCAAGATCACACAGTGCATAAGCGACAGAGCTTGGGCTAGAACCAGTACCCTCAATCCCAAAACATCCCTGAGCTTTTCCTGAGCAGACACGAAGGCTTGGTGCTACTCTGGGAGAAAGCCTGGGTTACCAGTGTTTCCATCTCTCCCTGTGTTGGTTCTACTTGTATAATTCAGACTCTGTCTTAGTTTCCTCCTCCAACAGACTCTCTGGAGGCCCTTGAAGGGGCTCTTCTCCTGGCCAGCCCCTGCTGGCCCCTCTCCCAGAGAAAGGAGGCTGCACCCAGACCCCAAGCAACTGCATTGCCCCAAGGAGGTGTGGAGCAGGAGTAGTATTCAGACCCTGGAAGCTCTCACTACAGTGCCCATTTTCCAGAGTCGTCAATGTGGAATGCCACATCAGAGGTGTCCTAACCACATCACCCAAACTTAGTTTGGTATTTAAGACCCTCTCCTCTCCACCTTCTCCCCTATATGTATCCTATGCTCCAGCCATACGGGTCGAAGCATACCCTGCTTTTTCTAGTCATCAGGCTTTATCATGTGCTGCTCCCTCTGCCTGGAGTACCCTTTCTCCCACCTATCTGAAGAACTCTTATTCATCTGTCAAGATCCAAATCAAATGCCCCTTCCCAGGGCATCAATAATCATACTGGTGGGTCTAATGGATTATTTACAAGTGTCCCTTCTGATTGGTCAGTGACAGTGACAAGCAGGTTTTTAAATATTTATATTTTCCCCCAGCCTTTCCCTCTGTGTAGTCTTCCCTGACCCTAGATAGGCTCATCCTTCTCCCAGGCTCCTTTACATCCCTCTGCTGCAGGCCTTGTCCCACTGGCTGGCATGGTTCTGCCGCCTCCCTAGATGGTGAGTTTCTGAAGGGCAGGGACCCTGACTGGTCCATCATGGTATATCCCCAGGGCCACACCAATGCCCAAGCAGCCATGCTTGTACCTTGGGTACAGGTGTTGATCCTGGGAGGCAACTGCTAGGAGCTGGAGGAGCACCAGGACACTTCAAATAGCCCCCATGTTTGATAGGAGGTACATCCTACGAGTTCTCACATCATGTGCACTCTCACATCAACTCACTCCTTCTGATAAGTATTGCTTCCACTTTGTAGGTGGAGAAACCAAAGCACAGAGAGATAAACTTGGCTAGGTAGGGGCACCTGAGTGGCTCAGTGGTTGAGCGTTTGCCTTTGGCTCAGGTCATAATCCTGGAGTCCTGGGATCGAGTCCCACATCAGGCTCCCCATGGGGAGCCTGCTTCTCCCTCTGCCTGCGTCTCTGCCTCTCTCTCTGTGTCTTTCGTGAATAAATAAATAGAATCTTTAGAAACAAACTTGGCTAGTTAAGTGATGGGCCGGGGATTTGAATCCTAGTCTCAGTGTAAAGTGCCTACTCTTTCCATGCAGTCTCTGAATTCCAAGCACCCTTGCTTGGGTGAGAGCAGTCTCAGCTTTGGGAATTCTGCTCAGCCCGCCAGAACTACACTCAGGATAGTGGGGAGCCTATGAGCATAGACTCACTCCCCTCACCTGCAGTGGCCCCAGGCTAGGAGCACCACATAAGTGGGACCAACTCTTTGCCCTGAGCCTCCCTTTACAAGCCTCAAAGCCAAGCCTGGCCTTTGGCTGCCCTTGGCATAAATTCTAAATAAGGATTCTAGGAAGCAGTTCTGCAAAAGATGTAGGACTTTCCAGGGTGAACCAAAAAGACAAGACACAAATGACCCTCCCACAGGGTCACATTTGCATTGACTATTTAGAAGATCCTTTCTGTCCCAGGTACCACCTACATGTCCAACTGTCGTTCTCAAGAGGACTTCAAGGTGGCTTGGTGGAACCAACCCCAAGCCTTGAGCCACGAGATCTGGGTTCAAATTCTGACCTCAGTGTTTAACTTGCCCTATGACCTTGGCAAGCCACTTTACCTTTCTGACTCTTGCTGGCTTTGTAAGTCAAGAGGTTGTTGGGAAAACAGAATGGAGGTAATTAGTACCAAGTGCCTGGCATGGGGCTGAATTTCCCTCTATGAATGGGGATTGACTAGGAGCCTAAAATATCCCTGTCCTTCCAGAGAAAGTCCCTGGTCTCCTCTCCAGCCAGTCTCAGTAATCTACAAATTCCCCAGGTAAGATCACCACACCCCCTTTCTTAACATAACCTGGTTTGACCTTCAGGCTTGTGGGTGGGGGAAGCACAGCCTCTTTTTTTCCTCTTCTGTCCAGAACTCTCTCCTTTGAAACCCATGTAGGAGGCCATAGGCCTCTTTTAGATGAAATTTTGCTTGGGAGAAAGTCCCTGTACTCTGAAAAACAGATAGCAGGGTCCTGCCGCCTCCACCTCCACGTGGTTTGGACAAAATTTTCAGAATTTGGCTGAGCTGCAAACCCAGTATATGAAAATTCTAATTTATCGAACACGGAAGTCACACCTGTGGATTCACTGCTCCCCCACTCATATTGTAAATGGGTCTCCCTTTCAAACCACATGCAACTTCTCAGATGCCTCCGTAGAGTCAAATGGTAGTCTTCCTGAAGTTCTGCTATGCTCTGGAAGCGACCTGAGCAGGCATTTCTTTTCTTTCTTTTTTTAAAGATTTTATTTATTTATTCATGAGAGACACACAGAGAGAGGCAGAGACATAGGCAGAGGGAGAGGTAGTTTCCCTGTGGGGAGCCCAATGCGGGACTCAATCCCAGGATCCCGGAATCATGACCTGAGCCGGCTCAGCCACTGAGCCACCCAGGTGCCCCCTGAGCAGGCATTTCAAGTGGAAGCTTCTACCGTGAGCTTCACAGATCACAAAGCCTGCTCACACCCAGCATCTCACCTAAGACTCACAGGAGCAGCATATTATGCTCATTTTCTAAGCTGAGAAACTGAAGCCCATACAGCGGGAGTACCTCACCTCAACTCCCACACAGAACTGGGGCAGAACAGGACCAGGGTGACCTCGCCCCTTTCCCTATGACCTCATATCATAAGGCAGAGTTTGTCACCTTTACTTCAGCTTGCATAGCCCCAGTGGTTTCTCTTCTCTGGGTTCCCTGAAACCAACACTGTGAAGTCCCAGCTCCTGAGAATGACAACCTGATGTTTCTGACGTCTATGGATTTCTCCAGCCCCATAGCCGGCAGCTCCAGCTTCATGGGACATCTGTCCTACCTTCCAAATGTGACTTAGAACTGTCACCCATGTCACCTTCTCTGCTTCAAAGATGCTGATGTGGATGGGGCTGGCGGTGACATGGAGATGAAAGTCATAAATGGGTGAGTGCACCAGGCCGTACTAGGATAAAGCCAGCGAGGTGCCCAAGATGCAAAGTGTTTAAGGAAATGGTTTGTTGATAAGTTAAACATAGAATTATCATATGACCCAACAATTCCACTCCTGGGTATATATGAAAAATAACTGAAAATCGGGTGTCCACAGCAGCCCTTTTCACAAGAGCCAAAAGGTGGAATCAATTAAAATGTCCATCAACAGATGAGCAGATAAAAGAAAATGTGGTCTATCCATACAATGGGATTTTCTATGGCCATATAAAGCAATGAGGTACTGATCCCCACTACTAGATGGTCGAACCTTGAAAACATTTTGCTAAATGAAAGAAGCCAGTCACAAATGGCCATATGTTGTACGATGTCCAGACTATGCAAACACAGAGAGACAAAAAGCAGACCGGTGGTTGACGGGGTGCATGGGAGGGGGACATGGGGGCTTCCTTTTGGGATGATGAAAATGTTCTGGAACGAGGAAGTGGTGATTGTTCCACGTATCGTGAATGTAGTAGAAACCACTGAATTGTAAACTTTAAAATAGTTTCAGTGGCATATTTTAGGTTGTATGTATTTTACCACAATGAAAGAAAAATATAAGAAAGCAGTCACCCTTGGGTGCCAACCTGCACTTGCACACCATGAGGGTGTGCACCTTCTTCCATTTTGTGCCCTGGTGCCTCAGCTGCTCACCCTAACCCTGGCTCTGGTGTCAGCAGCCTCCTCCACGGAAGAGGGAATTCTGCGATTGCTCTGTAGCTTCTCGGCTCACCACCGTCCGGGAGGATCCTTCCTTGGGCAGTCCAGCTCATGGGCTGATTGAGAATAGAGGCATTTGGTGAAAAGAGGGATACCTGGGTGGCTCAGCGGTTGAGTATCTGCCTTTGGCTCAGGTCATAATCCCTGTTCCCGGAATGGAGCCTGCTTCTCCCTCTGCCTATGTCTCTGCCTCACTCTCTGTGTCTCTCATAAATAAATAAAATAAAATAAAATAAAACCCCACAACATTGGTAAAAAGAAGCAGAGATAGGGAATTAGGAGCAGGAATTGCTTGGGAACAGCCAAGAAATAGTAGAGAGAAGAAAAACTATGGAGAAAGAACACGGAGAAGGGGAGGAAAGAGAAGAATTGCCAGGCTCAATTTTTAAAACAGCTTTATTGAAATCCAATTCACATACCATACAATTCACCCATTCAAAGTGTACCATTCAATAGTTTTGAGTATACAAAGAGTACAAACTGCCAGTTAGAAGATGAATAAGTTCTGGGGATCTAAAGTACAGTGTGGTGACTATAGTTCATAAGACTCTTGTATACTTGAAAGTGTGAGAGAGTAGATCTTAAAAGTTTTCACCACACACACACACACACACACACTCACATGCACGTACACACAGTAATTAGGTGAGGTGATGGATGTGCTAACTAACCTGACTTGTGGTACTTGTATTGATGCTTCCATCAAATCATCACATTGTACCTTAAATTTACACAATGTTGTATGTCAACTATATTTCAAGACAACTGGAAACAAAACAAATTTTATTTCATTTTATTTTTAATGACTTTTTAAATTTATTTATTCATAAGAGACATGCAGAGAGAGGCAGAGACATAGGCAGAGGGATAAGCAGGCTGATAAGCAGGCTCCCCTCCGAGGAGCCAGATGCAGGACTCAATCCCAGGACCCCAGTATCATGCCCTGAGCCAAAGGCAGATACTCAACCACTGAGCCACCCAGGTGTCCCCAAAACAAATTTTAAAATGGTTTTTAGTACAGTCGCAGTTACATACACTATCACCATAGTCAATTTTAGAACATTTTTATTATGAAAAGAGAAATCATCCCCCTCCCTGCCTTCAGCTCTTGGACACTGCATCGAGGAGTCAGGGTCAGTATCTGTGCCTGTGGGGATGGGGAATCTTCGGAAGGAGGGGCTGAGGCTGGAACCAGGATGGAGCATGGTAGCCAAAGGCCCTGAGCAGTCATGAGGTAGAGGGGCATTTGGTTCAACTGCTAAAGAGAGCAAACAACTACTTAGGATTGCTAGCAAAGGCAAAAATTCACATGCCTAAAGTCCCAACCTTTCCGCTCCTGGTTTAAGCCCTCGAGAGACTTTTGCATTTGTGCAAGAAAACAAAGTAAGGGTGCTGGTTGCAGCAGTTTGTGATGGGGAAGAAAAGGAAACAGCCCAAGTGTCCCTCAGCAGGGAAAAGGATCTGTATGTTGTGGACCCTGCACAACGTGAGCTATTATACGACAAAGAAAATGAATGATTCCCTGTGCATGTATATAGACAGGGACATTTTTCAAAAACATTGTGACCTGTGAAAAAAATGAGGTTGTGAAAGCCTGCGTGTAGTCTAACACTATATGTGCAACATTTTATCATATGCAAGCCATCATAAATAATTTTTACTTTCTATTTTGAAATGATTTCAGACTTAGGGGAAAGTTGCAAAATAGAACAAAGAATGTCTGTATACTTTCAGATTCCCCAAATGTTCGCTTTATCAATGTCTCCTCCCACTATATAAACACATATATATGCTTTATCTTCTTACCTCTGTCTAATCTCTGCAGGTGTATGGATATAGATACAGATATAGATATATACACATACATGTAGGAGGCATGTTTGGGTGTGCACAAATATACATATATATGTATTATTTCTCATTGAATTATTTATGTTTTTTTTTTTTTTGCTTTTTAAAGATTTTATTTTGGGGGTGCCTGGGTGGCTCAGTTGGTTAAGCATCTGACTCTTGATTTCAGCTCAGGTCACGATCTTAGGGTTGTGAGACTGAGTCCCACATTGGCTCCACTCTGAGTGTAGAACCTGCTTAAGGTTCTCTCCCTCTCCCTCTGCCTCTTCCTGCCCCCGCTTTCATACACTCTCTCTCTAAAAAAGAAAGGAAGGAAGGAAGGAAGGAAGGAAGGAAGGAAGGAAGGAAGGAAGGAAGGAAGAAGAAAGAAAGAAAGAAAGAAAGAAAGAAAGAAAGAAAGAAAGAAAGAAAGAAAGAAAGAAAGAAAGAAAGAAAGAAAGAAAGAAAGATTTTATTTATTTGTTTTTTAATTTTTTTTATTAATTTGAGACTGGGTGAGGAAGGGTAGAGGGAGAATGAGAGGGAGAGAGAGAATCACAAGCAGAATCTCCACCGAGTGCAGAGCTTGACAATGGGGCTCAATCCCATGGCCCTGAGATCATGACCTGAGCTGAAACCAAGAGTTGGATGCTTAACCACACAGGCCCCCACCTAGAGATTTGACTTTTAAATAATCTCAATACCCAATGTGGGGCTCGAACTTACAACCACATGATCAAGAGTTATATCTTTTATTGACTGAGCCAACCAGGAAAACTTCTCTGAGCTATTTGAATGTCAGGTTTATTGACATACAATTTACATATGATAAACATATTCCTTCTAAATGTACAGTTTGATGAGTCTTGAAAATAGAGTGAGAGGGGGAGGGAGAGAAAAAATACCAAGCCGACTCTGCTGAGGACAGAGCCCTATGAGGGCTCCATCTCACCACCCCAAGATTATGACCTGAGACAAAACCAAGAATCTGACACTTAACTGACTGAGCCACCCAGGTGCCCCTGTCTGGCCAGAGGTTTATCAATTTTCTTGACATTTTTGAAGAGTCAGTTTGTGCTTTCATTTATTTTCTCTATTGTTTTTCTGCTTTCTATTCATTGATTTCTACTCTTTTCTTTACCATTTCCTTCTTTCTGCTTGCTTTGGTTTTAATTTTCCCTGCTCTGTCTAGTTTCTTAAGATCCAAAGCTTAAGTAATTGATTCTAGAACTTTCTTCTTTTCGAATATATTCATCTTTAATACTATAACTTTCCCTCTATTATGCTGCTTTAGCTGCATCACACAGACTTTGATATGCTGTGTTTTCACTGTCATTCAGTTCAAAATATTTTCTAATTTTATTTATGATTTCTTTCCACATATTGTTTGCTGATGCATACATGTATTTTCAAAGTTAAAACAAATCCGTAGATGAAAATGATACATAACAACCTCCAGATGGGGCTCATCCCTGGGAGTGAGGGACAGATGTAAACGGGGTGGGATATTAACAATCCTCACCAACATTTCCTTTCTCTTCTTCTTCTGAGCATAAGAGATGATTACACTTCACTGACCCTTTGAAGTTATACAGGGACATACGACTTGCTTTAGGCAATGAAACGTGAGCAGAAATGACATATGCCACTTCCAAATGAAACATCTAAGAGCTAAAGTGTGAGTGTTCATGCTCCCTTCTCCGCATGGCAAGCCCTGAAGTCACTTGTTGAGATCACAGCACCATAAAATGAGGGAGCAGCCATCAGCTGGGGGTCCTGAGAGACTACCATGAATAGGCCTCTCTCCAGT